>NW_023596461.1:993125-1020336 GCF_011947565.3 Pollicipes pollicipes
CTCTCTCTCTCTCTCTCTCTCTCTCTCTCTCTCTCCTCTCTCTCTCTCCCTCTCTCCTCTCTCTCTCTCTCTTCTCTCTCTCTCTCTCTCTCTCTCTTCTTTCTCTCTTTCTCTCTCTTTGTTCCCCCCCTCTCTCTCTTCTCTTTCCTGTCTTTACCCATAGCCTCTATCCTGGATCCTGATGTAAGGGATGCTGGAACACATCGAGCCCTGTAAGATCAGCAGGTTGTTTTCCTTTCTGTTGCCGTTGTCTCCCTTTATTACTTCTTGACGTGTAAGTGACGGGCGTCTATCACTCTTGGGCTCAAATGGAAGAATATGCAGCGGCCCATAAACCTCTTTTCTGGAAAAGAAGTTAAAAGATGACGACGTCCGCTTTACCGCTCAGGCAACACAATCTGCCTGGACAGCACATGATGACGTAATTCGCTAAAAGCATATATGTTCGTAAGCACGGTAACACATGTCAAACGGTGGCCCAGAAACAGAAAATGCCTTTATGCACTCACCTTGTTGTATGCATTAGTGTAACGTAACAACTCACTAGTCTGTCACTCAGTCTGTACTCAGAACACAGTCCTAGTCTGTGTTCTCAGGGTATGACACTATAGCCTAGTAGCTTCTTCTCCAGTATCTAAAAGAATGCTTCACTGGGACGTTCACAGATATATTCCTGAAGATTTCCTGCTCGCCGGCTACAGCGTTTTGCTTCGCGTTTTGAAGAATTACGGAAATGGAGATTTGCAGTCATACTCCGGTGAAACGTTACGCTTCCCTTCCCTGCTATACTGACATGCAGGGTAATCATGATCATTTGTAATCTCGCCTATTTCCGGCATTCTCGGCTGCCTTCAGCCGATCCCCTCATCTTCCGCGTTTCTCCAAAGCTGAGTCTCATCTTTGTGTGGCCTTGTCGACCTCGTCCAAGGCTTGCCATGTTTGACGTGGTCGAAGCCACAATTGGCAAATATAAGCCAGCGGTCGCTTCAGCCTTTCTCGAGATCCTTCCTATCAATCTTTCCTCCGATCCGACCAACCGCGCCGTGGCCAGGCTCACCCTCACCTCCCCAAGTGACCACGTCAACCCTCTCCGCGGTCCCACGCACCCTCCCTGCTCCTTCACCGACTCCCACGAGATCCACCTTAACGTCATCCGGCTGTCCGGCGGTCACCTCTGGCCGCATCTGAGACATTCGTCAATCCTTCCCCGGCGGCCAGACGAGAACTGAAGCCTTCGTCAGGCCCGCCCTCGCCGCCATCCCATCAGCTCCTCGCGCGACCGCTGCCCCGGCATTGAGACGTGAATTGAAGCCTTCGTCAGGCCCGCCCTCGCCGCCACCTCATCAGCCCTTCGCGCGACCGCTGCCCCGGCATTGAGACGTGAACTGAAGCCTTCGTCAGGGCCACCCTCGCCGCCACCCCATCAGCTCTTCGCGCGACCGCTGCCCCGGCATTGAGACGTGAACTGAAGCTCCGCTCACGATCTCCCCGCACGCAATCTCCGCATCAGCGCGCAGCACGAGTAATTCATCAGATTCCAGAGATAACAATGAGTGGCTGATTGCCAACCACTCTCGAGATAAAAAAACAGCCGAATAACAACCACAAAAACGGCTGGGAACACCAAAGGCTGAATTTTCCATCCCAGAGCGTTTCTTTGGTCCGACGGACGGTTGGGAAAGCATTTGAGATATGGCGAATATGAGCACGAGCCGAACCCGTAAAGCACGATGCAGCGCGTCCTTTGTCGTTCCAGATATGACGAAAAGTTGGCAGTCGATCGCGTAGTCCGTATATAGCTGCATTCATATGCGTAGTGCCACCGCTGTTAGCTGCCATGACATCGTGATCGCCTTCTCCAGTCTTGAAGAGGCTTCGATGACATTACTTTCCAGATAGCAGCATGCAGTAGTGAAGATGACATGTTCGTTGATTAGAAGTAGAATCGGTAGCCCACCCATGTAGCCGACCACACGAAAGCACGCGCTCACCTACGGACCCGTCCCGCATTCAGCCTCATGCTCCCAAACAGCGTCTGGCTGACATGATCCTGCGAACGCACCAGCGGGGGCCCCATGTGACCAATCTCGCGCCGCCGGGGCCCGGGCGGTGGTCGCTCCACGCCTGCCGAACGTTCCGTGGCTCGCGCAGGTGGTCCCGCCGGGCGACTCAGGTCCGCCGCAGCGTCGCGCCCAGCCGGCAGATGGCGGGTCGTCTCGCCGCGTCCCGACTGGTCCTCAAGGACCGCCAGCTGCAGGCAAGTTCGCCGTCCGGTCCGACCGGCGCCGGCGCCAGGTGAGGTCTTGCCCGCCAGCCCGGCAGGCTCCGGCGGCGGTACTGAGCCCGTCGCCTCCGCCAGCGACACCTGAAGCAGGCGGGGGCGGCCGGAGAGGCGCCTGATCATCTCTCGGGGTCGTGTGGCGGACAATCTGCGGCAGAGCACACGACCTCTAAGGTGACCCGGCCGAGTCGAGGCCGCCGTCAGGCATCAGTAGCGCTCTCGCTGGGCTCTCGATGAGCTACCGCCGGGCCCTCGAGGAGCTCCCGCCTGGCCCTCGAGGAGCTCCCGCCTGGCCCTCGAGGAGCTCCCGCCGGGCCCTCGAGGAGCTCCCGCCTGGCCCTCGAGGAGCTCCCGCCGGGCCCTCGAGGAGCTCCCGCCTGGCCCTCGAGGAGCTCCCGCCGGGCCCTCGAGGAGCTCCCGCCTGGCCCTCGAGGAGCCCCCGCCGGGCCCTCGAGGAGCTCCCGCCGGGCCCTCGAGGAGCTCTCGCCGAGCTCTCGAGAAGTTCTCGCCGGACTCTCGAGGAGCTCTCGTCGGACTTTTGGCGAGCTCTCGCTAGGCCCCAGGATCGGTATTTTGATGTACTCTGTCAGCGCAGCACCTAGTGAAGCCCTCGGGGTGTTACTTCGCCGGTTAAAGAACTACAGCCTGGGATGCAGTCAGCTCTGCATGAACTCACGGTGGATGCAAACTATGCAAGAGAGTCAAGTTGTTGTCATGTCGCGAGGGAAGCGGGAGCTTTATCTTGTTTCCACACCTACGATATTTGCGACTGCTGTGTGCTCCTGGAGCAAAAGAAATACGCCATGTTTATTATGAGCTCCTCACGAAAGGAGTTCTTGAATAGTTAGATGTGCATTAAAAATGGGACACGGTCTATGATTATATGCAATACCCAAAAAGGAAGGACATCACCGAGACACATCAGGGTAAACAATTACGCTGATATCTGTAATATCCGCAGTTCGCACGTGGTTAACAAATAATGTAAAAACTACCACAGGTAAGACAAGCGTACACGGAACAAAAACTTTTTTTAAAACACAGCTTACCGTAGCCGAATGTAAAATAATTCACAAATTTCACAGTAAGAGCGATCCTTGACTTTCTTTAAGATCCGAAATGAAAGAGGGAGTTCGCGTGATATCCAGTCATCGTCTCCCAACACTATCACCAGCAGCACTCCTACCGCTTAAGCCCACATTTTTTTAAACACCATAGATGGTTCCTGACAATAAAAAGAAGCGTGGTGATTTCTCACTGAGCTCTCCGACTTACCGACCAGTGTTAAGCTCTAATCTAACCTCTATCATGTGATGTATATCACGTGATGTCCATCACGTGATGTCCAATATTTTTCATGGACCGTAGTAAATTGGTTGCCTGTAGGAAGTTTCGCGGTTTTGTTGTTGGCAGTACGTACATGCCCTCTTGATCTGAATATTTTCACCCCGTTCAGACATTGAACGCATGAAACATAGGATGCAAAACTCGATCAATCTAACATTTCAATCTAACGAACAGCCTAACATTTCATTTTTAGCCCCGATGCATCCACAGGTATAATACATGGGTCTACCAGATGCCACTGAAGTTACAAAAGTCAGTTTTTCAACGTGCTTTTGTTATGCCACACCACCCACATCATGCACTTTGCTTTATTTATGAGCCTTTACTTTCACGCACATCATCTTGTAGACAAAGAAGAGTAAGAAACGCGACAGGATTAGTTGGACAACCAGAACGGCTCTTTCCGTCACCAAAGAACACTCCCTGATAACAAGCTGAATCAGCGAGCCAAAACGGCTAGTTTATCACCAGGAAGGCCAATACGATATCATTGATGCCTGTTCAAATATAGTACAGTCAACACCGACCAGACTTAGAGGTTAAAACTGGTCGGAAAGTCGGGGAGTTCAGTGAGAAATCACCATGCTTCTTTTTATTGTCAGGAAACACCTATGGTGTTAAAAAAGAATGTGGGCTCAAGGGGTAGGAGTGCTGCTGGTGGTAGTGTTTGGGGGGGGGGGGGAGGGAGGGGGAGAGGGCCTCGGCATTCCTCGCTTGGAATGCGCCCATGTGCGCTCGCTATGTGACCTCTGACTCGGGTAGCATGCGGTCGTTGGCGGCGTTCACTTAATATCAGGAAGGTCAAAGGGTAGGGTGGCCCGCGCCGAGCATTGCGGCACGGTAAACTTTTTCGCAAAGTTCTGTCGTAGAACTGAAATTTTACAATAGGAAGCTGTGACGAGCACACGCAACAAACCTGCTTGGCGTGAGCTCTGATCTCGAATTCATCCAACGAAATGGTTGGAAGAAAATAGTGTTACTCAAGCACTTATATTGACCACAGTTCGGGCTATCGGGCCCCGGTTGAAACGGGGTTCGTGACCATTTCAGAGCCTGGAGGACCTGAGGGGCACTGGGCCCGAAATTGACAGCGCCCTTCTATTGTCTCATTGTGAACCTTTTTATTGCCTACAGAGACTTTCCTGTTAAGCATCGTTGGCCTATGACCGATGCAGGAGGCACCTTGTTTCAAGGGTCTGACCAAGGCAGGAGGCCCTCAGTAACAATCGCAAACCCGGCCCTGTTCCTCCTTCGTAAATGGCCCCCAGGGCTCAAGCCGACACAGAGCCAGCTGTTCATGATCCATAGTGTCTGACCTCAATAAAACCCATCATTGTCCAGAGGATCCCGATAGGCACAAGATACCCTTTGGCTGACCTATAAGGTTCGGCCTGCGGGCCGGGATCGTACCCCGGCCAGATCTTCGGGTTGGGGCCCTTGACCGTCTGTTCTGATTGGCCCGATAGCCCCTCATGGCCCAAGGGGGCATATGTTCCATGTTCCGGCCCCGTCCGCCCCCTGGCTGCACTTATGAGGGTGTAGGTATGCATACGAAACTCAATACGAGTCAGCGACTCTCCCTCAGAACGCAACTCGAATGTGAATTGCGGTGTCTGCGTCCCAAAATATTCGGAAGTTGATGTCAGTTTTAGTTTGAAATATGGTCGTTTCCGCTAGCAAGCTTGACATCCCAAACTCTAGTCAGAGTTTTCTATATCCTACCATGCTTTGGTGATTTGTTTCACTTATTTGGGGATAACGCAGCATCTCGGTGAGGCTATTTATTCCGTCGTAAAAAACGAAAACGAGCCCTTTCTAAGCTTACGATGGGCCTTACCTGATCGGAGATAAGTCATTCCCAGGCCTCAACTTAGGTAGACGTTTCTTATCTGGAAATTCAGCTTTTCAGAGCTCAGACGGGTCCATCATAAGTTGAAGGTGGAACAAAGGCCGGGGAGGGGGTTCCGGAATAACACATGTCTCCCCTTTGGTCCAGACCAGGCGCGCAGCCAGAGCCTCGGCAAGAGAGGGGCATGGGGTCGACAAAGGGTCGCATGATAGTAGAACGCCCCCCCCCAAAAAAAAAAAAATCACCCAGCACGGCCTATTAGTTAATGAGGGTACGCTTGTTTTTTATATCCTTTCATTTGTACTATAACTGTCAGAGATTGAAGCCAGAAGCTGCCGCGAGATCAGTTCTGCTCGAATTCTTAAGTAAATCAACTGAAGAAGTCCTGCCTTAAGCGACTGCATGAGCCAAATCACAGCAGTTCTCTATTTTACAATGGGTCAGGGGACTTTCACAAACGACAGATCTCAGACGCTTTGTGGGAATCTTTATCTGGGCTGCGCAGAGATATTAAAAGTCCAGCAAATGTACTGTGGAATGGGTCAGCAATTCGCATTACCATGGCAAAGTCATGTTTGACTGAAACGTTCAATATTCAGCCAGAATTGATAAGCGATGCAAGTAATGTAACGTAGTTTTGAGCATGCGCGCTCGCAAATATAAGTAACAAACCCAATGACAGGCGTTGCAGTCTCCATACGCCGCGCGACGTTGGTCCGGAGGCTAATACTAAGCTGTGCCCGACGATTGGACGAAAATGATCACGCAATTAAAAGCAGCTCCTTTGAATGCTTTAGCGCATCAAACCATACATTTAGAAGGTAGCTGGACACATGTTTCACCTCTGCGATTTTCAGCTTGATGAAATAATCGTATCGGCCTTTACAACTCGCGAAATGGTGCTGGAATCTGATGGTAGAACTGGAGGAGTAAAGGTAGAATCTCTGTTCTCTTGCTCAAATCTTTTGATAAGCTCTTTCAGTAACCAACTCTACGGAAAAATAAATATTTTCAGGCAAATATGGGATAGCCATAAATGGGTTCAGGCAAATATGGGTTCGTGTTTTAGCCTATTGCGACCCACTCGACTCAGCACTAATGGACCCTTTTTTCTTTCTGGGAAAGGCGCACCCTCGAGAAAAACACGAGCGGGCACATTTTTTTCCGGTCAAGGGCTAAAGGGTCATTCCGTCCCACTGCAATGCGTCTTCTGGCTGACATTCTGGCGACATGGGCGGCGCCCCCCGGCCGATCCGGAAGCCCTTAGAGGAATACATCATACCATGTTGGTCCCCTCTCTGACGCAGGAGGCCTTCTGACCAAGACAGACCGCAGTTGACCCCAGATTGATGAACCCTCATCGACGCAACAATATCCCTGATCGCCCGCAGGTGGTCCAATAAATGGCATATAGACTCCATTTCAGGTTAACGAGCCCATGCTGGCATTGGGTTGGAGGGCCCAGCGTTCGGTAGTGGGTTCTCTGACTGTCATAGCACCCCTCCATCGCCTTAATGTGAGCAATTATCACAATTTCTCATGCCTCCTTTTTATTGTTAGAGGACCAAGAGGGCCTCTGACACTCGGGGTCCCGTCTCCATCTCTGCCGAGCAAATTTTCCCATGACCGACTCGAGGCCCCTTGCTGGCACAGAACACCCTGTCAGGCACCGTGGGCCGCTGAAAGACGCAGGGGCCCGCATCGTTCCAAGGGCGCAACCAGCCGCGGGACATTTGCCGCCGCACGACCCCTGTTAGGTACTGTGGCCGCTGGCCAACACAGGAGCCCGTTATTGTGTCAGGGACCCTAAAAATTGCAAATCGCTGACCCCGGCCTCGTTCCTGCTTGGAAAATTGACCCCAAGGGCTCGGACGGACATGGAGCCGGCTGCTTGGCTCCGTGTCGGGGCCCTATATAATAGGGGTAGGGAACCATTATAAGAGGGCCCTAATAGAAGCGCTCTGGCTGAAATTTCAGGCCATGGCACTACGGATGGGGGCCGAGTCCGAGTCCAATCTGACCCTTGATCTTTGCTCCTGAAGACCCTCCAGGTCCTCTTTGGATCTCCTCAAACAAAGCCCGTGACCGACTGGGAACTACTAACTGAGACATGTTCCCCTGTTATGCACTGTTGGCCACTGGCCGACACAAAGGCCCAGGCCACTGTCTCAAGAACCCAGACCAGACCAATGCTAATCATGGCCCTCAATCTTGCGCCTGCTTAGGAAATGGGCCCCCAGGGCTCAGATTGGCTGGGAGCCAACTGTTTTCGTGCTCATGGTTTCTAGCCGACTTAGACACCTGCAATATGTCAGGGAGCTCTCAAACGGTGCAAGAGGACCTCTGAATGGTATTTCAGGCCACGAACCTACGGGCTGGGATTTTATGTGACCTGCAGCCAATCCTTGGGGACCCTTTGCCCCCCACACGGGTCATTGATAGCCGGTTCCGCGGGGCCACCCGGGCCCCTCCTCAGGCCTCATCGAACGCTGTCTTTGGTTGACTCGGGGCCTCTTGCGAGCACAGAGCCCTCTGTTAGGCGCTATGGGCCGCTGACAGACACTATGACCCCGAACAGTGTAAATCACTGGCCCAGGCTTCGCTGCTGGTTGGGAAGTGGGCCCTGAGGCCCATGCCGATATGGAGCGGGCTGTGCGATGCTGGTGGTGCCTGGCCGACATATAGACCCATAGCAACTCAAGGTGCCCCCTTATCGGCGCAAAGGGCCTTCTGACGGTCATTTTGTGGTCCATCCCCACAGGCCGGGGTCCCTGAAAAAACTCTGACCAGCTTTCCTTACCCTTAGATTCCCCCCCCCCCCCCCAATCGGGCCCTTGATGGTCGGACCCAATCGGCCCTCTAGACACTTCGGGCCTCCTCAAGCACTGCCCCTAGACGACTTGACGCCCCCTGCCAACACAGAGCCCCTGATAGGCACTGTGGAGTTCTGATCAATGTAAATCGCTGGCTTCGGCTTTGTCCCTGCTTGGTAAATGAGTCCCAAGCCCTCACTGCCACGGAGCCAACTGTGCGTTACAGGTGGTGACATATGGCTGGTGGCTGACTAGGTGGCTGACATATAAGCCCCTATCGACCCCTGCGCCCCTGATCAGCCAGCAGGACCCTCTGGCTGGCACTGGAGTGTCAGACCTTGTGGGCCGGAGACTCAGCATGCTACCTTAGACCAACCTTCTGGGGCCTTTGGGCGCTTAAATCGGGCTCTTAGTCGTAGTTCCCGAGAGCCCGAAGGACCCCTCCAAACCCAAGGTGCGGGGGCATGTGCCACTGGTGTCCCCCCAGGCCTGCGCTGCTGGTCCAGATGGACCTTTAGGGCTCGTCGGAACCGAAGATCAATGACCCGACTGGGGGGCCCTTGAGCGCTTGTGGAATCTGAGATAGGCTATTCTCGGGTCCAAGTGTTTAGATGGGCTCCTTCCGAACCTGAGATGCCACTTCCTCAGTCTAAAATGCGTCATTTCATGATTTAAGGAGGGCTCTAATTCAAGGCCCACCGTAGACTCAAATCTAATTAAGTCTACGGTGGGCCTTTTCCAGACCTAATAGGGCCCTATCTGTGCTCATGATGGAACCACCCTGGCTTGAGACGGATCCCTTCTAAGTTGGCGATGGGCCTGTTCTGATCAGAGACGAGCCCTTCTGAGTCTACAATCAACCATTTTCAGACCGGAATCGAGCCCTTCCCGTACCTGAAGCTGTTTTAGGGGTTTCTTGCTTTGAGACTGACCCCTTCCGGACCTGAGATCGGCTATCTATGCTTAATTTGATGACACAATAAGCATATTTTTTCCACAAATCCGCCGGGGCCCCATTTGAGCCGTCTGAAATCTGGGCAAGCGATAGTTTTGGCCCTTACCTCATGCATGGGGATAACTTGCTCCGTGGATGCAACGCCGCTTCCTTAGCCTACAATGAGTCCGTTCTAGGCCAGAGATGGGCCTAGAGAAGGGCCCATTCTAGGCAAGAGATGGGCCCCTTCCAAGCCCAAAAAGTATGATAGGCCTTTTCCGAGCCTAAAGCTCCCCGTTTCTCAGCCTATACTGGGTCCCTACCTGACTTGAGACGAGCCGTTTCTGAGCTTACGATGAACCCGCTCCATACTTGAGAGGGCCCTCTCTGAGCCTACGATGGACCCTTCCCGGCCTGAGACGGGCTCCCTTTGAGCTTACGATGAGTTCCTTCCAGACCAGAAAGGGACCCCCACCGTGCCTGGAAGTGGCATGTGTGCTTTCCCGTCTGAAATTGGCCATTTCCAGCCTAAGATGGACCATTCGTGGACACGAAATAATGCCATCCTGAGCTTAAGTTAAGCAGACCCTTTCAGGGCTAGACATGAGCTTTCCACGCTTGCCTTGGTAACACAATAATCAAGCACCACCGCATCCTCGAGGGCCCCTCTGTGCCACCTGAAAGTAGGGAGGGAGCAAAAGCTATTTTGACACCGCTTCAAAAGATGGAGGAGGGGGGGGGGGGGGCAGTTTTCCCCGCGGCCCTTTCCCCCCGCATACGCCACCACTGGACTAAAGAAGACATTTCAGTGAAGTAGCGTAAGCTGTCAAGCGCAATTTACGAGGAAGATTATATACATAGATTAAAACGGTAGTAATAGCCTTATTTGGCGGAGAAAAACCAGGATAATGGAGAAACAGATGCATTGATATTTCTGCAACGTGCCTCTTTCGAAACAATAGCAGAAGTCTCACGGTGAAGTCGACGCACAAGCCGTTTCTCATAGCCGTCAATCTCAAACATATTTTGGATTTTTTGCGTGAGCGGGAGCAGGCGTCTTGGCTGGATAACATTTTCAGGGCTTGTGGCAGCTCCGCTGAACATCATTACGTGCAACAAAAGTTCTCAATCAGCACTCGGGACTCATAGTAATCCCCTCATCAAATTGCATTTTATTGTTGCAAAATCCTACATGTTGTGTGGGTACTGATGTGGAGGACAAATTGGTTGCACGGCGAACTGAATGACACGCCTTGCATTTGCACTGCACCGACCAGCCAGGAAGCAGCAAGCGTCATTACATGACAGATACAGATTCCCTGGCTGTAACCATGACATTCTTGTCTGTTGGCAGAAAACGTGCCCCTGTGTCGTTCTTGAACACGATCCTCTAACACGCTTTGCCTAAGGTAACTGCGTCCTTTGTTTAGTAAATACATGCGAGCTCGTTCCGAATTAGTGCGTCCCATGTTCACCACTACCTCGCTTGTATAATTATGGTGTATAATTAACATGCCGTCATGGTGGGTAACTAAACAGTTATTTCGGATCACGGTCTTATCCCCAAACCGTGCCTTCTCAATTAATTCCAGCGTCGAGAACAACACTCAACATGACCACAGCTAATGAAAAATGTGTCTACACTTGTGCAAATGTATATGAGCTCCATGCTTTTGAGCTATTACCCATGCAGCAGTACGCACAAGTAGCTCGCCAATACGCAAAGTTTTGAACAATACATCTCATAGTGGCCATTGTTCCTAATTAGGTCTTTTTTAGACCTGAACCCAAACAACGTGGTAATGCACTCCACTTTGTCATGCCATTCCACGTTAATCATACTTTCTTAGACCTTTGTCGACAGGAACATCGACGATCACAAAGTGATAACCATAAGCATGGCCCAAAGCGAAGTAGCATTGATCTGCCATTGACGCATCACACTAGTCAGCGTGTTATGCATCTGTATCATCCTTCGCGAGGTGATATATAAGTATTGCCCCTCCGCCGTCAACAGTGCTGAGGCCCCGCCGCCACCCATGCGGCGAACATCATTATCATCATCGTTACGCTGCACAAATGGATGGCTACGCTTATGGTCGCCGTGCACTTACACGGAATGTTCCACATGTTTATGAGCTTTGAGCTGAATTAGCCACCTTGAAGATCGTTCGGTACAGTTCACAAGCCCTGCCCTTGTTCAGACCTAAACCCCCGAATATCCTAGCTACACGCCCACGAAGATGGGTAGACCATTCCGTGCAGACTATCTCAAGGTCACCCAGGCATGCATGACGTCATAATGATATCATTCAAATCCTACAATTTCAACGGCCATGCGGAGATTAAAGCCAATAAAAGCATCATTATCGAGTTGTTCATATTATGCGTTTGTGAGCGCGATTTCCATACATAACGGCCGCCACCTGGCTCTCAGTCAATGTTGTGCAAGGCACGATGATGCAATCAAACAATGACACATTGCGGAGCATATGAACTGAATAGAGAAATTGTGTTGTCTGGAGCAGTGTTTTCCACTTCAAAGGATATTGATAGTTATAAGTGGGCTTATTTCATCATATCGCTTCAATATCTTCGAATGTTGGGCATTCCCTTTCAATAGAGTGGTATAGTCTACAGCGTTGGCCAAGACGTTTACACGTGAAATTTGCTGAAGCCAAATTTTGTATCGAATGCCTTTGGTGATCCAGGTGCTCTTTCTAATGACATGTAGAATTCTAGTTATAACTGATTGGATGTACCAACCAGAAACAATATCCTGCAAGAAATCAATGCATAGTATATTATGACAACATGTTAAAACGGGTCATTTCTTTTATAGGAAAGTGCACTTTTAGCATTTTTCTCAACAGGCGCTATCTTTAACTTCGATCAATACTAAATGTCGAGTGGGCAAATCCGGTCATTGTCATCGCCCCGACACCTGTGATATCCTAACCGATAACTGCGTCCTGATAATTGACACTAACTGACGTAAACGAGCTTTCCGAAACGTGATTCATAATTCAATTATTGTGTACAGACAGCAGCAGCGATCAAGGAAGGCTCAAGCGTGAGCAAGGCAGGGGGAAACGATGAGAGACGGAAACAAAATGGGTGAGTGGTAAAGGTTACAATAGGAATAAAGGTGTTCTAAAAGCCAAAAACTAGTAAAGAACAACATGTGATGCATATCAACATGTGATGCATATAAACAACAACATGTGATGCATATAAAATTCAACGTTTATTGGTATCTCACATCAGCAGGTACCGCATAAACACTAGAGTTAAGCAAACTAAGCAATCTTCTAATCCTTCTCTTGCGATGAGACCCGACTTTTTCCGTATTACCCGCAGGAGTCGCACCTAAAGTGACAGAGATTGAACAGAACTAAATCCAGCACGGACAGGGCGTATAACACGTGTGTCGCAAGCGCCGAAATGACGGGCGTCATCTATCTCCGAGCTCCCAGGAGCGGGTGAACAGGGAGGTGCTTCGTCTTCTTCGGCCTCGCCAGGGTTCGTAGACCATTCGCCTAACAAATGCCGTGATTTCGCCCGCTCAGCTCCGCTGTAATCACTCGGTCCATTTGCCTAATTTATGATCTGGAGCTCTGGGACGCTCGTGTATAACACACGACAGACCTCCAAGGAGGAGAGACAACATGTGAGGCAGACGGCTGAAGCTGAGAAATTGTTAGGAACCGTCAGAAACCTGGCGAATGTTTGGCTCACAGGAAAACACCCAACTGGCAAAAGCAGTACCGCATGCAAGTCGATTGCATATAGCATGATAACATGATATACTGGATTGTTTGCGAGGACGAAGCGTGGCCTGACTTGTGGTGATAAGGACGAAATTTGCTTAGCCGGGTGCTTTCCTCAAATGGTGGACGCGGTCGATGGGAAAGTACAAAGTGTTTGACAGGAGCGTGTGCTTATCTTCCACCCTTTTAGAGCACAGTTTGTTCTTTGAGCCAACATCAAGGCTTGTTTCCCGATCTTGTTTTCACATCCCTCTCAGACTGTATGAGGCTCGCCTTTGTTGTGCTGCATTCAAACCGGATTATGTGTGTTTGTTAGTCACATCATTAATATAGCGCCTGCTAGACCATGGTGCCAGCGAATATGAAATACGACACCAAAGGTCATGCATAATCAAAGTTGCCACCTATCTTCCAATGGATGTCTTGTATGATGCGAGAGTTGATTGATTTAATGCAATATATGCAGCGATTCTGGCGCAAAATACAGTCGGGTTGAAAACCGCATGGCAGACAAATGGGTGGAAAAAGAAAGTGCATGCCCTCATTTGGTGCATCTAAATATAACCTTTTCATGCAAAGGACTTTAATAACGTAAGATACGTACGTGGTTACAACACGCAATATCACAGACAGTTACCCCAAGATTGCGAATAAATCCCTTGAACCAACGTTATGACAATGGTCTAAAATTACGTTGATGGCTGCCTCCAGTCGCAAAACTGCCAAGCCGTGAGTTTCGATGATGCTGTCAGTGTACTTTACATTGCCACGAATTGACAGTAAAACTGAGCTGAGCTACCCTCTAGTCGCCTGGCTTTCCCCAGGCCTCAGTAGCGAAATATCCTGGCTCAGCGAGCAGATGCATCTGTAGTGTCAGATGAGCACAACTGTGTCCCTGCCGATATCCTTCCTCGTTCCTTAATTGGCAATCATCGCTGACATTGCTTCCAATTGCCACACCCTCTCTGAACGCCCAATCATAGATGGCTACGCATGACCCCCAGCACTCCGCGCAAGCGCCCCGGGAGAAAAGCACGAGAGCGAAGGTCAGAACGACACCGATCTGCCCGGCCTTTCGGTCCGGACCCGGTGTCCCCTCCCCCCTCCCCTCCTATCCCCGCCTCCTCTTGGAGGCCATGATGGCCGGCCCCCCGATCCCCAGCGGTAGCGGCCGCCTGAGGAGCCGACTCTGCATATCAAACCTTATCTCCACTGGCGGGAAATTGAAATGGCGACCGCCAGCGACCTCGTAAACGGCGCAATCGATCGGAATGGGCGGATGCGGTCTGCAGGGGCGCGAAGCCGGACTGCCGGCTGCTAACGGACGGCATCGGCTCTCCTGGCTTCAGCAGGGTATCCGAGGAAGCGTCGGCCCTCCTGGCTTCGGCCGGGTATTCGAGGCAGCGTCGGCCCTCCTGGCTTCGGCCAGGTATCTAGGGCAGCATCGACCCTCCTGGCTTCGGCCGGGTATCCGAGGCACCGTTGGCCCTTCTGACTTCGGCAAGGTATGTAAGATAGCATCGAGTCTCCTGGCTTCAGCAGGGTATCCGAGGCAGCGTCGGCCCTCCTGGCTTCGGCCAGGTATCGGAGACAGCATCGGCTCTCCTGGCTTCGGCCGGGTATCGGAGACAGCGTCGGCTCTCCTGGCTTCGGCCAGGTATCTGGGGCAGCGTCAGCCCTCCTGGTTTCGGCCGGGTATTCGAGGCAGCGTCGGCGCTCCTGGCTTCGGCCGGGTATTCGAGACAGCGTCGGCGCTCCTAGCTGCGGCCGGGTATTCGAGACAGCGTCGGCCCTCCTGGCTTCGGCCGGATATTCGAGACAGCGTCGGCCCTCCTGGCTTCGGCCGGATATTCGAGGCAGCGTCAGTCCTCCCGGCTTTGGCCGGGTATCCGAGGCAGCGTCGGCCCTCCTGGCTTCAGGTGGTTATCAAGGCAGCGTTAGTTCTCCTGTCTTCGGCCGGACACTCAGGGCACAACAGTGCTCGTGGTGGCTCTGCCGCCGAACAGTGTGCATATTCGCGATTTTATTAGATACATACATATATATTAATATATGATATGTATATTAAACTGATTATTGCCGTTTTCGGGCGAGTCAACTGCTGAGGCCATTTGCGCACTCACATAAATATTTAACAAAGCAAAGTCGTTGCCTTCGAGGGTAATGGGGCGTTGTATTATACACTGGCCCCTCACAATGGTGACATGCAGTGAAAAAGAATAAATCACACTGAGGGCTACCGGTGAGGCTGCTTATCCTGTAAGCAGGAGAAGGGTGTGGCCACCAGAGCTTCAGTTTAAAGTCTTAGAGAACAGTTTATAGCGGCTCCGTCTGAGGCATGTGTGACAGGACATTGGGCACAAGAAGTCTGCTGCGCGCGGCAGAGTGAGCGGCTGAGACAGGCTACCGATACAAACGATTGCCAGGCTGTCGTGCTATCTTGCAGCGAAAATCCAACGGAGGCTCAGTTATTCAATGTTTAAGCAGAGTGTTGCCTTGTTATCTGTTCGCTCGCGCCTTCCCAGTTCCGGATCACACACACGACGCTCCACAGTTGGCGTCTGTATTTGAACTGCCCCACCGGAGTCCAACGGAATAGCGCCAAGGTACACGGTGGCGCACAAGGCACAATAGCGATGTGTGGGGGAACTGGCTCCTAAACTGGGGACGCTATACATTTAGCATGGGGCATCACATGACATCTCCCCCTTAACAGAGGTAGTCAGCGAGGCGCGCCGGCGGTGCCCGGCGGGACACCCTCAGCCTCGCACAGGTGCGTGCCGCCGTCGGCCACCTGGGCGTCGGGGATGGTGAGCCGGCCCTGCCGCTGGATGGAGCGCGCCGGGAGCGGGCGGTCGCCGTGGGACCAGCGCATCGGCAGCCGGCGGGGGCCCTCGTCCCGGCACTGGAACACCACCTCGCTCCTCGCTCTCACGGTCTGCTGGCCGGGGTAGGTCGCTAGTCGGATGTCTCCGGCGATAGGCACGGGCGGCCTCGGACTGACAGCGCAGCCCCGTTCGTCGCTGGAGTCGGCGCACTCCACCGCGCCGTTACACACCCTCGACGCGGGAACACTTCGGCTGCCGTCGGCGCATCGGAACTCGCCGGCCCGACACTGCAGCTCGCGGTTACTCTCGTCACTTCTGTCGCGACAGTTTGGCGAACCGCTACACACGGCGGAGCTGGGCACGCAGCTCTGGCCATCCGCACAACGGAACTCGTCCGCTCCGCACTCAGTCTCTCTCGTCGGAGCCGTCGCGGCAGTCAAAGCGGCGATCGCAGCGTCGCGACAGCGGCACGCACTGTTCACTCTGGCACCGCCACTGGTCAGCTGTGCACACGCACTGGAGCTCGTCGGAGCCGTCCCTGCAGTCCGAGGGTCCGTCGCAGCGGCGACCCACGTCCACGCACTCGCCCGTTTGCCAGCGCCACTGGTCCGACCGACACCGGCCGTTGGCCTCGTCCGAGTAGTCCAGGCGGTCTGGCTGACCGTCACACTTCCTGGAGGCAGCGGCCACCGCCGCACTGGTGCTCCTCCATCCGACGTGAGGGTCTGCAGTTCTACTCGTCACTGTAGTCCCTGCAGCCGTAAGAGAGGTCGCAGACGCGCGTGCGGGCAATGCACGAGCCTTCGCCGCACCGGAACTTGGTGTCGTCGCAGGCGCAGTCGTGCTCGTCCGAGCCGTCCGCGCAGTCCGGAGTCTGGTCGCAGTGGCGTCGGGCGTCCAGGCAGGTGCCATCGCCACAGCCGTGTTCATCGGCCGTGCACGCCACCGGCGGGCATCCTTCCTTGTCGTAGTCGGCGCAGTCAAAACTGCCGTCGCAGCGTATGGCCGAGCTCAGGCAACTGCCGTCCAGACATATGAACTGGCCCTCCGGGCACGCGCAGTCGACCTCGTCGACCCCGTCGATACAGTCTCGGGTGCCGTTGCAGTGGGCGGAGGCGGGCACGAAAGGGGCCGTCTGAGCACGTGGTGTCCTGGGGTTCGCAGGCCGGACGCGTGCAGTTGGCCTCGTCACTGTTGTCGGCGCAGTCAGGAAATCCATCGCAGACACGGGCTCTGTCCACGCACTCGTCGGTCGAGGTGCAGGTGAAATCTTCCCCGCAGGACGGCACGCAGCCAGCCTCGTCCGAGCCGTCCGGGCAGTCGTAGGCCGAGTCGCAGCGCCGCCTGCCGGGCACGCAGCTGCCGTCCGAGCAGCGGAAGTCATCGGCCTCGCACAGCGTCGGCGCCGGACCACCTGGACAACGATTTCTATACTCGTCAGAACCGTCAATGCAATCCGGGAAGCCATCACAGGCTCGCGCGAAGGGAATACGGGAGCCGTCGCTGCAGCAAAACTCCTCCGCGCTGCGGCCAGCCACACACTGCAGTTCTCCGCCAGGGCCGGTCAGGCGAGTTTGCGGCTTGGTCAGGGTTGGTGGCTCCTTCATTGAGCCCCGCACGTCTTCAGTTATCACTGACACCTCAGCTCCAGTGTCAATTTTGAAAGTTATGGAGCTTTTGCTGATGGTCAGAGGAATGAGCCAGGACTTTTCATCACTTGTCTGGGAGTTCACAGCTCCCAAGAAATATTTTGGTGCTTGTTCACTCACTTGGGTTTCAGATTCACTGTCTCCCAGTGTTGCAAAACTTGATGTTTCTTGGTATAACGCATACTAGGAGATTTTGTACTCCAGGGTTGTGACTAGGTTAAATGAAATATTTTGTACTCCATCACGATGTAACAAGAACAGGTTTTGGAAAACTCATTTTACCTCTTTTTGTCAGGACAAAATAAAACCGAAGGTGCAACAGCTCGAGACTTGCTGCCTCCATCAGGAGCCATGTATTGATATCTGCAAGAGCACAAATCTTGCACCCACCAGACTAAGACGCCCAATAGCAAGCAGCCTGTGTTGCTACCTAGATATATGATAAACCATGTATGGAAATGTGAAAAATAAAGCGTGTGAATGTTGCATGGAATCGCCTTTGAACAAAACCGGGAAATGAGAAAAGAGTACCAGAATGGCACCGGTCTGTACATTGGCAAAGCTCTCAGCTCCTATGTCCCCTGCGGACCAACTCAAACTTGAACATGACTTAACCTACCATTGACGACGAACCGCATTAATTGGCAAGGATGCAACAAACATTCATAGAAAACCGCACTCCCAACCACCTACTGCAGACGGCTTCCTAGCCACGCGCCACCACTGTGTCATGGCAATGCAAATAAGGGAATCACTCGCAATTCAGAGTCGGAAACGTCTCAACTATTCAGCGGCTTGCGCCCGCCTCCCAGCTCAGGTTGGAGGTTAAACATAGCAGAACTCTCCAATTGGTTTTAATGAGTCGCCTCCTCGTGACTGATTTGTCAAGAGCATAAATATTCTGCTCGCGCTCATGCCTTGAACAGATCTGTAAACATTTGGAGGAAAGCTGCATAGAGATGGGTATCACGAATATTAGGAAGGACCTATTTGTACTCATCCAGAACTGCCATGTGGTTGGATTTTTGGCCACTTGCTGGTATCCGGAGTACAACAATGTTATGGCAGCTGTGGATTTAAACCAAGTTAAATTTGTTACTTAAGGGTGTGAAATTAAAGCTGGTGATTCAGGCTTTACAAAAATGCCCTTTTAAGTCAAAAAACGTTGTTATAAATAGCCGAAAAAACTGTTCGGAGGCAGCCATATCACTCCGGCAAAAACATCAGGACACCAGAGTAACATGAACCCATAACTTTGGCCCGGCAAATGAAGGAGAAGGGTTTATTAGGACAAAAACATCAATCAATTGCAACATAAATTATCATATGTCGCAATGATATCGGTTAAAGCGCGTCAAAATCCAACGATACCTTGCATTATCCGCCGGAGTCAGCGGAGTGACTGACTCCGATCCCTTTTGGCCGGCCTACACGGGTCTGTCAGGCATTGTACTTGCGCTGGCTCGGTAAATCGGTTAAGAGTCCTGCCTGTCTCTAGTGCTCGAGTGGAACGTGCAGGGCCTCGTGAGTTGACCGGGAGTGGGAAGGTGGAGGCATGAATGTTGAGCTGTTTTTAAAACCAGCTAGCTGGTGGAGCGTAGTAGCGTGACCGTGGTGGAGCGTGAGTGAGTAGCGTGATCGTGGTGGAACATGAGTAGGTGGCCGTCTGTGACATGTTCATTTGCTTTTTTGTGTACCATTTTTGTCTGGCTGTGTGTATCGTACCCACCCTTTATTTCGGAGGGTGTACAAGCCCGGTGTGTAGCCACCCTGTATTTTGGAGAGTGCATAGGCCCGATGCGTAATTACCTTCCGTTTTAGAGGGTGTCTAGGCGGAGCCTCTCATAAATTGCAAACCAATGTATATGCACATGTGTTTCATAGTACAGAGTATGAAACTGTGTTGTTTCAGTGTGCCATGTCCCAATGATGTTTCCTTTCATCTTAAGTGCTTTTACATGAATTGCTCTAAATGAAAAGTGGCGCCTTTGTTGAGCGCCACCCATTGTACTATTATCTCTCAAAGATAGCCTAAATAAGGCTGTAATGACCCCCTTCACTTGGATAATTTTGTACTCCACTATAGGAAATTTGTACTCTACCACCAGGAAAATTTTTGGAATTTCCAAGACTGTTGTCTCCAGTCACTTCTTCTTGTACTGTGAGGCTGCGGCACACTGCTGCGAAGTGGCCTAGCCGTCCACACTTCTTGCATGCTTTCCCATTTGCTGGGCACCGACCTCCAGTGTGGGTGGTGAAGCCACAGTGACCACATGGCTTTTTGTTCCTGCAGTTTGGCTCAGTTGCTTTGCCCGATGGCTTGCTTGCCCGTGCCTGGTTGCTGGGACACCTGGGTCTGGCTCCATTGTTGGCGCGCACGGCGCACACCTCAGGCTCCCTTCCACACAACAGCTGTTGGTCCTTTTGGGCTGACTCTTCCAAGGTTGCAATCTCAATCGCTTTTTGCAGGGTCAGATCAGGGTGCTTCAGGAGCTGCATTACAGTTGATGTCTCACTGAGACCCATGCACAGTCTGTCCCTGATCATTTCATCCAGGTTTGGGCCAAACTTGCATCTGGCAGCCAGGGTGGGGAGGGCTGAGACATACTACAGAACAGTCTCACCTGGTTGCTGGGCCCTCTTATGAAAATTGTGCCTTTCCACAATTGGGTTCTCTCTTTGGATACAAAACTTGTCAAACTGATCAATGATTTTCTCTTCTCCATGTTACGGGCATTTTCTTCCCCCCTTCCAACCAAAATGGGAATACCGCTCTTGGGCGAAGAGGCCAGCGCAGTTGAAGAAAATTCCAATTTTCACTTTTTCTGGCTTTCTATCGAGCTCATTGGCATCGTAGAAGAATTACCAGTCTTGCTTCTACTTGCGCCAAGCACTAGCAACGGTTGGATCAGCCAGATTCAGCTCAGTTGACTTTCTGAAGGAAGACATCGCAATTGGCTCAAGGCGAAACTGGCGCGGACTACCCGGCACCTGTCAGAGGGAAATACTTGGTCTACAATGACAATATTTCCTTGAAACAAGCCTTCAGAGCAACAGTGAGGCGTGGCGATTGCCTATTTTGATGCCACGTCTTGTTATCTGTTCCCTCGCGCCTTCCCAGTTCCGGATCACACACACGCCGCTTCACAGTCGGCGTCTGTATTTGAACTGCCTCACCGGAGTCCAACGGAATAGCGCCAAGGTACACGGTAGCGCAGGAGGCACACTAGCGATGTGGGGAACTGGCTCCTGAATTGGGGCGCTATACATTTAATATGGGACATCACATGACAAGTGTAGCTCCCAAGTGTTCGCGAAAAAGCAAAGGATTCATATTGCTTCGCAGATGTGATCTGAATTATTGGGGTGCAGGACGCTCATCTATTACCTTACATCTGGTCACATCTTTTTTGTAACGGCGCGTATTCATGGATTTTGGCGGCAGGCACCTAAACTTGAAGACGGAAGAAAACAACTCGACTGCGGACATCGATGGCAGGGCACCAGCAACAGAAACAGTTTCGGAGTTTGCTCAAGTAACACCTGCAAGTACAAGTAGGTCGAGTTGATGACAGCAGTTGCACTCTTTGACAGCAAACCCATAATGTTAACTCGCGCATAATGTAAAGAGCTTGGAGGGGTGTGAAGCTAGTCTTGGCTGGATACTTTGTGAGCGCGACCAAGCTGGCAAAGTCAGCGGTGTGCGCACTTTGTGTCTAAGAGCTCTTACGTCCGAGAAAAATAAACTTGGAGACGGGCCCAGGAAAGCAATCAAACACACGCAAGGGAACAAAAACTCGGACTCCTGGAAACAAAGGAGAAAAACGAAGCCTTTAAGAAATTACTTCCAGCCCATTACGTTAAACTGTGTGCTAAACTAGAGATCATATCCCACGAGCATTGCACGTAAGCCACCGAACCGTGCCCGCAGCTGTTCTTGGCTGGTTTGCATCGGTAACATGGAGTCATATCGTTGCTCGCTCAGCTAAACATATCGCTAACCGAAACCGAAACACAAAAACGCCATCCAAGTTGTGCCACCCATTCAGCGGATGCTTCGTCCCTCGGGGCTTTTGCCGCGTAAATTGCTGAGGTTTTTACGTACCATTCAATGCTACGACACAGCCGTTCTGTGCCAGCTTGGTCCTCTGGAAGCCAGCCAGCGGACCTTTTCATGCTGGTTGGGCCTAACCAAGTGCCTATCTTGGGACTCGTAACCACGACTGCTCGGATTGCGACTCCAGCTTCCTTCGCCGAGGACCGCGTGGACAGTTTTTCCCCTAGTCCACGGATTTGCAGTGCTTCTGACACTTGAAATAGTTAGTGTGCTTAGCCCGAATACTGTGTGAGATCTGTGCGAGTTTCCATAACCTTGCCCATATTCGGTGGTGAAGGAGCCGCCCGCTATGCCTAAAATTTCTTGTGCGTAGAACAACATAGCCATGCGAGCAACAGAGTCCAAGAACCACGCCACACTTTCTATCATCCCTCATCCTCATTCTCATTCCCCACATCAGTGGAAGCAGACAGCAAATCAGCACCAGTCCTGGTCAACACCATCAGTCCAGAATCATCTGATGTTCATTACTGCCCACACCCCGCTACTCCGGTAATAGGAACGCGAGTGTTTTGATGTCCCATTGTTCTCGTTAGCGTCCAGATCAACTAATGATGTATTCGATGCATCCACTGATCATCGTGCTCGAGGACGAGACGTGCAGGCGAAGGCATTTTATCCAATGGCAGTGTCCTTATTAAAGGTCCCGCCTTCGGCACAATTGGACGGATGGGTCTAACAAGCCTGTCTAGGAACAGAACCACAGCATTGCCTACAGTTCCATTACGCCAGCACAAAAGCAGCATTGCGTATGAGCTTAGTGTTATATATATATATATATATATATATATATATATATATATATATATATATATACCAGCTGTTCTATATACCACGTGTCTTATCTAGCAGATGTTTTACGCACGAGATGTCTGATAACTCAGAGAGAGAGCGAGAGAGCGAGAGAGAGAGAGAGAGAGAGAGAGAGAGAGAGAGAGAGGAGAGAGAGAAGGAGAGAGAGAGAGGAGAGAGAGAGAGAGAGAGAGAGAGAGAGAGAGAGAGAGAGAGAGAGAGAGAGAGAGAGAGGATATATATATATATATATATATATATATATATATATTGGAGTATTTTGGCAGAATTCTTTCTTTGATACATGTTTGATTAAAATAAAAACTGCTGACTCAGCAGTAACGAGCTTTTTGATGCATCGTTCTAGTCTTCCGGCCTTTGACTTTGCGTCATCGTTAGATTAAATATGGTTCGCACAAAATTACTCATATATTCACCACTCCTTCCTTCTAACGTTTTGAGATCTTATCTCATCTTCGGAGAAGACTAAATTGCAC
Organism: Pollicipes pollicipes; assembly: GCF_011947565.3. Taxonomy (NCBI): domain Eukaryota; kingdom Metazoa; phylum Arthropoda; class Thecostraca; order Pollicipedomorpha; family Pollicipedidae; genus Pollicipes; species Pollicipes pollicipes. Next base: position 1,016,003 of record NW_023596461.1, read on the forward strand.
ATGAAATAAGTTTGAGTTTTTAAAGGATGAAAAAATTGTGACACTACTGTTGGAAAACATTTTTAGTACGGAGAACATAAATGAAGCACAACTAATTGAGTAAGAGGATCGCTATTTTCATCTTCATAATGTAAAAACATCATAATGGGCAATCACAAAGACACAATGGGTTTAAAAGATGTGATTGGACAATGAGTCTTTCCATTGTGTCTTTGTGAGTTCCCATTATGAGTGTTTCTTACATGTATGAAGATGAAAATAGCAATCCGTCTACTTCAATTAGTTGTGCTTCATCTATTTTCGTACTAAAAGATGTTTTCCAACAGTAGTGCACATTTTTTCATCCTTAAACCCCAAAACTTATTTCATGGCAATTTAGTCTTTCCGAAGATGAATAAGATCTCGAAACGTTAGAATGGAAGGAGTGATGAATATTGAGTAATTTGTGCGAACCATATTTAATCTAAGCGATTGACGCAAAGTCAAAGGCCCGGAAACTAGAACGATGCATCAAAAAGCTCGTTAATGCTGAGTCAGCAGTTATTTTTAATCAACATATATATATATATATATATATATATATATTTACATTCGGTTCAGCATTATTGACAAAAGGGCTCACCTTTTATTACATCACTTCCCCAAGCGACGGTGATAAGTTTCCGCGTACGTAAATCCTGTGGCATTGAGCGTCTTCGATTACTCAACCTTCATGCGGAAGTGATCAATGATCAGGCTCATCTATGCGCGCTACATTGGGCATGTGGGTGATGAGATCGACTTGGGTAATATCTAACGAGAAACAGTTCGTCTGTTGTGAATCACTCATCCAGCCCCAAAGGCGGTATATTTTTGGTATGAAAGGAGCATCTAGTAGCCCGCTCTTTGCCTGCTAAATGCAGACACGCCAGTTTCTGCGGTCCATCGCTACCTGTAGCGGTATCAATGCCGCAAGCTCGCTGCCAAGCGTCCCCTAGATCATTTACCAGTGACTTTATTTCACTCGCCACCAGATCGTCAACGAAAAACGAAGACTGCGCCCCAACAGGCCTAATTAGCCACCATCCCACCCTTTCGGTAGTGCAAACAAAAACGCCTTCCACTTGACCATGTCTCGGGCCTCGTGCCGTTGCGGGAACTCCAGTATCCTGCACCACCTTATCGGGTCCTCTTGTGAGGTCGGCTCCTACCGCGGAGGGCGGCGGTGTTGGCCTGAGCGGTTACATGAGTCGATGAATAGTCCAGTAGCTATCACTTCGGCCACGGCGGCGCCGCCAGCCGCGCTACCATTACTGACGATCCAAGATCCCCTCAACACCAGCGTCTTTTCTTGGTCCTGACAGTGGCTCCCAGAAACACCATGGTCCATAATCATCAGGGCTACCACGATGAGCATGCCTTTCAACCTATCAGTATAACTCTTTGTACGGGGCTTCCTTTCGTCCATGGCAACGTATACTTGTCCAAAGCGCAGGCTCTAAAAAATAAATGCTGAGATGCTGGGCTCCTCCCGGTAATGAAAAACCCGTCATGGCCAACAGGAGGCCCAGGAGGCGCAGCGGTCATACCGCTGAACAAGTTCATTCAAGATACGTCAACTCCAAGGGCACAAGTTTAGAGCGCATGTGACCGATCCTGCGATAACAAGCCTCCTGTTGTATTTCACCCGGCTGTTACGGCGCCTCCAGACGAAGACCACATTACAAGGCACAGCAGACCGCTCCAAACAGAGGCTCAAGTCGCTAGATATCAAGTATTCAAACATCCCCAGTGTGCCTCGACATAACATCGGGCGCCTCTTGAGAACGCGTTGTTGCGTTGATGTCTGGCAGCGCAGTACAGCCAACCGCATTTAAAACCTTGTTTTGTTGCCGAACGGCGGACACCAAAGGATTGTATGCTGGAGTGCATTTGAAGGAACACACCACAATAGCCCGCGTGCTTAATATCTCCCAACCGTACCATGTTGCAATCTAAGTTCATGCCCCCAAATAAAGACATCGGAAACTAAGTTTGAGGTCAGACACTTGCTCCCCAAACTTCTCCAAAATGAATATTCGGTGATCAGTCCGTTACCATCTTCAGAAGTTAACTGTATCACCCGACGCTCGCTAACGATCGTTTAGTGCTGCTCCGCGTTCTGCTTCGCGGTCGGGTCACACTGACGTCACTGGGGGGCGTTCCATTTCCGTGCTGTCAAAGGCCGGAATGAGACCCTTTTGCTTCTGACCATAAAATATGCGTATCTCTTTAATGGAGCCTTTGCCAATCACGACATGTGCCTTTGTCATGCCATGGCTCCCCGTCATCAAGATCCTGAAATTAATCGTCTTTGTGGCAATGATTGAGCTGTCTTTCGTTACTCGTTTCGTTTGCCGAATTGTTGCAACAACAAATTGTGTTTGCACTCAGTTTGGCTGATATCGAGCACCATTTATTGGATGTTATGAGGGGACGAAATGCGTGCGTGATCAGCTATCATTGCACGTACTGAATCCGAGTTCTCGTCAAGTGGCACCAGACCTGCTTCAGACCATGCGACAGTTTTATCGTAATACATGAATAGTTTCATTGTAATGCATGTTTCGCTCACTGCAGGGGTTCCTGTTGTGTCACTGCCTTAGTAAGGGAACGAATCACCAATGGAGCCGCTTCCCGTGCCACGCGGGTCTTCTTTCAGTCGTGATTGGCGCATCCGACCAACTGCCTCTCTCCCTCCCTAAGATGTCCAGCTTCCTTACATTAACAGGCATCTTTTCTGTCATGACAGCGGCCTTCTGTCGCATTGTTGCTCCTTCCCAGACCGCCCAAGCCTCGGCATCAGCGTGACTTTCCGTCTAACTTGGCAAGGATATCTTCCGCGGCTGCTCACCATCCATTTATTGCACGTAATCGGGTCGATCCACACCAGTTGGGCTGTTCGCTCACCCTCAGCTTACATGGCTGCAGTACAGGTCTCATGTCAGATAAAGCGCTGCCCCACCATGACACCCATTCCATCCACACACAACACCTAGCGCACACGTACAGAGTAGATGGTCAGGCTTATCGAATTATGGTACGAGTCTTAGTTTTTTACTGACGCTTTGAGACGTTGGACAGACATTGAGTGACGGCATTCTCGTCGTTCTGCTTCATCGTGCGATACATATATCGTCCCTTTCCATGGTTGTTTTTTACGCGAGGTAGGTTCAGATGGTGTGACCGCCGCGCGTCTTGGGCCACGCGCTCACAATTGTACGTTAGCGCAGAGCACGGCACGAGAGCGGTGATCAGAACACCGTGCCGCAAGCGGACATTTAAGCAAGGTGCAAAGTCATCTCCACACAGTCAGCCCTATTTACTACATGGGTTATGCGGCCATATTCTTTATCCACGATGACCCTGGCAGCGAATTTGAAGATTGCAGTTTTGAGACGTTTGAACGATTCGCGCTACCATACATCTTGACACAAAAGCGTGCATGGAGCAGACGCAAGGCATCGATGATCCCAGGTGACACGGTTGGGTCAGTGTGTACTCAGCATATGGAATGCCTATTAAGATGCCAAGGTCATTGCTTGCCACATGATCAACGTGACAGTTGTATAGCAGACGTGGGTCCTCAACAATTCCGATACTTTTCACAGTTTCCGAACTTTTAACAACGTAACACCATGAACACTACGATCCATGAACACCATGATCCATGAACACTACGCACAAATGCTCTTGGATTTGGCTAGGCTGTCGACGGTCGCCACACAATGACATCTCAGTTCTGGCGACATTCACAATCACCCCATGCCGCAGAAAGCACGTGGATATTCCAGCACGAACTTCAGTGACCACCGCATCCACCTATCTTAGCAAGATCCGAGGGTCTGTGGTGGTCAGTTGCGCGTGACCAACATGGCGGACTTTTGTGACACGGAACCGTTTATCTGCGGTGGGATGGAGCGTCTGCGACTGCAGAGCCTCTTTTCGAGCACGGGAGCCTTTAGCGGCACGTCTGTGTATTACAGTACGCAGCTTCGCCTTGGTCATGTCATTGATCACTCGTCAAACGTTACAGCTCCCCACTCAATATGGCTAGCTAGGACATCCCGTGTTACTCTCCTAACCTTCGTAAGCTTTTTTCACTTACTTTTTATTTTCTTACCGTTGGTTTGCTAAAAGGGAATGTCTCACATTTGAAGATATTGAAGGAAAGATCAGATATGATAAACTTATAACTATTGGTATACTCTTTAAGTGGAGAAAACTGCTCTAGACAGCACAATCGATGAGTCATGTCTTGATTACGACATCGTTCCTTGCACAACATTGAGAGCCAATTGACGGCCGTTCTATCT
>NW_023596461.1:1021286-1045554 GCF_011947565.3 Pollicipes pollicipes
GTGAGTACGGGCCCCTATCGTCCAATCGCGCAATTCCAGGTCAACGACAGAATTTGGTGGCGAAAGTTCAACGCGTCGCAACGCTTGGAACGATCTGTCCTGCCCTATGACGTCATATGACCTTTATCGCGGCTGCTGCCATCGACCGCAGGCCATATCTTTCAAGGACAAACAGCGAGCGCCTGAAGCGACTCAAACTCACCCCGCCAAGGGTGGGTGAATTGAAAGGTAAGGGCTCTAACCAGCTGAGCCACCTGGACGGACATCCTGATGCCGCCACCAAACGCCGCGCTCATAGTTGCGCCCACGACATATCTCGTCATTGGCGTCCGTTCGCGGCCAAGGACACTCACGGGAGTGTGCATCTTGCATGAATGAAGCATGAGGCTGGTCCGGCTCTGAGGGTCACTAAATTAGATTAGGCATGCAGTCTGATGCAGGTGGAGGTCGGCCATCAGATGGGTGAGCTGCATCCTTAAAGCATGAGAGCCCTTCTGAGTGACGCACGTGAACAGAAGGATGTCTGGGCGTCGGGTAGCGGGTGGACCATCGACCCGAACGCCTCTAGTGTCTTGGGCCCAAATAGGGCACACATGGGCTGCACGTGGGGCAGCTGGGCATGTTGGCATGGGCCCATATGGCCTGCCTATATTCTCGGGTGTTTTTTCGCCGGACCTGAAAGTGCTGGCGGACTGCGTTGCACTGTAGGGTCTTGCCATCGTAAGCACTGTTTATTCACAATAAGGGACAAGTCATTAAGCTGGGATCCACATGGGCCTAGTGTGGGCAAGCTGGGCTCGCATCAACATGCGCAGCAGGTGGGGGCTGATATCTCGGCTCTATGGTGAACCCAGATGGGCCGCCCCTATGCCACCCCCTTGGCCACATATACACAAACGCTGTAATATTCGTGATTTTTTCTGTCAATTTTAGGTTTTTCATATCCTGTTCAGGAAGGAACGGCTGGTAAGGCTGGTGTCCCACGTGATTTTGATACGGGCGAGCTGAGCCCACGTGAATTTGGGTTACATGTGGACTAGTACCTGTGCTCTACCTGGAGCCCAGATGGCTACCCATATGCCGCCGTCGTGGTCACATAGATGCACACGCTATAATATTTACGCTATGTGTTCACACATCGGGTGTTATTTTCGTTGGGTTGTAGCGGCACGAGGTCAAAACTTGGCCACCTATTGGTGACCCACACAAACGTTGTTGTTTTGTGTGTGGCATTGTGTGTCGGGTGGGAACTGTGTGCGCCCCGACAGCTAAGCTGCTCTGCTAATGTTAGGTAAGGATATTAGTGATATGCCTACCACAGAGCGGTTGACAGCATGACCATTGTGTGGCCGCTATTGGCATATTGACTGCCGAAACTAGGCAGAGGTTTGCTACTGCCAAGCGTGGTACTCAAACCGAGCGACTTGTTAAAATCGTTAATCTCTATCATATATTACACACACAGGATATGAATATCAAATTTCTATGGATTCCAGGACATACAGGCATCATGGGCAATGAACGGGCTGACCAACTAGCCAAGGAAGCCTTGACAGACCCACGCATCATGGATATCCCTGTTGATCATGCATCTACAAAACATTCCATTCGCACAATGACAAAGCATTTCTGGCAACAACAACGGACTGATACTACCGGAACACAACTTCATGATATCAAACCAGACATTACCCCTTGGCCATCAACGCATCGTATAGACCAACTGGAGAAGGTGCTGGCCCGTCTACGAATCGGACACACTACACTCACACATAGTTACATATACTTAAGTCAACCTCGTCCTCACTGTCAGCCGTGCGATCATCCACTTTCGGTTAAACATATTGTTGTTGAGTGCACAAAATATCAACAGCACCGCAAAGATATGCAGGCCTTTTGTCATAATCAAAACATCGAGTTTTCTTTTAAAAAAAAACGTCCTTGGCGATGACCATCCTGAACTGCTTAACATTGTCTTTCACTTTCTCAGACTTACCGGTTTGCTTCAAGCTTTGTAAATGTCAATAAATAATCCTTTTCTTAACATAAATAATTACACCAATTTGAAATAACATCACCCAGGCGTGAAATGGTCTGAGCAGGCCGAAACGCCTCAAACAAATAAACAAACAATACCGCTAATATGCTATTTGTGCAACCTGACAGCGCGATGTTTATTGCTCTTCGCGATCCGTCCCTCTCTGGATGCGCTTCCCTGTCTGCCAGTCCGGGCCGGCATCACCTCGATGCCGGCACCGAAGTTACAAACCGGACCAGCACGACCAACGCGGAAGTGCTAGTCCCGGCCACTCGGCCGCAACCAGCCGGTTGACAGCCCGAGTCCTAAGGTGCGGGTGATCACGCTTGTGTCGCACCGCACGGGGGCTCGGGTTGTTAACTGAAAAAAACAAAGGGCAACTACTGCCACATTTTCTCTTTCGTCGCCGAAGACAGTGACGTGCGCGACAGCGTCACATCCAGTACAAATCATTTTACGAACTTGATCGACTGGTAAGGCTGGGCTCCACATAGGATTTTATTAGAAAGCTGGGCTTGATTCAACATGGGTCACAGGTGGGCCGGCAGCTGCGCTTTGTCTGGGACCCACATGGGCTGTTCGTAAGCCACCGTCTTGGCCACATGCTTGGACTCCGTGTTTGCTGTCAAAGCGCACGCCTTCAGCCTCCCCTGGTCTAAAAATGCCCCCTTCCGGTAGTATACTTCTTCTCCGGCACGCATTGGTGTAGTGTAATTCATACGCCTAGGTGCTCCTAAAGACACGTAGACAGACAATGGAATGATCGATTTGTTCTAAAACGTGTTTTATAAGGATGCTCCACATGCGAGCAATTCATGACGCATGACAGATACTGACAAACTCATACTCCCGTTCTTTTCCCAAACAAAGTTTATGTTACCAATATTTACGTGCTCAAAATTGCTCACGAGAAGTTGTTGGTCGTGCTTTACGCATGCCAACTGTTTCCCTAAGAGCTTTTGTCCCGTTGCGGCATTTGTTATGCGTTGCGGCATTTTGTGTGTGCTATTTGATACCGTTATGGCTGATTTCGAAACTACCGCCAATCAGCTACATGTTTACGTGCAATTGAGGGACAATGCCATATGTATGCATGCTAATGAGCATGGGGACCCTTTTTGGCTGCTGACCCAGGCCATCTTTGAGAGTGCAAGATACCCTGTCGCCATGCATTCTGAACAAACTCAAGGGCCTCTCGGGCCCTATTCTCCTGGCTTCCCAATTTCCTCATAGACGAGGCATGCTTCTTGCACCGATTCACGGGAGTGGCAGACGGAGTCGCTCGCAGACACGACACCAGCGACGCCGACAGTCCATCTGTCCCGACCCGCCCTCGCACCCACTGCGCCCCGCTGTTGCTGACGCCGCCGGACCCAACCCTCCCTTCTGTCGGCGCTGACCATAACTCCGCTTGGTCGCAGGAGCGAGGGAAGGTGTCAAGAACTGGGGGATCTGAGGCATTTGAGACATTTCTTTTCAGCCATCGCCGCAAGTCCAGTGTTAAATTATCTCAGTTGTTGGGAGGCGACCTTAAGCCCCAAAGCACCACAGTAACGCAGCAGTACAATCGCCGATGCTTGGTCATGTCACCCTCGTCCTGGCGTCCTGACCGTTGTGCTGGCGGCGGGCGGCTGGGGGCGTTTCGCCCGTCCCGGTACGTGACTCGGGAGGGGTGGCTGGACTCCCCAGACGGATTGGCGCGTTAAGCAGAACAATCCAGCCACGGGCCGCCAGACCCGTCCAGTGTTCACGTCACTCCGGTCGGCCGCCAGCAAAAAAAAAGAAGAAATATCCAGTCAGCCGATCTGAACAAAAATCGGAGTTTTTTCGTGTCGGGTTTGGCGGCTCTTTGACTGAAGTTCTGGACAGGGTCCACCGATCGAAATTTCTGGACTCATTCCTGTAGTGATTACCAGGAAACACTGTCCAAAGAAGTTTGATGCGTGATGGCTAACTTTTTCCTACGCTTTTGCACCATTCCGGCCAAAAACTTCGGCGGGCCCAAGTCAGCATTGGGGGAGGGGGAGGGGGGGGGGGGGGGGGCGGCAAGGCGCTCACAAAATAATACAAACCGATACTCGTGTTTATAATGGCATGTTTAATCACCAAAGCGATCAATTGGTCGCCACATGTCTCCATATTTTACATGCCGATTTGGGCATCTAGCCTGCAGGGAGGTCGGTTCTTGGACATGGACCTATCCTGCGGAGGTTCCGGTCTCAAAGTGCGTAAGCTCGGACCCGAAGCGACGAGACAGTCAGCACAGCTCTGGCATGGTGACACGCGTATACATCTGTCACGTCTGTCACAAGTTGGGCGGCACTGCAGCTGATCTACACGGAGGTACGTTTCTGGGTATGCGGTGATTCTTGGCTGGGCTACTGTCTGTCGCTCAGACCACTTGGAGAATGGGAAAATCGCAGTGTCAGCCCCGAAAGCAAAAAAAAAAAGAAGATTGGCACGTGCCCGTCATTTTCGCACGCACGCACACCCGTCACGTTTTACGAATGTAGGCGGTTTTGCATGTAGTCCACGAATAGGTCGGTTGTTGAACTTAAAATTATCGATAATTATCGGGCAATTATCGACCGGGCGACCACCAGCCGTCCAGAACACTTGCGCAATAGCATGTTCAAGCCGGAGATTATCGTGATACTTAATGTTCGTAACCACTAATGTATCAAAACACCTAATGTATCACACCGCCAATGTGTCACAGCCTCCAATGCACGGTGACCCCTAATGCACTATAACGCCAAACAGACGCAGTTTTTAAGACAAAACGCAACGAAATTGGACGTCTTTTGAGTTTCTAGGCGACGAAGAGCAGTCGTAAGCAAAAGTGAGAAGCCCATAAGCAAACAAAAATAATTTGTCATTGATTGAGACAGTAGTGATTTAGATATGCTAAAGCTCTTTCGGCTGTCCAGAGGCCGTAAGCTGTTCCTGGGGACCCTATATGTCTACTCGCAAGGTAAATCAGATTGCTAGGAACCTTCCACGTTGTCCTGGATCTATTTACATTTTCTCGTAGGTCCATACACTGCTGTTGGGGAGCTATCTGCTAACATGTCTGGGCACACTTGGTCGAGCAGCGCCCTCCACGAATTCTTCCCGCTCGCCCGGAAGGCTCTGCACGCTTTTTCCTGAGTCCTATATATCGCGGTGCACTCAGTTGATAAGGGCTATATTATCCTCGGGTCCCTCCATATTATCCTCGGGTCCCTCCATATTATCCTCGGGTCCCTCCATATTATCCTCGGGTCGCTCCATATTATCCTCGGGTCGCTCCATATTATCCTCGGGTCCCTCCATATTATCCTCGGGTCCCTCCATATTATCCTCGGGTCCCTCCATATTATCCTCGGGTCGCTCCATATTATCCTCGGGTCCCTCCATATTATCCTCGGGTCCCTCCATATTATCCTCGGGTCCCTCCATATTATCCTCGGGTCCCTCCATATTATCCTCGGGTCGCTCCATATTATCCTCGGGTCCCTCCATATTATCCTCGGGTCCCTCCATATTATCCTCGGGTCCCTCCATATTATCCTCGGGTCCCTCCATATTATCCTCGGGCTCTTTTCAATTGCTCATAGGGCCCTTGTTGTTGATGGGGCCTATATAAGGTAGGGCAACGAGCCACTCGATCCTCAGGGGCCCTCTACACTGATCTAGAGCTCTTTTCCTTTTATCTCCTTTGGGGAAGACTCCGCTCCTATCGGGGTCCTCCCTCCTTATCGGGGCTATATGTCAGACTACCTGGGCACTCCAGATCGTTCAGGGGCCCACCTCGTTGGTCTTGGGCTCTTCTCGCTTGCTTTCATGACCCTTTACTTGCTGACGGAAGCCTTTTGTTGGCCTGTCACAGCACTTACGATCGCTCAGGCTGCGCCCCTAATGGCCTCGGTGTCTTAGCCTTGGAGCTGCAGTTGGATAGGCGCCGATTAATTTTTAATTTTTGTAGAAAATCATGTTGCGTACCGCCAACGTCCTAGGTGTTATTTCCGTTGGTTATTGAACTTATGACAACTCTTACACTTGTGCATCACATGCTTAAGACTTTCTAAAGGCTAGGATATTCTGTGCTCCTCCATAACATATCAAGAACTCTGCATTAGTCATTAGCCATTTTGCACACGAAAGACCCACTTCCTGCATGAAATTCACTTTCAAGATATGAGCCTCCTGGACCGCCTCGGGCAGCACGGGCCCTGCTTCACTAGGCCAGCGGCTTCGGAGGACTGGCACAAGGTCTATGTAATGCATTAGGTGTTATGGCACAATAGATGTTACGCAGTAAAGACTGCCTGAGACTGAAGGACCTAAGATGCTTTGGCAGTTCAAGATGTCTGTAAGGCGTCTGAAACATAAAATACAGTGGCTCCCCAGGCATCAAAATGAGATTTTGAGTCTAAAACGGTACCTCAAATCCAAACACGGCCGCTTCATCGACAACTAGGGCACTTTGTTTGAAAGGGCGCATATGGCCCGATTTTGCTCCCTCCTGAGCGAAACTTTAGCTGCGCCCCTACCCTCTGTTTGCATACCTGACACTTAACCTGCGTGAAAAGTACTATTTCCTTGTAATGTGCTGTGAGCTGCTCCGACTCCACCGAAGCTTCGCTTTTAGGAGGAAAGTTGGCTGCTCTCACCCGCCAAGGATTTGCTTTGTGACAAAAGGTAATCTTTCACCAGTCCTGGAGGATCCTTCGGCGAGACGGAGAAGGAAAGAGTGGACAAATGCGATTGCTAACCCTCCATTTAACATTCAACGCGGTAGGGCTAGTGCTACATGACCCCAGAACTGGGCGATGACCGCCCTCCCCTCTCCTGTTCTCCCGCTCCACCGCCTTTCCCCTCACCAGAGACACCCCAAGCGCACAGCAGGATTCAAATTTCAGTTCGTCTTGTCGTCAGTGAATCTTGGTGTGGCAGATTCCGAGCAGAGCTAGCGGTATTCAGGTGAGCTGCAACAGCCGCAGTGCAGGCAGGTGATCAAACAGTGTCCTCTGACTCAGCAGTCACGGTGAAGGCGCTATGCACACACAACAAACGCGACCCGTGCTTTGCATACGCCAGCGTCGTCCTCGGCACGGCCGTCATCTAAATCCCAGTAATTTCCCCCGGACGTTTCAAAATTATTTCTGGTAGTGTTTGTGAAGGTTTTGTGCTATTATCACGGGACGACTTGATAACTTTTCGGGTTTGGCACACATTTAACGCTGTAATTGGCAACCTCATACAAAGGGTAGGGGAGAGGCGGGAGAATTGGGACGAAGGAGAATAGGGACACGCAAATATCTTAGAGATGGGCAGCTCCGAATCACCACTTGAACTTTAACGTTTATCCTTTTTGTATCAATTAACGCTGGAAACCATCAACTGTCCTTCTCCGGTGCACAGGAACGCGGTACGGGGTGAGTGCCAAAAAACTATACTTTTCGAGTGTTATTTCAAGTTGTGTGTGCTGTTCATGTCAAGCCATCTTTTCTTTTAACTATTCCACATTGTAAGCTAACATAATGATAATTTTCTTGCTTGCATTTGAAAGTTATATAAGCCAATTGAAGAACGGCGGAGAACTCGTCTAGTAGCTAGCGTGCGCTGCAGGAGAATCGGGACACCCGTCCCTATTGTCATGCAGATGTCCCAATCCTCCTGCAGGAACCATTAATGTCATTCTTGCACAATACTATGCATACCTATAAATTGATATAACTGTTTTTATCGAAACTTACTCACCCTTTTTCTTCTTTCAAAACCATGCCACGTGTATACGCTAGAAAATAAAAGGGGTACGCAGACGTATCTCATAATTCAATGCTGCTGGCTGTCAAAGATGTTCTAGAAGGGGGGGGGGGGGTGAGTCTGAGAAAAGCTGCAGAACCCCACAGTGTGAGCAGCAAAGGCGTTCTTGGAAGGTATGTCCCAAAACACAGTATCGACCCTGCAGCTCGTCTCGAGCCCACCTACAGTCATTCGAAGATATTCACTGCTGACGAGGAGCAAGCCCTCAGTGAATATGTGATGCAGTGCTCGAAGGTGTTCCATGGTTTAACGCGCAAGCAAACACGTGAAATTGCCTACCAAATGGCAGTTAAAAATGATAAACATTTTCCCGCCTCCTGGGCTGGAAAATGAAGAAGCGGGGCGCGAGTAGATGAAGGCCTTCATGAAAAGAAACACCCAGCTGGCACTGCGGAAAACCTGAAGCTACATCCATCGCGCGAGCTGGAGTCTTCAACAGGCACAATGTCGAGGAATTCTTCGGAAACCTGTCTGAGGTCCTGAAACAGATGGGAAGCTCAGGTGCGAGGATTTTAAATTTAGATAAAACTGGACTTCACGACTGTACGGAAGCCTGGAAAAGTCATTGCTGGAAAGAGAGACAAACAGGCCGGGAAGGCCACCTCTGCGGAGAGGGGTGAACTTGTCACGATGTGTGTCGCTGTGACTGCCACTGGAGCATACCTTCCCCTGCCTACGTCTTCCCAAGGAAGACTCTTCGGGGTATCTGATGGAAGGCACCCCGGAAGGATCGCTGCAGCCGTGTCACAGCAGCGGGTGGATGATGCCTGAAAACTTTGAGAAGGTGATGCGGCACATTGTGAAGCACATGGGGGCAAGCGAGGACAATCCAGTCGTCTTGGTGCTCGACAATCACGTCAGCCATGTCAGCCTGAACGTGTTGACGTTGGCGAAGGACAGTGGTGTCCATATCGTGACTTAACCTCCTCACACGAATTACAGGCTCCAACTGCTCGATGTCACCGTCTTCGGTCCGATGAAGACAAGCTTCAACAAGCAGGTAGACAGCTAGATGCTCCAAAACGCGGGAAGTCCATCAAACTTCTGAACATGGGGAAGTTCATGGGGCAGGCGCTGATCAGTTCGGCTACCCCAGCCAACATCCTGTCCGGCTTTCGAACGACAGAAATCTGGCCACTGGACACTGAAGTCTTCACCAAGGATCACTTCCTTCCCGCAGACGTGACCGACAGACCAGCTCTCTCTCTCAGCGACCGTAGGAGCCCCCAGGGTGGCTGAAGACGACACACACGAAGCGAGCACGCAGGAAGCGGACACACGATGCAAACATACATGAAGCGGGCACACACGAAGACGACACACACGAAGCGGATACACACGAAGAGGACCGCGTCGAGAGTCCGGAGCCTCCACCCCTGTCACGGAGGCCGACTGATCCGGCTGACCTACAGCTGAAAAGGCCACCATTTGCAAGCAACAAACCGGATGCAGTTCCTGGGCTGTCACGGGCTCCAGCTGAGGTCCAAGGAGATGGCCCACTCAGCCCAGCATCTCCCGCAGTCCGGCTTGTCTCACTGCAGAATTTTCGGGGATATCCGAAAGTGAGTTCTTTTTATCCCAATTTGTTCCTTAAACCAATGAAGCAGCAATGACAAAGTGACACTAAACAGACCTCAGATCGTGCGCTACTTGCGGCACAGCGGATCACATGACTATCAACCTTGGCAGTCTAGGCACCTACTAGGCAACGACAATGGTCAAAAACTTCCTACACATCGCATAATCACGTATCAGCGCAGCCAATGCCATACTTGTAGCACAGCGGACCGTAGGACTCGCGGTCTCAGCAGTTTAAGCACAAAACAGGCAAGGCAACTGTCACAAAACTTCCTGAACATCGTGCTAATCACGTTGAATCTGCACAGTCAATGCGTTGATGGCAACACAGTGGATCACCTGACAATGTCGGTGCCTATCCTAGGCACCCATTTAACAACGTACACGGTCATTAAACTTCCTACACATCGAAATAATCACGTTAAATCAGCACAGCCAATGCGATACCCGCGACACAGCGTATCATATCGGATCATAGCGGATGAGCGGATCATCAGTCTCGGCAGACGTCACATGCAAACTGTGCCTGCCAGCTGGTTGCGTCGGTACACGGCAAGCACGCCCACTTTTTGCATGTTGTACACTGGATCCACGATTCACGGCTGAGCCTATACTGCATCCCACGGTACAGACACGACGCTTTATCGTCAGCCTTTGGCAAGTCCTTTGCACCTCCCAGCTTTCTCTTCTTACCTTTCGTGTTAGCGGTGTTGCTCTTGGCATCGAACAGTCGCTTTGACACACGCCCGCGTCTGGCTTGCGACTTTCGAGTCTTCTTCTCCTCTTCCTCTTTTTTTCTTTGCAGCTCTGGTGTACTGGCCGTCATGGTTTTTCGGTTATAGAGCATAGGCATAGAGCATAGAGCATATGCATAGACATTGGATAACATGGCTCACTGGAGGATCCTTTTGGGATACAAAGTTATCTATTAAAAAACTACCTTTTGACGGAATTACAACATAATTAACAAACATAGGAAAGGTGGAAATGAAAGGAAATTTATAATCACGAAAATATAAGACAGTTTAATAATGAACAATGTTTTCTTAAGGGCCGTTTGTGATGATTTAACGGGATTAATACGACTGCAGGTTGTGTGGCGGTGTCGTCTGGTGTTGTGTAAACTGCCCACATTACTACTAGCCGGATCTTACGCTAGAAATACCTTTCCGCTGTTGGGTTCTTCTGCCAAAAACAGAATGGTTATTTGGAGGTGGAAATATATCCTGAATTAACGTTCTAATATGTTGTGTCTCAGTTTTATCAATCTGATATGCTACCGCTTTCAGCGGAAGGAAACGTTGCCACGACCATTGACAAGTTCCTGAACGTGAGTAGATGGCAATGCAGTGCACCCATTTTACCATTTGCAATTTAATTATAGAACATGTAGCCAAGTAGAAATGTTGTTCCAATGCTCCTTAGTATGTCCCAATTCATATTCACGTCTGTCCCGATTCTCCTGCGTGCGTCCCGATTCTCCTGTAAATGAAGGTCTTTGTTTTTGCTCCACGAGTGTCGTTTCCTACCACAAAGTGAAACTTACTTATTAGTTTGATGTAAATAAACATCCGGTTAATTTATTTGTATGGTGCAATGTTACCTAACTTTCATACTTTTGCTACAATGACTCATCAAAGTTGAAGTTGCAAAAGTGTCCCAATTCTCCCGCCTCTCCCCTATATAGCATTTGCATTGCGTATTTTCTTTGCTTGAAATGCGGTATATTCAATCTTCTTGCCATCATTATTTGCACCATTATCATTATTACCAGCATGGCTGTCCTCGTCAGCATCTTGTGGTTGCTATTCATTCTGCTTAAGCTCAAAGAGCGTCGTTCAGCTGCCGCGCTGCAGCGAGCAAAGTAGCTCGACCCTGTTCTCACAAATGGATGCGGCTGTGCAAACTTATTACGCACCTAAATCCAGGCCGAAGAATCCCACTCTTCATCGACATAATGCAGCCCGTCAAAGGATGCGGGAGCATAGCTGTCGATGATGATGAGGATATTTTGGTTTTAGGGGTGCATCAACCCTAGCGGTCATCTCGCGCCCACCACCGTGTCATGCGTCTGTCCGGAGTTCAGTGCGTGCCTGAGCTGCGCGCTGGGCACGTTGCGTCTTGAACAGTAAGATATATAAGAGCTCGTGTCATACTGCGTCACCGAGCCTTACAACAGGACACACAGAGAGAACAGTGCAGTGCAGTGAGGGCCACAATCGTAGGGCCAACGGTTTTGGCAGACCCATCGGCCTGGTGGCTGGGCGCTCGGCGCCTGCACCTCTGTAATCATGTAAGCCCAGCGGAGGAATCACCGGCACTTCGACGGATCCCTGAGATCCCTGGCCGTTTTCTATATTTTATGACATTGCGTTGTTTTAATGCACCTTAACGGAAAGAAAGTTCCGTAGGAATGTCGAGCTCACGTACTCGCTCATTATGCCTGATCCGTTACTCGTCGTGCCTCATTATCTCTGATCCCATACACATCGTGCCTCGTTATCTCTGATTCGTTACATGTCGTGCCTTATTATCTCTGATACGTTACATGTCGTGCACTCTTTTTGGGCTTGCATTGGATCACATAAATCAGCATACCTAGTACACAAGTATGTCGATAATGTGTGTTGTTAAATGGCGTGCTGACCCCTGTCTGGTATTGCTCTGCGTTGCAATAAGCAGCCCGTAGGAAAATAGCAGATCAATGTATAAGGTGTGGCCTGAATTGTGTGTAATGAGTCGCTGTCAGGTCCATGTTTTTAACGTTAATATCTCCATGTTGCGTAGTTCAGATATTGCGTAAAGCTTCGGGCGACTGTGAAATTCCCACGAGCTCAACCGATTTTTTACATAACGGGCTGAATGCGTCACATAGGCAATGGTCCCTCCCGGCCAGCGATGGAGCATGATGAGCCGATGAGAAATTCCGGCGGACCGACGGGTGACGTCGACATAGTTCGGTGACGATTGAGTGGGGTCCACGTGATGATGCCGCAGTGGGCCTTACACCAGCTAGCTGCTTTTACAGGAGACAAATCCCGAGGTATTCGTATGGCGTGTGGCTATACGGGTCCACTCATAATTGAGAGGTTCTGATCATTGCACACAACCTGTAGACCGTTTGTAGCGACCACACAACCTGTAGACCGTTTGTAGCGACGATACTATAGGCCTTCACTTGATATGACCGGTGACAAGTGTGCATGAGATTGTGTGAATACTAGTTGCCGAATCCCAGTAAAGTGATATTCCCTGCCCATGCTAGGACGAAAGCATCTGTTCCGTAAAAGTCCACGTAATGTCGGTGAGCCAGTGCTTTCACCACCATTTGCAACTGTCCCCTGTTGGCCGGATTCTGACAGAGAATTGCTTCGATGATAATTACCTGTGAATCAATGCAGCGAGGCAATCAGCCACACCACCACTAACAATGACATGCATACCTAATCTCCGAGCGAACATGATCATTGCCAATGGACGTGTTACTACCAAGGAACCTTTCTTTTAAGAGGATGTTTATTAGTGAGCACAGCCACTATCTTTAGAAAGGTATTTATAGCATTTTGCATTACAAAACGCCATGTGTGAGCAAGTCACTTAAAGGCCATACAGTAACCTCATTTAAATTATTGAGTCAGTCACGGCGCGTGCTGCTTTTATGTAAGTTGTACTTCGAGAATGTTGTAATTGCCGTTTGGTGTCGGTGTGAAGCCCGTCAGGTGAGAACGCCAATATGGCATAAAAGATGAGGAGCCTTTGCTCCGAGCTATGTGCACGGCAAAAATCAAGTTGATGGAAACGAAATCAAGGAAAAAACTAAATAGTGAAAACCGCGTGTGACATAATGGTGGCTAGTATGAGAGATGCCGTCTAAGAGTAAAAGGCGAGATCATCAAAAATCTTAGCTATCTCAACTGAAATTCTCCGCGTAACACGACTGACAGTCTGTGATCACAACGAGGACACGTTGGTGCGTGATCTCCAGGCGCATTGCCTACGCACGGAGGCGATCCAGACTGACTTTCCTTCCTGCTGTTGCGATGGACGGAAGCCCAGTCACCCACCTTGTCATTACTGAACCTGAGTTTGCGTCTTGCGTTGTCGCGGGTTTCCATGGTGACCAGGTCTGTTGGTAGTCTCAGGTATGACATGGTAGTCTCAGGTATGTTGTCAGCTACCCTAAAGACGACCCGAGAGCAGCTCCCTGACGTCAATGTGGTGCCGAGCCGAGCGGTGCAGGAAGACCAGCTACACCCTCCGTTGCAGAGTCGTCGGTATTCCCGTATCTAAGCGCGCTGTGCGCGACCACCCATACGAACACGACTTGCCTACCGCTCGTTTAACATGCGCCTGGGGGTCCGGCTGGATACCTTTTGCTCGGGTGGGGGTCCAATTGAGCCCCCTGAGATCTCGGGAACTAAGAGAGCTAAAAGTACCAAATTTACAGGGTGTGTTGACATGCACGTAAACTCACTTAGGTCAAGGTTTCAGGTTCCTACATCATGACCTTTGGGTCAAATAAGGTTAAAAAAAAATCAAATTCCAGGTTGGTCTCCAAGGTGCCCCCAGAACCTAGATAACCGTTTCTAAGCAAAAGGTCACATGCTCATTTAAGGTCAGTGATCTTGTTTGACCTTTTGAAGGTCATGGTGACCAAAATCATGCAAGACTGCCCAGAGTTTTGCATTTAGGTAAGCGACAAAGATTACGCTGGGCAGTATGTTCTGAAAAACAAAATGTTGACTTAAGTCATTTTAGGTCAAGGGCCTATTCTGGCCCCTGAAAAGTCGATGGACGATGTATCATACGATTCTCGATATCAATAAATTCGAAATGAGCACTAGAAACTACACCATACAGCAAGCCCTACAGTAAAAAACAGGTTGATTTTGACGTTGGTCTGGCCTTCATATCTGACCTTAGGTCAATGTAATTTGCTCATGCAACTGTTGTGTTGCCTAAGAAAGGATCTCAGAGATGTATGGCTTTGTCCAACACTTCGTTGTTGCATCTGATTAAACAATTCCCTAGAAATTGACTTCGCTGAAACCATGGCCTGGCTTTGACCTGCCATACGTCAGCGACCTTACAAGGTACATTTGAATTTTTGGTGCTAAGCGATCCGCTATTTCATTGTCTACAGTTATGCCCAATTTGGCGCGGCTACGCCGCACATTTTGGGAACTATTCCAAAAAAACCTTGGCGGGGGGGGGGGGTAATTTGACCCCCCACCCGAGCGCGTGTCAAGTCACATCGCTTGTTGTAGGATGTTGCTTAGCAAGACAATATCTGGAACTAGACACAAAATAGCTCAAATGCTGTTAAGAAAGTCTGGCAGTATGAAAAAACTGATCCCCTCGGTGCACCTCTGCGTCCGCCTCTGTACAGGGGCAGGGAGAGGGACAGAGACAGATACAGAGAGAGTCGCTTCCATCAATCTCCATCCGTCATCCCCCCCGCCCCCGCCCACCCCCGCCTGCCACCCTCACCTCCCCTCCATCTCTCAACACGCAGGCTCGGCCGGCGTGCTGGGTTCACGCCGGCTCGTCCACCCCCCCCCCCCCTTCCCCCACGACCGTGTTGCAGCGGTGCTGGGTTCACGCTGGCTCGGCCGCAGATACGCGACCGAGCAGCGTGACCTCCGCGGTCGTGCTGCAGAGGTCCCCAGCAACCGTTGACGCATTCCTGTGTTTCTGGCGCGGCCGCGCGTGTCCGCGGGCGCGGGTTACTCCGGAGTCGGGCCATGGTAATAAGCGGGTCGCCTCCCTTTCGTGGCGGCCTTGGTCACGGCGCGGTAGCCCATAGTGGGTCGGCGATCCTCGGAGGTTTCCTGGTGTACCTAAGCACTGCGATACACTAAAGGGTGAATCGGTCGGCTCCTGCAGGTCTGCTCCGCAGTCCCCGGGGCAAATTGTTCTCCACTGATCCTTTACTCTGCGGCAGGCGCGATCCACGCTGATGCTGGAAGGGGGGGGGGGGGGCGCAGTGAGCAGCATTTCATGGCTCTCCACTTGGCGAAGAACTCACCGAGTGTGCGGCCGCTAGGGTGCCCGCGAAGTTGGCGATTTATTCAACGATTTATTCGGCGACGAGTTCCGATTCTCTGGAAGCGAGACTTTACATCAATTTTAGCAAAACAGCATCGATAATGATACTCATCTTATAATATCCGAGAACCTTTAAAGTCAAAAGCAAGGTCAAAAGACGGAGAACTCCATGTCACGAAAAAAACACCAGCCTATTTTAAACCTGCAAGCATCAGAATACACCTAACCGCAAGAACTAGCGACCTTCAAAATGTCCTGACCTCTCAAGGTCACCTTTCAACTTCAAAGGCAGGCTCAAAGGACGGGTAAATCTATTTCCCTAAAAATTACCGGCCAATTTGAAGCTTTCGAATCTCATAATTTTCATCACATAAGGAGCTAGCGTCCGTCAAAAAAGTCCTGACCTTTCGAAGTTACCCCTCGAAATTACCCTCAAGGTTTCCAACAGAGGTCGAACTAAGGCTCAAAGGAAGGAGACTAGGCGATCTGTTCAGCGATTCATTCGAGTTTTGATTACTCCGAAAACACGTCATATCGTCAAGTATGACACGAGAACATCGAAAAGGACGATTTTTGCAATATCATCTGACTTTCAAGATGAAATGCTGGGTCAAAAGACGAGGCACTCCATATCACCAAAAAAGCCACAGGCCGGCCTTAAATAAATTGCTAAGCGTCATAACACTTACAAACACAAGAACCAGCGTCCATAAAAAAGTTCTGCCCTCTCAAGGTCACCCTTCAAGGTTAACCAGGCTCAAATGACGGGAAACTTTGGCAAATTTTTAAATTTATTCAGCGATGGGTTCCGATTTTTCTAAAAACAAGTCATGAGGTAAATCATGACAATAGAACAACAAACAGGATTTACTTCTCGTTGAGGCATGTTCGTCAAATTTCCAAAAAATTGTAATGGCCACAGACAACTGCTCAAAAGGACTATACACTTGGCAACGGTAAACACAACAGACCAACCTTAAATACCATCATAAAATATTGCGTGAGAGGTCATCCAGAAATGAGCCTGACGTCCACATTGTTGGGCAGCCTTGAGCAAACACAGTTTTTTGCCGAATACTAGTTCTTTCGCTTGTGAAGAGTTTGATGCTCAAAAAGTTGAAATTGGCCGGCAATTGTTCTGATGATTCGGAGCTCCACGCCCTTTGGATCTGATTTTGTCCTTAAAGGATGACCTTGAAGGGCCAGGACTTTTTGACGGACGCTAGTTCTTGCGCTTGTGAATAATATGGTGCTTGCAAATTTAAAATCGGCCGGCCATTCTCTGGTGATATGGAGCCGCCTTCCGTCCTTTGACCTTCACTTTGGTCTTGAAGGTCACATGATATTGCAAAAGCGTCCTTCCCGACGTGCTCGTGCCATAATTGACCACGTGACGTAATTCACAGAAATCGGAACGCGTCGCTGAATAAATTGTTGAATGCATTACCAAATATACCCGTCATTTAAGCCTTACTTTGACCTTGAATGTTAACCTCAACAGCTCAGGACTTCTTGACTGGCGCTAGTTCCCACTATTGTGATTATTGTGCTGCTTGAAAGTTTAAAATTGACTGCTATTTTTGGTGACATGGAGCTCCCCTTTCTTTGAGCTTGAATTTAACGCTGAAAGATTACTTTGACAGTTCAGGATTTTTGACGGACGCTATTTCATGCGCTAGTGAATTTTCTGATGCTTGAAAATTTTAAATCACCGTTAGTTGTTTGGTGATATGGAGTCCTTCGTTCTTCAAGCATAAGTTTTACCTTTAAGAGTGACTTTGAAAGGTCAGGACTTTTTGACGTACTCTAGTTCTCGCGGTTGTGAATATTTTAATGCATGCAAATTAAAAATCGGCCGGTAATTTTTTGGTGATATGGAGTTTCTCATCCTTCGAGTCTGAGGTTGAACTTGAAGGGTGACCTTGAGAAGTCAGGACTTCTTGCCGGACGCTATATCTCACGCTTGTGAATATCCTGGTGCTTGCAAATTCAAAATTGGTGGCGACTTTTTTGGTGATATTGAGTTTTCGTCCTTTGGCCTTGCTTGTGATTTTGAAGGTCGCATGATGTTGCGAAATAAACTTTATTTTCGATGTTGTTTTACAATTGACCATGTGACGTGCTTTCAGAGCAATCGGAACTCGTTGAAAAATCGCTGAATATATGACTAAAGCTTCTCTCATTTGAGCCTTACTTTGACCTTGGAGGGTGACCTTGATACGCCAGAACTTTTTAGCGGACGCTTGTTCCTTATTTGATGAACATTCTGGTGCTTGCAAGTTCAAAATTGTGTGTTAGTTTTTTAGATGGTAAGGAGTTTCTTTCCCTTCAGCCTGAGTTTGACGTTGAAAGTTCCCTTGAGAGATCAGGACTTTTAGAGGGACGCTAGATTTTGCGCTTGTGGGTATTTTGATGTTTGAAAAGCTAGCACTGGTCGATAATTTTTGGCGACATGGAGTTCCTTGTGCTTGGAGCCTGAGCTTTACCGTGAAAGGTGCATTTAAAGATCATAACTTTTTGACGGCTCGTAGGTCTTGCGTTTGTGAACATTCCGATGTTTGCAATTTAAATCAGCTGGTGAACTTTGGTGATATAGTATTGAAGAATAGGCGTCCTTTCCGATGTTCTCGTGTTAAAATTGATCAAAATATTTGTTTTCAGATAGATCGGAGCTCATCGGTGAACAAATCGGTGAACAAATGGCCGTTACATTACTCCTAGGAAGCTTGCTGTAAACGCCCGCTCCCAAGCCGTGCCGTGTGTAAACATTGAGTGTTGTATGACTACACTAGTCACTTATTCAAGAGCAACTAGTGTAACGACTCATGTTCAGAAAGTTCTAAGGTACAAACAAGTTTTCAGCCTCGCTGATCTGCAGGTAGGTGCGCAATTAAATCAGAATCAACAGCTCACATATGCCAAAGCAACATACGTTGTAATTTCGGACAGTAGGTTATGTTCAAACAGGATTGACACGACATGACAAACGTGGCAAACATGATTGAGCGACCCACTACCTGAGGTTTTTGCAGGATGCAGGCATGACCATTTTTCTCTTTGCCATTGTGTTTCTTTTCTTGCCCTGATTACAACAACGGCTTTGCTTGCCTGTGCTAGCCATAATCAAAGCGCCCTTATAAACCGAGATGCTGAGTGCTTATGCAATATAAGGCATGGTAACTATCCAATCGACTTAAATTGATCTATAGTTATTCACGCTTTTGTTGTTGAGAATACTGCACCTGTGGGATATTCAGGCAACTTTGTCTACGGTCAGAGAACATCGATGTTCTCTCTATATGAGCATATATATATATATATATATATATATATATATATATATCAGCGGACTCGCGATTGATATCGAACATTGATTACGGTAGCCTAGCAATAACAACTTTAAAAAAGAATGTGACATAGCCACTTCGAACGTCGCTATGCGTTTTTATCATGGAGGATGTGCTTATATCACTCAGACTGGTTTCAGACTGCTCGTATTTTCCGGAGCATGCACCGGATGATTGAGGGTGCGTGCCACCTGTGTTCCCTGCCTGTGCTACTGCCCATTAGGGGTCGTCCATAAATTACGCTACGTATTTTTGGAAATTTCCCACCCCCTTCCACTAGTTGCGCACTTTCTGCGCAGAAGAATACCCCCGTGACAACGCCTTTCAAATATATTTTAAAAGTTTCAGCATAATCTGTAACCTCACCTTAACCCCACGCGGCGTCCGCCCCTAGTCCGTCCACGTAGCTCAGCCACGGCAGCGCCGCGCTTAAGGTCAGGTGACATCAGAGAGCGCGGCGGACCGAACCGAGTGTTCGGCACGCTCACGATCGGATGCTGGCGTCCGGGTACACACATCAAGCACAGCTTAGCGTGGACGCTGACCTTCAATCAAAAAGCCCGCGTTGTGCTGTCCAACCCCCTGCCCTTGCCGCGCTTTGCTGAAGTTCCGTGACTCCCCGAACTATGCCCCCTCACGAACGCCGCGAGGGGGCATAGAACCTTTGCCCGTATTTTATGCGCCAGAGCTTAAAAGTTATCAAGTCGTCCTTCTAGTATTCCTGTTCAAAGGCTCTCCAAAATCATTACAAAATGTTTTAGAAATAAGGAATGGAAATTACTGGGATTTAGACACATCACCATCCAACCAATCAGCAACGCAGCTTGCACAGTGCAATCGCGGAACGGGTTTCTGAGCCGGTCAGTGAGGCTCACATTCAAGGGCGGCACCGACAAGAGTGAGCTTGGACTGGGGGCTGGTGCAGACGATGTGTACCGGTGAAGCCAAGCAGTACTGTGATGGACCCGCAGCAGCAGTGTTGGTGAATAGCGCCTAGAAGCCTGGAACGTCAGGCGTCAACACCACTGCACCGTCAGCGTTATCGGCGCTGATTACGCATCTAACTGAACACCGAGTTCCACTTCGCTGCCATGGACAACCACGCGTACATCGATGGCGACGGTAAGCTACCATCCGGTGCGTCCGAGTCGGTGCGTCGGCGAGAATCTTCGTCCGCCTGTGGGCCGCCGGCCGTGGGCGCGTGCCCACCACCTGTCGCCGGCGGCGCCCGGACGGCGGCAGCCCCGGCCCCAAGCGGGGCCGGGGTGCCGCTGTTGCGCACCATCGATGGTTTCTCCGGCGTGGCCATTATCGTCGGAACCACCATCGGCTCCGGCATCTTTATCTCGCCGAAGGGCGTGCTACGCATGTCCGGATCGGTAGCGCTCTCGCTGCTGGTGTGGCTCGGCTGCGGCGTGTACTCCTTGCTCGACGCGCTCTGCTACATCGAGCTGGGTCTGCTGCTGCCCGAGGCGGGCGGCGACTACGTCTACCTGCTGCGCGGCCTGGGCCCGCTGCACCACTTCTTCGGCCCGCTGCCCGCCTTTCTCAGTGCCTGGATGGACACGCTGATCATGCACCCGGCATTGGTGGCCATCCTCAGCCTCGCATTCGCTGAGTACTGCGTCCAGCCGTTCTTCGGCGCCCCCTGCAGTCCCGCTCCGCTGGGCGTGTCCCTGGTTGCCGTCGTCACGTACTGCTTCGTCGTCTTCATCAACTGCTACAGCGTGGCATGGGCCACGCGTGTGCAGAACCTCTTCACGGTGGCAAAGCTCACGTCGATTGGCATCATCTTGGTGGCCGGCGCGTACTCGTTGGCACAGGGCAACAGCCAGCACTTGGCCACCGGGTTCCAGGGCACCACGTCCTCCCCCGGTGACGTCGCTTCTGCGTTCTACACGGGGCTGTTCTCCTACGGCGGCTGGCAGCTGCTAAACACGCTGACCGAAGAGATGGTCCGGCCCGAAAGGAACCTACCGCTGGCGATCCTCGTCGCCGTTCCGGTTGTCACCGTCTGTTACATCCTGAC
Source organism: Pollicipes pollicipes (assembly GCF_011947565.3). Classification (NCBI taxonomy): domain Eukaryota; kingdom Metazoa; phylum Arthropoda; class Thecostraca; order Pollicipedomorpha; family Pollicipedidae; genus Pollicipes; species Pollicipes pollicipes. The sequence goes on from NW_023596461.1 coordinate 1,042,138, forward strand.
CAACGTGGCCTACCTGACGGTGCTCTCGCCGCAGCAGCTGCTCGACTCGTCGGCCGTCGCATTCTCCTTCGGCGAGCGGGCCCTGGGCCCGGTCGCCTTCCTGATGCCGCTCGGCGTCGCGCTGTCGTTGTTTGGGACCTTGAATGGCGCGACGCTGGGAACCTGCCGAGTCACCTTCGCCGCCGCGCGACAGGGCCACCTGGTCGACATGCTGGGCTTCGTCCACGTGCGCCGTCGCACTCCCATTCCGGCGCTGATCTTCAACGCCATCATCGGGTGCATCATGATCACCGTGGGAAGCATCGGGGCACTGATGCGAATGCTGAGCTTTGTAAGCTCGCTTTTCCGCGCGCTCACGATGGTCAGCTTGCTGGTGATGCGCAGAACAAGAGCGGACGCTCGGAGACCATATCGCGTGCCCACCGCAATCCCGTGTCTGCTGCTCCTTTCGTCGTGTTACCTGTTCGTCAGCTCGATTGTGGATCGCCCGAAAACGGAGTACCTGTATGGCTTGGCTTTTCTCCTCGTCGGCGTGGGCGTACACGCCGCGATCGTGTACCAGCGGATGCCCACGTTCGGGGGACGCGTCATTGCCTGCTTTCAGAAGGCGTTGCAGGTGGTACCGACAACATAGACGTGTTTGTATGTTTGTACGCTTGTTTGTTTGTTTGTATGCCGCTGTCCTGGTCCAGCCGCCAAGTGCACGGGGTTATTTATCCACGCGGGTGAAGCACGTTGATTTCGACCAGTAAAATAAATGATGTTACGAGTGCTGTCTTTGCCGTCATCGCACCCCAACGGTGCTGCCCCCGGGGCGACGAAGCAAGGGGCAAACGCGTCTCTGCATACGATGCATCGGTCTGCCTGTTATCATTGCTTTCGCCAGATCGACAACACAGAAAGCTCCGTGGAGTTCAGTTGAGTTTACACATTGAGAATTGCAACGACTTAAGCTTTTGTAACGACCAGTGCTATTGGCGGCGGCGCGTGTAATAAGGGGGGGGGGGGGGGGGGGGGTATAATGGCATTCCCGCAGCGAGTCACCTCGCACATGAAGAAGAATCAGCCAGGTTTGGTCCAACCGTCCGAAAAACACGCAGCAGCGCTGGAGGAACGATAAAAGGAAAATACCTCGCAGCCAAATCCCGCCGCGTGCGGAATTTTTCCTCAAAATCCGAAATGCGTGAATATTGTTACACGGACGGTTGGTCATGTTAACTGAGATTAGCGTTGCGTTGTTGAGACACGGGGCAATCACTGCAGTTACGGTCTTGCCAGGCCTTATCGGTGACACCGGCATTGTTTCCACGCGCAGTGAAGCAAACGGAAACCGCTTGTCCATAACTCACGAATTTCCGAGCCTACGTCTGCCTGTATGTGTGCATATTTTTGGTCAGATGCATAGCACCGGCAGCTGCTTGGATCGCAACGATCCTAATCTTCTAACGATCGCACCTTAACCTGAAGCCATGATAACCTTCGTAACGATCCATGCGACATACATTCACCTCCGTCGGATGCCGGTGTCGGTCGCAGCACGCGCGCGAGCGGGACATGTCTGCACATTTAACGGGCAGACACGGCAGATATATGTGGGGGGAACGAGCTGTGTGGAGGCCAGCCCGTTAAGATGCAAATCACTGTTACGTGGATGGAGGCGGTGCAAAACTGGCGCCAACGGTGCCAGCTCTTTTCCCAGCAAAGTAAGCGGGAGTCACAGCCGGATTATTTCTGCAATATGACCTGAGTGCGTAGAATAACGTTGCAAGAGCTGTGAGTTCAGCTGGAATCTGCGGGATTAGAGTTCTGTCCAAGTGATCCATGATTGCTTAACAATTAGCAAAAGTTAACTGAAATCAACTTCATATTTTTGAGACACATGTCCACGTTACGTCACAGGTGGCGGTACTACCGGCGTCGCTGGCGTCAAGAGCAGGAACACATTTTTGTTCATGTAGGAGGGGCGGTGTATGTATAGGCCAAGCCGTCGAAGACATGCCGCAAAGCTCGAGCGAGGATAGCGATAGCGTTAAGGCTTTAGAGCTCCTATGCTGATAATCAACCATCAATATTCCAGAGGCACCGGTTGAATGACGTAGTGCAAGCATCACGCACTGTCAATGTAACCAACGCTTGCACTATAATGTCGTTTAACCTGTACACCCTGGCATATGAAAGGTCAATGACTCAGCACAACAACTCGGAACTCTAGATGTCGGAAAACCAGAGACTAAAGGTCTTTCTTTCATATATCAAGATGACCATGAACTGCCACTTGACGCAGACACTGAAAACGTAAAATGCTCGTGAAAAAGCGTGTGCACCAGTGAAATGCAAATCAACATTTTGTGACTTGGGGTGGTGCTCGACGCAAACAAGGTTCAATCATAGCGCATAAAAGCAGGCGAGAGCCCCAACTGGATGATCTTTATTCGATTCCTGAGTGTGTGCAACAGCATGGCATGGGCGATGTGTCCAAGTGATTCATGGGTACTAACCTTCACCCTGATTCACCAAGGGAAGGGGGTTGTGCGTTCCCTGCCCCTACCGTTTCCAAACTAAGAAAGAAAGAGCCATGCGGAAAGAAAAACAGCGGATAGTTCTCAACAAGATCTCGCGGTTAGTAATAAGCTGCGTTTTGGCTCGTAAAAAAATTGGCTACACCAGGCCAGGTGAAAGGTTAAATTTCGCTGCAAATCGAACTTTTTCAGATTTACGCGCTCATAAGTACGAGACTACACCCAGTAGCGGCACAAAACATAAACAGTCGTGTTCTTTGTTCAACCTGAGTAGCGGGAGTGAGACAAGTTGCATACCTATTTTTACTTTGACCCACTTTTGATGCAAATAGTTAGTGTAAAACCAAGATTATTACAGATGCAGCGTCATATGTACGGTAAAGTTTTTGAGAGCACGTCTTCAGTTTTTGGCAAATGACTTCTGAATTACCTTCTTTCAGATGAGACAAATTGCCCCACCCAGTACTTGATTGTATGATACAGTGTGGAGGTCGTGTCTATGTTTTAGCTCTTGTCAAATAGGGCATTTTATCACAAGCAAGCTAGATGCGTTACACATGAGATGCAAAAGCGCTCGTTTGTGCTGTTTTTGTAATTCGTCGTGCCTGCGACATTCACGAGGCAGCAGAGGAGGAGAAGAGAGAGAGAGAGAGAGAGAGAGAGAGGAGAGAGAGAGAGAGAGAGAGAGAGAGAGAGAGAGAGAGAGAGAGAAGAGAGAGAGAGAGAAGAGAGGAGAGAGAGAATAGAGAGAGAGAGAGAGGAGAGAGAGAGAGAGAAGAGAGAGAGAGAGAGAGAGAGAGAGAGAGAGAGAGAGAGAGAGAGGAGAGAGAGAGAGAGAGCGAGAGGAGAGCGAGAGAGAGAGAGCGAGAGAGAGAGAGAGAGAGAGAGAGAGAGCGAG
>NW_023596461.1:1046554-1066223 GCF_011947565.3 Pollicipes pollicipes
AGCTGGCAGTATGAAAAACTGATCCCCTCGGTGCACCTCTGCGTCCGCCTCTGTACAGGGCAGGGAGAGGGACAGAGACAGATACAGAGAGTCGCTTCCATCAATCTCCATCCGTCATCCCCCCCCCCCCCCCCCCCCGCCCACCCCCGCCTGCCACCCTCACCTCCCCTCCATCTCTCAACACGCAGGCTCGGCCGGCGTGCTGGGTTCACGCCGGCTCGTCCACCCCCCCCCCCCCCCTTCCCCCACGACCGTGTTGCAGCGGTGCTGGGTTCACGCTGGCTCGGCCGCAGATACGCGACCGAGCAGCGTGACCTCCGCGGTCGTGCTGCAGAGTCCCCAGCAACCGTTGACGCATTCCTGTGTTTCTGGCGCGGCCGCGCGTGTCCGCGGGCGCGGGTTACTCCGGAGTCGGGCCATGGTAATAAGCGGGTCGCCTCCCTTTCGTGGCGGCTTGGTCACGGCGCGGTAGCCCATAGTGGGTCGGCGATCCTCGGAGGTTTCCTGGTGTACCTAAGCACTGCGATACACTAAAGGGTGAATCGGTCGGCTCCTGCAGGTCTGCTCCGCAGTCCCCGGGGCAAATTGTTCTCCACTGATCCTTTACTCTGGCGGCAGGCGCGATCCACGCTGATGCTGGAAGGGGGGGGGGGGGCGCAGTGAGCAGCATTTCATGGCTCTCCACTTGGCGAAGAACTCAACCGAGTGTGCGGGGCCGCTAGGGTGCCCGCGAAGTTGGCGATTTATTCAACGATTTATTCGGCGACGAGTTCCGATTCTCTGGAAGCGAGACTTTAGATCAATTTTAGCAAAACAGCATCGATAATGATACTCATCTTATAATATCCGAGAACCTTTAAAGTCAAAAGCAAGGTCAAAAGACGGAGAACTCCATGTCACGAAAAACAACCAGCCTATTTTAAAACCTGCAAGCATCAAATACACCTAACCGCAAGAACTAGCGACCTTCAAAATGTCCTGACCTCTCAAGGTCACCTTTCAACTTCAAAGGCAGGCTCAAAGGACGGGTAAATCTATTTCCCTAAAAATTACCGGCCAATTTGAAGCTTTCGAATCTCATAATTTTCATCACATAAGGAGCTAGCGTCCGTCAAAAAAGTCCTGACCTTTCGAAGTTACCCTTCGAAGTTACCCTCAAGGTTTCCAACAGAGGTCGAACTAAGGCTCAAAGGAAGGAGACTAGGCGATCTGTTCAGCGATTCATTCGAGTTTTGATTACTCCGAAAACACGTCATATCGTCAAGTATGACACGAGAACATCGAAAAGGACGATTTTTGCAATATCATCTGACTTTCAAGATGAAATGCTGGGTCAAAAGACGAGGCACTCCATATCACCAAAAAAGCCACAGGCCGGCCTTAAATAAATTGTTAAGCGTCATAACACTTACAAACACAAGAACCAGCGTCCATCAAAAAGTTCTGCCCTCTCAAGGTCACCCTTCAAGGTTAACTAGGCTCAAATGACGGGAAACTTTGGCAAATTTTTAAATTTATTCAGCGATGGGTTCCGATTTTTCTAAAAACAAGTCATGAGGTAAATCATGACAATAGAACAACAAACAGGATTTACTTCTCGTTGGGGCATGTTCGTCAAATTTCCAAAAAATTGTAATGGCCACAGACAACTGCTCAAAAGGACTATACACTTGGCAACGGTAAACACAACAGACCAACCTTAAATACCATCATAAAATATTGCGTGAGAGGTCATCCAGAAATGAGCCTGACGTCCACATTGTTGGGTAGCCTTGAGCAAACACAGTTTTTTGCCGAATACTAGTTCTTTCGCTTGTGAAGAGTTTGATGCTCAAAAAGTTGAAATTGGCCGGCAATTGTTTTGATGATTCGGAGCTCCATGCCCTTTGGATCTGATTTTGTCCTTAAAGGATGACCTTGAAGGGCCAGGACTTTTTGACGGACGCTAGTTCTTGCGCTTGTGAATAATATGGTGCTTGCAAATTTAAAATCGGCCGGCCATTCTCTGGTGATATGGAGCCGCCTTCCGTCCTTTGACCTTCACTTTGGTCTTGAAGGTCACATGGTATTGCAAAAGCGTCCTTCCCGACGTGCTCGTGCCATAATTGACCACGTGACGTAATTTACAGAAATCGGAACGCGTCGCTGAATAAATTGTTGAATGCATTACCAAATATACCCGTCATTTAAGCCCTACTTTGACCTTGAATGTTAACCTCAACAGCTCAGGACTTCTTGACTGGCGCTAGTTCCCACTATTGTGATTATTGTGCTGCTTGAAAGTTTAAAATTGACTGCTATTTTTGGTGACATGGAGCTCCCCTTTCTTTGAGCTTGAATTTAACGCTGAAAGATTACTTTGACAGTTCAGGATTTTTGACGGACGCTATTTCATGCGCTAGTGAATTTTCTGATGCTTGAAAATTTTAAATCACCGTTAGTTGTTTGGTGATATGGAGTCCTTCGTTCTTCAAGCATAAGTTTTACCTTTAAGAGTGACTTTGAAAGGTCAGGACTTTTTGACGTACTCTAGTTCTCGCGGTTGTGAATATTTTAATGCATGCAAATTAAAAATCGGCCGGTGATTTTTTGGTGATATGGAGTTTCTCGTCCTTCGAGTCTGAGGTTGAACTTGAAGGGTGACCTTGAGAAGTCAGGACTTCTTGCCGGACGCTATATCTCACGCTTGTGAATATCCTGGTGCTTGCAAATTCAAAATTGGTGGTGACTTTTTTGGTGATATTGAGTTTTCGTCCTTTGGCCTTGCTTGTGATTTTGAAGGTCGCATGATGTTGCGAAATAAACTTTATTTTCGATGTTGTTTTACAATTGACCATGTGACGTGCTTTCAGAGGAATCGGAACTCGTTGAAAAATCGCTGAATATATGACTAAAGCTTCTCTCATTTGAGCCTTACTTTGACCTTGGAGGGTGACCTTGATACGCCAGAACTTTTTAGCGGACGCTTGTTCCTTATTTGATGAACATTCTGGTGCTTGCAAGTTCAAAATTGTGTGTTAGTTTTTTAGATGGTAAGGAGTTTCTTTCCCTTCAGCCTGAGTTTGACGTTGAAAGTTCCCTTGAGAGGTCAGGACTTTTAGAGGGACGCTAGATTTTGCGCTTGTGGGTATTTTGATGTTTGAAAAGCTAGCACTGGCCGATAATTTTTGGCGACATGGAGTTCCTTGTGCTTGGAGCCTGAGCTTTACCGTGAAAGGTGCATTTAAAGATCATAACTTTTTGACGGCTCGTAGGTCTTGCGTTTGTGAACATTCCGATGTTTGCAACTTAAATCAGCTGGTGAACTTTGGTGATATAGTATTGAAGAATAGGCGTCCTTTCCGATGTTCTCGTGTTAAAATTGATCAAAATATTTGTTTTCAGATAGATCGGAGCTCATCGGTGAACAAATCGGTGAACAAATGGCCGTTACATTACTCCTAGGAAGCTTGCTGTAAACGCCCGCTCCCAAGCCGTGCCGTGTGTAAACATTGAGTGTTGTATGACTACACTAGTCACTTATTCAAGAGCAACTAGTGTAACGACTCATGTTCAGAAAGTTCTAAGGTACAAACAAGTTTTCAGCCTCGCTGATCTGCAGGTAGGTGCGCAATTAAATCAGAATCAACAGCTCACATATGCCAAAGCAACATACGTTGTGATTTCGGACAGTAGGTTATGTTCAAACAGGATTGACACGACATGACAAACGTGGCAAACATGATTGAGCGACCCACTACCTGAGGTTTTTGCAGGATGCAGGCATGACCATTTTTCTCTTTGCCATTGTGTTTCTTTTCTTGCCCTGATTACAACAACGGCTTTGCTTGCCTGTGCTAGCCATAATCAAAGCGCCCTTATAAACCGAGATGCTGAGTGCTTATGCAATATAAGGCATGGTAACTATCCAATCGACTTAAATTGATCTATAGTTATTCACGCTTTTGTTGTTGAGAATACTGCACCTGTGGGATATTCAGGCAGCTTTGTCTACGGTCAGAGAACATCGATGTTCTCTCTATATGAGCATATGTATATATATATATATATATATATATATATATATATATATATATATATATATATATATATCAGCGGACTCGCGATTGATATCGAACATTGATTACGGTAGCCTAGCAATAACAACTTTAAAAAAGAATGTGACATAGCCACTTCGAACGTCGCTATGCGTTTTTATCATGGAGGATGTGCTTATATCACTCAGACTGGTTTCAGACTGCTCGTATTTTCCGGAGCATGCACCGGATGATTGAGGGTGCGTGCCACCTGTGTTCCCTGCCTGTGCTACTGCCCATTAGGGGTCGTCCATAAATTACGCTACGTATTTTTGGAAATTTCCCACCCCCTTCCACTAGTTGCGCACTTTCTGCGCAGAAGAATACCCCCGTGACAACGCCTTTCAAATATATTTTAAAAGTTTCAGCATAATCTGTAACCTCACCTTAACCCCACGCGGCGTCCGCCCCTAGTCCGTCCACGTAGCTCAGCCACGGCAGCGCCGCGCTTAAGGTCAGGTGACATCAGAGAGCGCGGCGGACCGAACCGAGTGTTCGGCACGCTCACGATCGGATGCTGGCGTCCGGGTACACACATCAAGCACAGCTTAGCGTGGACGCTGACCTTCAATCAAAAAGCCCGCGTTGTGCTGTCCAACCCCCTACCCTTGCCGCGCTTTGCTGAAGTTCCGTGACTCCCCGAACTATGCCCCCTCACGAACGCCGCGAGGGGGCATAGAACCTTTGCCCGTATTTTATGCGCCAGAGCTTGAAAGTTATCAAGTCGTCCTTCTAGTATTCCTGTTCAAAGGCTCTCCAAAATCATTACAAAATGTTTTAGAAATAAGGAATGGAAATTACTGGGATTTAGACACATCACCATCCAACCAATCAGCAACGCAGCTTGCACAGTGCAATCGCGGAACGGGTTTCTGAGCCGGTCAGTGAGGCTCACATTCAAGGGCGGCACCGACAAGAGTGAGCTTGGACTGGGGGCTGGTGCAGACGATGTGTACCGGTGAAGCCAAGCAGTACTGTGATGGACCCGCAGCAGCAGTGTTGGTGAATAGCGCCTAGAAGCCTGGAACGTCAGGCGTCAACACCACTGCACCGTCAGCGTTATCGGCGCTGATTACGCATCTAACTGAACACCGAGTTCCACTTCGCTGCCATGGACAACCACGCGTACATCGATGGCGACGGTAAGCTACCATCCGGTGCGTCCGAGTCGGTGCGTCGGCGAGAATCTTCGTCCGCCTGTGGGCCGCCGGCCGTGGGCGCGTGCCCACCACCTGTCGCCGGCGGCGCCCGGACGGCGGCAGCCCCGGCCCCAAGCGGGGCCGGGGTGCCGCTGTTGCGCACCATCGATGGTTCTCCGGCGTGGCCATTATCGTCGGAACCACCATCGGCTCCGGCATCTTTATCTCGCCGAAGGGCGTGCTACGCATGTCCGGATCGGTAGCGCTCTCGCTGCTGGTGTGGCTCGGCTGCGGCGTGTACTCCTTGCTCGACGCGCTCTGCTACATCGAGCTGGGTCTGCTGCTGCCCGAGGCGGGCGGCGACTACGTCTACCTGCTGCGCGGCCTGGGCCCGCTGCACCACTTCTTCGGCCCGCTGCCCGCCTTTCTCAGTGCCTGGATGGACACGCTGATCATGCACCCGGCATTGGTGGCCATCCTCAGCCTCGCATTCGCTGAGTACTGCGTCCAGCCGTTCTTCGGCGCCCCCTGCAGTCCCGCTCCGCTGGGCGTGTCCCTGGTTGCCGTCGTCACGTACTGCTTCGTCGTCTTCATCAACTGCTACAGCGTGGCATGGGCCACGCGTGTGCAGAACCTCTTCACGGTGGCAAAGCTCACGTCGATTGGCATCATCTTGGTGGCCGGCGCGTACTCGTTGGCACAGGGCAACAGCCAGCACTTGGCCACCGGGTTCCAGGGCACCACGTCCTCCCCCGGTGACGTCGCTTCTGCGTTCTACACGGGGCTGTTCTCCTACGGCGGCTGGCAGCTGCTAAACACGCTGACCGAAGAGATGGTCCGGCCCGAAAGGAACCTACCGCTGGCGATCCTCGTCGCCGTTCCGGTTGTCACCGTCTGTTACATCCTGACCAACGTGGCCTACCTGACGGTGCTCTCGCCGCAGCAGCTGCTCGACTCGTCGGCCGTCGCATTCTCCTTCGGCGAGCGGGCCCTGGGCCCGGTCGCCTTCCTGATGCCGCTCGGCGTCGCGCTGTCGTTGTTTGGGACCTTGAATGGCGCGACGCTGGGAACCTGCCGAGTCACCTTCGCCGCCGCGCGACAGGGCCACCTGGTCGACATGCTGGGCTTCGTCCACGTGCGCCGTCGCACTCCCATTCCGGCGCTGATCTTCAACGCCATCATCGGGTGCATCATGATCACCGTGGGAAGCATCGGGGCACTGATGCGAATGCTGAGCTTTGTAAGCTCGCTTTTCCGCGCGCTCACGATGGTCAGCTTGCTGGTGATGCGCAGAACAAGAGCGGACGCTCGGAGACCATATCGCGTGCCCACCGCAATCCCGTGTCTGCTGCTCCTTTCGTCGTGTTACCTGTTCGTCAGCTCGATTGTGGATCGCCCGAAAACGGAGTACCTGTATGGCTTGGCTTTTCTCCTCGTCGGCGTGGGCGTACACGCCGCGATCGTGTACCAGCGGATGCCCACGTTCGGGGGACGCGTCATTGCCTGCTTTCAGAAGGCGTTGCAGGTGGTACCGACAACATAGACGTGTTTGTATGTTTGTACGCTTGTTTGTTTGTTTGTATGCCGCTGTCCTGGTCCAGCCGCCAAGTGCACGGGGTTATTTATCCACGCGGGTGAAGCATGTTGATTTCGACCAGTAAAATAAATGATGTTACGAGTGCTGTCTTTGCCGTCATCGCACCCCAACGGTGCTGCCCCCGGGGCGACGAAGCAAGGGGCAAACGCGTCTCTGCATACGATGCATCGGTCTGCCTGTTATCATTGCTTTCGCCAGATCGACAACACAGAAAGCTCCGTGGAGTTCAGTTGAGTTTACACATTGAGAATTGCACGACTTAAGCTTTTGTAACGACCAGTGCTATTGGCGGCGGCGCGTGTAATAAGGGGGGGGGGGGGGGGGTATAATGGCATTCCGCAGCGAGTCACCTCGCACATGAAGAAGAATCAAGCCAGGTTTGGTCCCAACCGTCGAAAACACGCAGCAGCGCTGGAGGAACGATAAAAGGAAAATACCTCGCACCCAAATCCCGCCGCGTGCGGAATTTTTCCTCAAAATCCGAAATGCGTGAATATTGTTACACGGACGGTTGGTCATGTTAACTGAGATTAGCGTTGCGTTGTTGAGACACGGGGCAATCACTGCAGTTACGGTCTTGCCAGGCCTTATCGGTGACACCGGCATTGTTTCCACGCGCAGTGAAGCAAACGGAAACCGCTTGTCCATAACTCACGAATTTCCGAGCCTACGTCTGCCTGTATGTGTGCATATTTTTGGTCAGATGCATAGCACCGGCAGCTGCTTGGATCGCAACGATCCTAATCTTCTAACGATCGCACCTTAACCTGAAGCCGTGATAACCTTCGAAACGATCCATGCGACATACATTCACCTCCGTCGGATGCCGGTGTCGGTCGCAGCACGCGCGCGAGCGGGACATGTTTGCACATTTAACGGGCAGACACGGCAGATATATGTGGGGGGAACAAGCTGTGTGGAGGCCAGCCCGTTAAGATGCAAATCACTGTTACGTGGATGGAGGCGGTGCAAAACTGGCGCCAACGGTGCCAGCTCTTTTCCCAGCAAAGTAAGCGGGAGTCACAGCCGGATTATTTCTGCAATATGACCTGAGTGCGTAGAATAACGTTGCAAGAGCTGTGAGTTCAGCTGGAATCTGCGGGATTAGAGTTCTGTCCAAGTGATCCATGATTGCTTAACAATTAGCAAACGTTAACTGAAATCAACTTCATATTTTTGAGACACATGTCCACGTTACGTCACAGGTGGCGGTACCACCGGCGTCGCTGGCGTCAAGAGCAGGAACACATTTTTGTTCATGTAGGAGGAGCGGTGTATGTATAGGCCAAGTCGTCGAAGACATGCCGCAAAGCTCGAGCGAGGATAGCGATAGCGTTAAGGCTTTAGAGCTCCTATGCTGATAATCAACCATCAATATTCCAGAGGCACCGGTTGGATGACGTAGTGCAAGCATCACGCACTGTCAATGTAACCAACGCTTGCACTATGTCGTTTAACCTGTACACCCTGGCATATGAAAGGTCAATGACTCAGCATAACAACTCGGAACTCTAGATGTCGGAAAACCAGAGACTTAAGGTCTTTCTTTCATATATCAAGATGACCATGAACTGCCACTTGACGCAGACACTGAAAACGTAAAATATTCGTGAAAAAGCGTGTGCACCAGTGAAATGCAAATTAACATTTTGTGACTTCGGGTGGTGCTCGACGCAAACAAGGTTCAATCATAGCGCATAAAAGCAGGCGAGAGCCCCAACTGGATGATCTTTGTTCGATTCCTGAGTGTGTGCAACAGCATGGCATGGGCGATGTGTCCAAGTGATTCATGGGTGCTAACCTTCACCCTGATTCACCAAGGGAAGGGGGTTGTGCGTTCCCTGCCCCTACCGTTTCCAAACTAAGAAAGAAAGAGCCATGCGGAAAGAAAAACAGCGGATAGTTCTCAACAAGATCTCGCGGTTAGTAATAAGCTGCGTTTTGGCTCGTAAAAAATTGGCTACACCAGGCCAGGTGAAAGGTTAAATTTCGCTGCAAGTCGAACTTTTTCAGATTTACGCGCTCATAAGTACGAGGCTACACCCAGTAGCGGCACAAAACATAAACAGTCGTGTTCTTTGTTCAACCTGAGTAGGCGGGAGTGAGACAAGTTGCACCAGTTTTTACTTTGAGCCCACTTTTGATGCAAATAGTATAAAACCAAGATTATTACAGATGCAGCTTCATATGTAGCGGTAAAGTTTTGGAGAGCACGACTTCGTTTTTTGGTAAATGACTTCTGAATTACCTTCTTTCAGATGAGACAAATTGCCCCACCCAGTACTTGATTGTATGATACAGCGTGGAGGTCGTGTCTATGTTTTAGCTCTTGTCAAATAGGGCATTTTATCACAAGCAAGCTGGATGCGTTACCACATGAGGATGCAAAGCGCTCGTTTGTGCTGTTTTGTAATTCGTCGTGCTTGCGACATTCACAAGGCAGCAGAGGGGAGAGAGAGGGAAAGAGAGAGAGAGGGGAGAGAGAGAGAGAGAGAGAGGGGAGAGAGAGAGAGAGAGGGGAGAGAGCGAGAGCGAGAGCGAGAGCGAGAGCGAGAGCGAGAGCGAGAGCGAGAGCGAGAGCGAGAGCGAGAGCGAGAGCGAGAGCGAGAGCGAGAGCGAGAGCGAGAGCGAGAGCGAGAGCGAGAGCGAGAGCGAGAGCGAGAGCGAGAGCGAGAGCGAGAGCGAGAGCGAGAGCGAGAGCGAGAGCGAGAGCGAGAGCGAGAGCGAGAGCGAGAGAGAGAGAGAGAGAGAGAGAGAGAGAGAGAGAGAGAGAGAGAGAGAGAGAGAGAGAGAGAGAGAGAGAGAGAGAGAGAGAGAGAGAGAGAGAGAGAGAGAGAGAGAGAGAGAGAGAGAGAGAGAGAGAGAGAGAGAGAGAGAGAGAGAGAGAGAGAGAGAGAGAGAGAGAGAGAGAGAGAGAGAGAGAGAGAGAGAGAGAGAGAGAGAGAGAGAGAGAGAGAGAGAGAGAGAGAGAGAGAGAGAGAGAGAGAGAGAGAGAGAGAGAGAGAGAGAGAGAGAGAGGAGAGAGAGAGAGAGAGAGAGAGAGAGAGAGAGAGAGAGAGAGAGAGAGAGAGAGAGAGAGAGAGAGAGAGAGGAAGAACATATTCGTTAATATAATATAATATATTCGTTCGTAATGACTACGCAATTTTAATGGTCATTACCCTGATGGCCATGGCCAGGCGGTCAGAGTTCTGATGCGGCACGCTGCGATCACGTGGCGTGATTTGAAAACTCGTTGATAGATGGCAGAAGGATTCACAGACATCCTGTGGGGACAGTCTGCGAATAGTCGCTCGTTGTCGCATCGGAGCCATGGCAGCATCCATGTCACTGTTGGCACAACCGCAACAAGAAACTGCTGAAGAGGGGCGTTTCATATTTGTCCGATAAGCCTAACATGGAGCTTCCGGGCTGTGCCTGCTGCGCCCTGTTTACCGCAGGCTGTCATCTGAAGACCAGCTGCAGGGCGTGGCACCGGAGTCGCACGTCCCTGGGTGTTCTCCTCAGTGCACAGTGTTTAAACTCCGGCCATTTTTCGCCGGTTGACTGAATTCCCGAAGCGAAGCCCGGATGTGGTGGCCAAATGTTTACGATGTCAAGAACTTTGTGACCGGTGCGAGGACCGCAGGCGGAGGGGCAAAGGACACTGAGCGCGGCACCCCGGGCCAATTTACATTGGACGAGGCCAAGCGTCTGTCAGGACTCCACAGACGAGCTGTGTGGCTTGTGTTGACAAGAGCCCCAGAGTCGGCTAGAGGCAGAGAGCCCTCCAGGCTCTTTGGGCCCTCCAGGCCCAAAGAGCCTGGAGGGCCCACCGAGTCCGATGATCAAGGGCCCGATTGGAGGGTTTATGGACACGAAGGTGTGGTCGGAGTCTTATTCAGGGGCGGCCCATCCTGCGGTGACGGGCACTCAAATTAAATCAGAGGGCTCTTTGTGCCGCTCGAGGGACCCCTTGAATTGATTTGGGTCTATTTGTCTGTCAGACACCGCCAGTATCGCACAGTCGTCTCCGCATGCTGTGGGTCTGAGGCCCCTTCCCTATCAGCTGCCAAACCGAGGGCTACAATCAGCTACAAAACTGATTTACACTGGTCGGGGTTCCTGCTTCTGCCAGGAGCCCACAACGCCTAATAGAGGAACCTGTGTTCGCAAGGGGCACTGAGCCGACCAAGGGCGGGGTTCGATGAGACCCTAAGAAAGGCCCGAGCGACCCAACGGAACTGACTATCAAAGACCCGACTGGAGGACATAATGGCCCGAGGGACTGGCTGTAGGTCACATAGAGAATCGCGGCCCGTAGGGTCGTGACCTGGAACATCACTCAGAGGTCCTCCTGCGACGCTTCGGGACCCCTGAGACAATGCGGGCGTCTAAGTCGGCCAGAGACCACGAGCACCGAACAGTTGGCTCCCTGCGAGTCTGAACACTGGGAGCTCATTTTACAAGCAGTAGCAAGGCCGGGGGTACAATTTGCATTGGTCTGGGTCCCTGAAACAATGGTTGGCCACTGTGTCTGTCAGGGGCCCATAGTGCCTGGCAGTGGGTCATCTGTCGGCTAGTGCTCCGTAGTTGGTTACGGGCTTTATTTGAGGAGGCCCGAAGAGAAAGACCAAGGGTCCGATTAGACTCGGGCCCGGTCCCCCACCCCTAGCGTCGTGACCTGAAATGTCAGTCAGAAAGCTCCTATCATGGTTCTCTTATTTTGGTTGTCTACCCCTTTAATATCGGGCCTCGACACGGATCGAAACATTCGGCTCCATGTCCGTCTGAGCCCTTGAGACTCATTCCCCAAGCAGGAATCAGGTCGGCACCTGCGATTTGCAATGTTTGGGGTTCCTGACACAATGGGGTCAGGGGCCACACTGGGGTCCTGTTTCGGTCAGGGGCCACACTGCTTAATAGGGGTCTTGTGGCGGTAAGTGACCTCGAGCCGGTCAGGAGCGGTGTTTGGGAGGGGGGCCGAAGTGGAGCCGAAGGGTCTCTCGAGACCAAAAATCGAGGGCCCGATTGGAAGGCTGAAAGGCCCAAAGGAATGGCTGTAGGCCACAATAGGGACCCTCGTCCGTGGGGTCGTGATCTCAAATGTCAGTTAGAGGGCCTCTCACACCATTTGGGGGCCCTTTAGGCACAGCGTTCTCATGTTTCTGCCAAAGATCACCAGCACCGAACAGCCGGCTCCGTGTCGGTCTGAGCCCTGGGGGTCCATTTGCCAAGCAGGGACACGGCCGAACCATCGATTTGCATTCATCGATGCCCCTGCAATAATGCGAGATCCAATGATCCTGTATCATCTAGGGGTCCACAGTGCCTAACAGGGCATTCTGTGTCAACAGCGGGTCTCGAGTCGGCCAGGGGAAGATATGCTCAAAAGGAACGGAACAGAACCCCGAATGACAGAGGTCCTCATGCGTCTATCGGGGCCCTTTGACAATGAGAGGAAACACGGCGACTTATGATGATTGCTCACATTCAGGCAATGAAAGGGTCTTGTATCAGTCAGGGCCCCCAGTGCCGAACGGCGGGCCTTTCCAACCCAGCTCCAGCATGGGCCCATTAAGCCAAACTGAAGTCTATGTGCCATCTATTGGGCCACCTGCGACCACCAGGGATGTCATTACGTCAAGGAGGGTTTCTGCGTCGATCCGAGATCCACTGCGTGGTTCAGAAGGCCTCATGCGTCAGCGAGAGGGCAAATGCGATATGATGTATCTTTTTAAGGGCTTCCGAATCACCCAGGGCATCCCACCCCGAGTCACCAGAATGACAGCCGGAAAACATCCCGCGGTGGGATGGAATGGTCTTGCAGCCCTTGACCGGGAAAAATAACGTAGCACCTAGTGTTCTTCTTAAGGGGGACCCTTTTCCAGAAACAAACACGGGGATTCATTAGTTAGGATTCATAATAAAAAGAGTGGGTTAAATGTGTAAAAAACAAACAAGGTAATCCGTGTTTGCATGACAACGTTTATTCTTTTCCCGAATAGGCTAGTGAAACAAATTACAGCAGGTTTGAGCCTGCGCGCCACAATCCAGGGACCAAGGACAGCGATGGCCTGGGTTGCAGTACCCATAGAACCGAACGGCGTTCGTCAACTGCAAGTAACAACAGGCGGCATGCGTTGTGTGCATAAGAGCGACTCTCGTATAATAATGGCTTCAAATACCGGATGTCTTTTAAATTTAATTCATGCTGTTCAAAGCTGAAAGTGGGAACATCTTATTTTACAGCTTTGAGGTTACCCTCTGGACAAATGAACAGCTGCAGCAACACGAAAACAGAGATTCTAGTCTTTCCTCTTCCAGTTCCACCACCAAATTCCAACACCACTTAGCCATGCTGTAAAGGCCAACCCGTGCTTACCATCAATCAGAAAATCGCACGGGTGAAATATACACCCGGATAACCTTCTAAATGTACGATTTAATGTCCTAAAGCGTTCGAAGGACGCATTTCATTCGACTCGATAACGCATTTCAAATGCGTCATCATTTTCGCCCACCTGTTGGCCACGGATCAGTGTTAGCTGTACGGCCGATGTTGCGCGGTCAATGGAGATCACGACGGCTGACATCGAGGTTTGGTTGCCAACATTTGCGAGCGCGCATGCCCAAAACTACGTTACACAACTTGCATCACTGATCAATTCTGACCGGGCGTTGAGGTCTCCAGGCAAACATAATTTGTCTGCCAAAACCAATTCTTGACTCCTTTCGATCTACATTCGCGGTATCCTTAATATCTCTGTACAGCCCAGATAAAGATTCCATCTATCAGTTTAAAAACGGCCACTAAATCATGAAAAAATACAGAAGGCTGGTGATTTCTTACCTGTGGTCTAACACAGGTTCTTCAGTTGATTGGACATAAAATTTTGGCAATTGATCTCGCGTTGGCTTCTGGTCTCTTTTCCTGTTTTAGAAGGTAAAATGAAAACCAACAAACAAAAGCATGCCCTTATGAACAAATGGGCTGCATCCAGCAAATTTTCTTGGGGGGAGGCTTTTACTACAAGGGGGCCCTTCATCAACTATATAATATAACATATACTATACAATATAATATAACAACATAACCTCCCCCCCCCCCCCCTCCTTTCCAAGGCTCTGTATGAGCGCCTGCTAGAAACCTTTCCATCCCGGCACCGAGGGTGTCCCGTGGGTAACTGTCCGCATCCCAGCCTCCCAACATGGTGAGCAAGGACGCGTCGGCTGTCCTGTACTCTAGTGGCAACAGCTGCTTGCTAGCACTCGCCGACCACTCCTCACGTCAGTGTGAGACCTGCCCTCCGCGTGGTTTCACCGCGACCGATTAAGCTCGCGTTAATTTATGGAACTATGAGCAAATACACGACCGCCAAACATAATTCACTAGGATCAGGAGGGATGCTTCGTGGCCAAGGTTTCAACGACACCCGGTGAGGTCTCTTGCATCGAAAAGTCAAGAATTGCTAGCATTCATCCATTGAGAAATGGTGTTATTGAGCTAATGAGTCGCACTACTTTAGTAGTGCTTTCAAAATGTCGGGACACTTGGGACGACCTGTTACCCATGCCAATGCTCAAATATCGATAACATATTCGCCGTCAATGCTCAAATATTGATAACATATTCGCCGCCAACTAAATTTCCCATACGGAATGATGTTTGGACAGTGTGCACACCTCCGTGAATTAGATCTTGAGAAATCCGTGCTTAATATTCCGGTCACAAATTACTGCAGTTTCCGAGAAATTGCGAGGCTTCCAGAAAATGTGCGGTGTTGCTCTGACGGCAGCTAACGCAAGCTGCAAGAACAAAGGTGCACGTGCCGGACGGATCAGTTAACGTACGCCCCACGGGGCAGGGTTTACTGCGTCGAGTAGGAGCGCCGTGCAGTGCAGCAAGCTTGTCGGGCCGCGCAAACCTGCGGTTGCTTAAGTACGCGTGGGTACAGCATGAATCATCTGATGGCATTAGGGGGTTCCGATGTAAATTAGGTCGCAGTGAAACCACTCTCTGCGTGGTCTCACTGCAACCGACTTAGGTTGTGTTTTAGCTTGTAGCTTGTGAGTTTTGCTAAAAGCACAAGTGTTAAAACTGATGTGTGTGTTAAAACTAAAACAAGTGAAAAATAAAGTCGTGGGAAAAGCCTAATGGCGTTTAACCAGTACCTCCTGATGTAATGAATATCGATCATTCTGTCCGCGTTAAGACCTGCAAACTTGCCGAAAGACCCGGTGCTCATCGGGCCAACTTACAGCAAGTCTGACGATCACAGTGGCGCGACGCAAACCGACACCTCACCACCTACAACTAGGATGAAAGCTACCATTTAAAGCCGCCATGGGCTATCATCAGATGTCCACACAAAATCATCACTGATCCAGATGTCTTCCTCGAGGGGGGGGGGGAGTTGGCCCCAGGCGCCGGAGGGCAGGACCGGCCAACGTTGGCCTCCACGGACGTCGTGACGTCCGTCGTCTCCACGTCGTCGTGACGACTGGCCAGCACGGTGGCGCTGACGCCGACCTGTCTTTATTTCACGATCGCACGGTACAGTCAACTGGCCAGCAGGGGCCGCGTGGCGGCGCCAGCCCCGGAGGAATACAGGAGAGTAACGCACACAGTCACGGTGTCACGGACAATCCGACCGTCACTCGCGGAAGGGACGTTCCGATCAAAGGTGAACTCGCCCGGCACTGCCGACAGCTGTGTGACACAAGATGGGGCCGCGGGATGACTGAAGCATTGCCCCGCCGAGCTCAGCAGAATGCAGCTGTCTCTGCACATGGCGAGTGGAATGGTTCACAGGCCTGAGCAACGCATCCTCTGGGTCGCGCCTCACCGCAGAACCGCAGACTGCGGGTAAGCTTTGACGTGCGCCCTTAGCCACGTGCGGCGCGGCGCCCTCTGAGCCCGCGGCACGTCCAGGAGCCTTATAGAAGCAACGGAGACGGCGGCGAGAAAATACGAGCGTCAAAACACCGAGAGAACGATCGCCACTGCCGCGCAAGATCGATGCTGACAGGCAGATAATTTTAGCAATGTCAAGACCTTGAGTCCGAGACATCCGCACAGAGCACCGCTCACCACACCGGAGCCAGCTTCGGAGCAGGTGACAACATCACTGTCGCTCGGAGCGTGGGTGGATCGGGCCGAGCCGCAGCGGATAGCGGCGCGGCAGCCGCGCCCGACAGCGGCGCGACAGCCGCAGCGAACAGCGGCGCGACAGCCATGAGTGCGTTGCTGGTAGCCGACGAGAGGCAAGGCCCCCTACGAAGCGCCCCCGACAGACAAGCTACGGGAACCGAACTGCGAGGACGCGGAAAGACCCGTCACATCGGGCGCCGCCGCCCGCACGAGCAGCGAGAGAATACAACACAAAGCAGCGGCCGTCTGGCGTCGAGGCTCTGCGCTCTACGGCAAACGTCGGCGAGACAGCCGGCAACTACAGACTAGTTCCTTTACGAGTGGCATAGCGGGTGGAGTAAACATCTAACGAGCCCGCCACGTTACGGCTCGCGTCTAATAACCACAGGGGGGGGGGGGGGGGGGGGGGGGGGAGGATGTACGGCGCCGGCGCAGGCCGTCCCGGCGCTGGCGCGCTGCCCCCTCTACACGGCGTCCGCCAGGTTGGTGATGGTGTACTGGACGATGCCGCGGCCGCCGTAGACAGCGAACTTGGCGCTGCCGGTCCGCTCGCCGTCCGCGGAGCGCTTGAAGACTGGAACGGATCGCCGACGGTCAGCGGGGTCGGCTGGGTCCGGCGGGGCGTGCGGGGCGTGCGGGGCGTGCGGGGAGAGCGCGGGCGCCCTGCACAGCGCGTCCTGGCAGCCACGTTATCGACGGCACGACACGGGTCGCAGGAGCTTCCGATGATCACGACTATAAATATTTACGAAAAAAAATTGGTGGTTTTAGTGCTGCAAGTGTTTGGACTGGGACATCAGACGCAGCTGTCCTGATTAGGGACGCTTTGCGGTTCCAACAGCGGCTTCAATGAACGGTGATAACTGTTATGGGCGGAACCGATTTCGCAAAATCTGGGCGTGCACTGAACCCTCCGTGGCATGAGTTTCTCGGGATCAACACGAACGCAAGTCACGAATGTGGATTCAAAATGCCTGAAATATCAAACATTACCCGGATGTAGCTGCGCATCTCTACTCCTTTCTCAAATTGCAACACACCCCTCGAAGAGTACTCAGCTAGCGAGGCCGAGAGATCCCATCCGTTCGTAAAACATCCGCTTGTAAAGCAATGCACCCAGAAGATTCCTTCGGCTACGCGACGAAGTTAATACACTCGTTTCGTAAAAGAAGCTCGAGAATAGTCAGCAGCACACTTTGGCTTCACGGGTACACCACAGGGCGTAGGGACACGAGAGGCGTACCCGACGGTGGTAGTGTGGCGATCATCCATCGAACCACCCTCACCACGGAACTGCTGCGGAGGCCCGGCATCGGCTCGTCCCTGGAGGCCCGGCAGTCAGCTTACTGGCCATTAGAGCATGTCAACTTGGACCTTTTCCTTGACCTTTCACGGGCAATAGTGAAAAACTTCCGCACGCAGTTAAAACCCTAACGACTGTATAAGACCCCTTTCGGATGACATTTCTAGTCTCCACAGAGCGTATATCTATCCACCGACTTCCAGGCCGCGTGCCGAGTGACGTGGGACTTCCCAATCGATGAGATCGACGTGGGCAGCAGCATCAAAACTCATCTTGGGGATCGTGGTCCAATCCATTGCACAGACTCGCCGTCGCAGCCGGCCGGCATCAGTCTGTCTCCCTGCTGACACCTACTGCTGTCGCCGACTGTCTCCCTGCTGACATCTACTGCTGTCGCCGACTGTCTCCCTACTGACATCTACTGCTGTTGCCGACTGTCTCCCTGCTGACATCTACTGCTGTCGCCGACTGTCTCCCTGATGACATCTACTGCTGTCGCCGACTGTCTCCCTGCTGACATCTACTGCTGTCGCCGACTGTCTCCCTGCTGACATCTACTGCTGTCGCCGACTGTCTCCCTGCTGACATCTACTGCTGTCACCGACTGTCTCCCTGCTGACATCTACTGCTGTCGCCGACTGTCTCCCTGCTGACATCTGCACCGGCGTCGCCCGGTACCGCGAGCAGAACGGCCTCGTAGTGAGGCGTTCCCTGGACCCCGAGCTCAGCCACGGCCCGGCCCCCATACGGCGGACCTCGCGACAGGCGCACGCTGAGAGGAGCACGTGCGCGCCCTCTGCGCAGCACGGCTGTCGCTTGAATGAGAGCCGCGCTGGTCCGCAGCGGTTTAACATCCGGCAAACGAGCCTGTTCGGATCTCTTGGCGACTGCACCGTTCCAATGTACG
Organism: Pollicipes pollicipes; assembly: GCF_011947565.3. NCBI lineage: Eukaryota > Metazoa > Arthropoda > Thecostraca > Pollicipedomorpha > Pollicipedidae > Pollicipes > Pollicipes pollicipes. The sequence continues at coordinate 1,064,710 of NW_023596461.1, forward strand.
AGTGAAGCAAGTGTGATGCAAATATCACATTTGCATCACACTTGTCACATCTGCATCACATTGCATCACACTTGCATCAAATGTCCGACAGCGCATCTCCCGACTGAACAGCCATGAACAGATCACCCAGTATTCTTTGGTCTGGGCTGAACTCATGAGCAACGTTGTCAGGATCTTCCTCTGGAAAACTGCCGGGCCCTCCTCTCCCAACATGGGCTGATATTGGCCTGCCGTCAGGGTATCCAAACGCCCCTACGCCTGACGTAGGGTCCAAGCTGGACAAGGAAGAAGCCTACACGCCTGACGGGGTCCGAGCTGGACACGGAAGAAATTGGGTTCTCTTGTGGCACTGCCAACTGTCGAAACACTTTGGACGGGTTTTCCAGCAAAAACGTTAAGTGATGGCGTGAAGTAAAGAAAAGACGTCCCTCCCCCACCACCGAGCTCGGCAACCAGTTCAATAGCACCTTCATTTTCATTTGTAGTAGTTTCTTGCGGTACAATCTTCTTCTGTGACAAAGCTCTCGAAAAACTTGCACACTCGGTGCCCCTACCAATCACTGAATCTACACGTCAATCAAAATAAAATGTCATCAACCCCTTTTCCATCTCAACCAGGCCGTAGTTCTCGCTTTATTGGTCCTGTTTTGCCCCGTGCTCGCTAGCTGCTTTTTTGCATCAAGTTTTTTTAAACGATTCGTCAGCAGTTCTTCCCTCCACATCAGCCTGGAAGACATTTGTAAGCGCGGCTCCTGCCCGGCTCGACGCTCCACACCGGTCCACGGCCACGACACGCTGCGTCAGTACGTCAAAGTTTCACTTTGTAGCAAGTGTTCCGTCCACTCAACTTGTAGTCCGCTCCAGGGTCATACCGCTGCCCCGCAGTCATCGCTGAGATGTCAGGAGATAGCTCAGGAGACCCGACCCGTGTCGACAGGAGATAGCGCCAATGCGGACGTTCCAGGAGACCGTCCACCTCGAAGCCCGCTCCTGCCTGCGCCGTCTTTCCAACGGATCTGCTCCGCCGACCCACACCAGTCTGGGTCATGATCGGATAGAAAGGGAACTTCAGTGCACGGTGCTTTATTTGGGACAGTTTATATGCCCCGCAGGCATTTGTAGCCGGTGGTCAGTCCATCAGCTGATCAAATCACACGCCTCAACCGAATTATTGAAATTGCTTCTCATCCCGATTTTCGATGGGTTTTTCACTAATCTTCGGATGACCGAAGTACGGACAGTCACCCACCCGGACTGCGACGTGCAGTTATGGCAGTCCGCCTACCGGACTGCGAGTGCAGTGGTGGCAGCCGCTACTGACCGCACAATGTGCGGTTTGAAAGCACTACCTACCGATGCCTGCAATTTACAGTATGATCGGTCAACCCCCGAATGCGACGGGAGTATGGCAGTCGCCTACCGACTGCGACTTGGAGTATTATGACAGTCACCTACCGACTGCGACTTGAGTATGACAGTCGCCTACCGGACTGCGACTTGAGTATGACAGTCGC
>NW_023596461.1:1067223-1084723 GCF_011947565.3 Pollicipes pollicipes
ATGGAGATCACGACGGCTGACATCGAGGTTTGGTTGCCAACATTTGCGAGCGCGCATGCCCAAACTACGTTACACAACTTGCACCACTGATCAATTCTGACCGGGCGTTGAGGTCTCCAGGCAAACATAATTTGTCTGCCAAAACCAATTCTTGACTCCTTTCGATCTACATTCGCGGTATCCTTAATATCTCTGTACAGCCCAGATAAAGATTCTATCTATCAGTTTAAAAACGGCCACTAAATCATGAAAAAATACAGAAGGCTGGTGATGTCTTACCTGTGGTCTAACACAGGTTCTTCAGTTGATTGGACATAAAATTTTGGCAGAATTGATCTCGCGTTGGCTTCTGGTCTCTTTTCCTGTTTTAGAAGGCAAAATGAAAAACAAATAAAAGCATGCCCTCATGAACAAATGGGCTGCATCCAGCAAATTTTCTTGGGGGAGGCTTTTACTACAAGGGGGCCCTTCATCAACTATATAATATAACATATACTATACAATATAATATAACAACATAACCTCCCCCCCCCCCCCTCCTTTCCAAGGCTCTGTATGAGCGCCTGCTAGAAACCTTTCCATCCCGGCACCGAGGGTGTCCCGTGGGTAACTGTCCGCATCCCAGCCTCCCAACATGGTGAGCAAGGACGCGTCGGCTGTACTGTACTCTAGTGGCAACAGCTGCTTGCTAGCACTCGTCGATAATTCCTCACGTCAGTGTGAGACCTGCCCTCCGCGTGGCTTCACCGCGACCGATTAAGCTCGCGTTAATTTATGGAACTATGAGCAGATACACGACCACCAAACATAATTCACTAGGATCAGGAGGGATGCTTCGTGGCCAAGGTTTCAACGACACCCGGTGAGGTCCCTTGCATCGAAAAGTCGCGAATTGCTAGCATTCATCCATTGAGAAATGGTGTTATTGAGCTAAATGAGTCGCACTACTTTAGTAGTGCTTTCAAAATGTCGGGGAAACTTGGGACGACCTGTTACCCATGCCAATGCTCAAATATCGATAACATATTCGCCGTCAATGCTCAAATATTGATAACATATTCGCCGCCAACTAAATTTCCCATACGGAATGATGTTTGGACAGTGTGCACACCTCCGTGAATTAGATCTTGAGAAATCCGTGCTTAATATTCCGGTCACAAATTACTGCAGTTTCCGAGAAATTGCGAGGCTTCCAGAAAATGTGCGGTGTTGCTCTGACGGCAGCTAACGCAAGCTGCGACAAGAACAAAGGTGCACGTGCCGGACGGATCAGTTAACGTACGCCCCACGGGGCAGGGTTTACTGCGTCGAGTAGTAGCGCCGTGCAGTGCAGCAAGCTTGTCGGGCCGCGCAAACCTGCGGTTGCTAAGGTACGCGTGGGTACAGCATGAATCATCTGATGGCATTAGGGGGTCCCGATGTAAATTAGGTCGCAGTGAAACCACTCTCTGCGTGGTCTCACTGCAACCGACTTAGGCTGTGTTTTAGCTTATAGCTTGTGAGTTTTGCTAAAAGCACAAGTGTTAAAACTGATGTGTGTGTTAAAACTAAAACAAGTGAAAAATAAAGTCGTGGGAAAAGCCTAATGGCGTTTAACCAGTACCTCCTGATGTAATGAATATCGATCATTCTGTCCGCGTTAAGACCTGCAAACTTGCCGAAAGACCCGGTGCTCATCGGGCCAGCTTACAGCAAGTCTGACGATCACAGTGGCGCGACGCAAACCGACACCTCACCACCTACAACTAGGATGAAAGCTACCATTTAAAGCCGCCATGGGCTATCATCAGATGTCTACACAAAATCATCACTGATCCGGATGTCTTCCTCGAGGGGGGGGGGGAAGTTGGCCCCAGGCGCCGGAGGGCAGGAACGGCCAACGTTGGCTTCCACGGACGTCGTGTGACGACTGGCCAGCACGGTGGCGCTGACGCCGACCTGTCTTTATTTCACGATCGCACGGTACAGTCAACTGGCCAGCAGGGGCCGCGTGGCGGCGCCAACCCCGGAGGAATACAGGAGAGTAACGCACACAGTCACGGTGTCACGGACAATCCGACCGTCACTCGCGGAAGGGACGTCCCGATCAAAGGTGAACTCGCCCGGCACTGCCGACAGCTGTGTGACACAGGATGGGGCCGCGGGATGACTGAAGCGTCGCCCCGCCGAGCTCAGCAGAATGCAGCTGTCTCTGCACATGGCGAGTGGAATGGTTCACAGGCCTGAGCAACGCATCCTCTGGGTCGCGCCTCACCGCAGAACCGCAGACTGCGGGCAAGCTTTGACGTGCGCCCTTAGCCACGTGCGGCGCGGCGCCCTCTGAGCCCGCGGCACGTCCAGGAGCCTTATAGAAGCAACGGAGACGGCGGCGAGAAAATACGAGCGTCAAAACACCGAGAGAACGATCGCCACTGCCGCGCAAGATCGATGCTGACAGGCAGATAATTTTAGCAATGTCAAGACCTTGAGTCCGAGACATCCGCACAGAGCACCGCTCACCACACCGGAGCCAGCTTCGGAGCAGGTGACAACATCACTGTCGCTCGGAGCGTGGGTGGATCGGGCCGAGCCGCAGCGGATAGCGGCGCGGCAGCCGCGCCCGACAGCGGCGCGACAGCCGCAGCGAACAGCGGCGCGACAGCCATGAGTGCGTTGCTGGTAGCCGACGAGAGGCAAGGCCCCCTACGAAGCGCCCCCGACAGACAAGCTACGGGAACCGAACTGCGAGGACGCGGAAAGACCCGTCACATCGGGCGCCGCCGCCCGCACGAGCAGCGAGAGAATACAACACAAAGCAGCGGCCGTCTGGCGTCGAGGCTCTGCGCTCTACGGCAAACGTCGGCGAGACAGCCGGCAACTACAGACTAGTTCCTTTACGAGTGGCATAGCGGGTGGAGTAAACATCTAACGAGCCCGCCACGTTACGGCTCGCGTCTAATAACCACAGGGGGGGGGGGGGGGGGGAGGGGGGGAGGATGTACGGCGCCGGCGCAGGCCGTCCCGGCGCTGGCGCGCTGCACCCTCTACACGGCGTCCGCCAGGTTGGTGATGGTGTACTGGACGATGCCGCGGCCGCCGTAGACAGCGAACTTGGCGCTGCCGGTCCGCTCGCCGTCCGCGGAGCGCTTGAAGACTGGAACGGATCGCCGACGGTCAGCGGGGTCGGCTGGGTCCGGCGGGGCGTGCGGGGCGTGCGGGGAGAGCGCGGGCGCCCTGCACAGCGCGTCCTGGCAGCCACGTTATCGACTGCACGACACGGGTCGCAGGAGCTTCCGATGATCACGACTATAAATATTTAAGAAAAAAATTGGTGGTTTTAGTGCTGCAAGTGTTTGGACTGGGACATCAGACGCAGCTGTCCTGATTAGGGACGCTTTGCGGTTCCAACAGCGGCTTCAATGAACGGTGATAACTGTTATGGGCGGAACCGATTTCGCAAAATCTGGGCGTGCACTGAACCCTCCGTGGCATGGTGAGTTTCTCGGGATCAACACGAACGCAAGTCACGAATGTGGATTCAAAATGCCTGAAACATCAAACATTACCCGGATGTAGCTGCGCATCTCTACTCCTTTCTCAAATTGCAACACACCCCTCGAAGAGTACTCAGCTAGCGAGGCCGAGAGATCCCATCCGTTCGTAAAACATCCGCTTGTAAAGCAATGCACCCAGAAGATTCCTTCGGCTACGCGACGAAGTTAATACACTCGTTTCGTAAAAGAAGCTCGAGAATGGTCAGCAGCACACTTTGGCTTCACGGGTACACCACAGGGCGTAGGGACACGAGAGGCGTACGCGACGGTGGTAGTGTGGCGATCATCCATCGAACCACCCTCACCACGGAACTGCTGCGGAGGCCCGGCATCGGCTCGTCCCTGGAGGCCCGGCAGTCAGCTTACTGGCCATTAGAGCATGTCAACTTGGACCTTTTCCTTGACCTTTCACGGGCAATAGTGAAAAACTTCCGCACGCAGTTGAAACCCTTACGACTGTATAAAACCCCTTTCGGATGACATTTCTAGTCTCCACAGAGCGGATATCTATCCACCGACTTCCAGGCCGCGTGCCGAGTGACGTGGGACTTCCCAATCGATGAGATCGACGTGGGCAGCAGCGTCAAAACTCATCTTGGGGATCGTGGTCCAATCCATTGCACAGACTCGCCGTCGCAGCCGGCCGGCATCAGTCTGTCTCCCTGTTGACACCTACTGCTGTCGCCGACTGTCTCCCTGCTGACATCTACTGCTGTCGCCGACTGTCTCCCTACTGACATCTACTGCTGTTGCCGACTGTCTCCCTGCTGACATTTACTGCTGTCGCCGACTGTCTCCCTGATGACATCTACACCGGCGTCGCCGACTGTCTCCCTGCTGACATCTACTGCTGTCGCCGGCTGTCTCCCTGCTGACATCTACCGCTGTCGCCGACTGTCTCCCTGCTGACATCTACTGCTGTCGCCGACTGTCTCCCTGCTGACATCTACTGCTGTCGCCGACTGTCTCCCTGCTGACATCTACTGCTGTCGCCGACTGTCTCCCTGCTGACATCTACTGCTGTCGCCGACTGCTCCCTGCTGACATCTACTGCGTCGCCGACTGTCTCCCTGCTGACACTACTGCTGTCGCCGACTGTCTCCCTGCTGACATCTACTGCTGTCGCCGACTGTCTCCCTGCTGACATCTACTGCTGTCGCCGACTGCCTCCCTGCTGACATCTACACCGGCGTCGCCCGGTACCGCGAGCAGAACGGCCTCGTAGTGAGGCGTTCCCTGGACCCCGAGCTCAGCCACGGCCCGGCCCCCATCCGGCGGACCTCGCGACAGGCGCACGCTGAGAGGAGCACGTGCGCGCCCTCTGCGCAGCACGGCTGTCGCTTGAATGAGAGCCGCGCTGGTCCGCAGCGGTTTAACATCCGGCAAACGAGCCTGTTCGGATCTCTTGGCGACTGCACCGTTCCAATGTACGAGTGAAGCAAGTGTGACGCAAATATCACATTCGCATCACACTTGTCACATCTGCATCACATTGCATCACACATGCATCAAAAGTCCGACAGCGCATCTCCCGACTGAACAGCCATGAACAGATCACCCAGTATTCTTTGGTCTGGGCTGAACTCATGAGCAACGTTGTCAGGATCTTCCTCTGGAAAACTGCCGGGCCCTCCTCTCCCAACATGGGCTGATATTGGCCTGCCGTCAGGGTATTCAAACGCCCCTACACCTGACGGAGGTCCTGACGTAGGTCTGGGGTCCAAGCTAGACAAGGAAGAAGCCTACACGCCTGACGGGGGTCCGAGCTGGACACGGAAGAAATTGGGTCCTCTTGTGGCACTGCCAACTGTCAAAACACTCTCGACGGGTTTTCCAGCAAAAGCGTTAAGTGATGGCGTGAAGTAAAGAAAAGATGTCCCTCCCCCACCACCGAGCTCGGCAACCAGTTCAATAGCACCTTCATTTTCATTTGTAGTAGTTTCTTGCGGTACAATCTTCTTCTGTGACAAAGCTCTCGAAAAACTTGCACACTCGGTGCCCCTACCAATCACTGAATCTAAACGTCAATCAAAATAAAATGCCATCAACCCCTTTTCCATCTCAACCAGGCCCTAGTTCTCGCTTTATTGGTCCCGTTTTGCCTCGTGTTCGCTAGCTTTTTTTGCATCAACAGTTTTTAACGATTCGTCAGCAGTTCTTCCCTCCACATCAGCCTGGAAGACATCTGTAAGCGCGGCTCCTGCACGGCTCGACGCTCCACGGCGGTCCACGGCCACGACACGCTGCGTCAGCACGTCAAAGTTTCACTTTGTAGCAAGTGTTTGTAGCAAGTCCACTCAACTTGCAGTCTGCTCCAGGGTCATACCGCTGCCCCGCAGTCATCGCTGAGGCGTTAGGAGATAGCTCGGGAGACCCGACCCGTGTCGACAGGAGATAGCGCCAATTCGGACGTTCCAGGAGTCCGTCCACCTCGGAGCCCGCTCCTGCCTGCGCCGTCTTTCCAACGGATCTGCTCCGCCGACCCACACCAGTCTGGGTCATGATCGGATAGAAAGGGAACTTCAGTGCACGGTGCTTTATTTGGGACAGTTATATGCCCCGCAGGCATTTGTAGCCGGTGGTCAGTCCATCAGCTGATCAAATCACACGCCTCAACGAAATTATTGAAATTCTTCTCATCCCGATTTCGATGGTTTTCCTATCTTCGGTGACCGAGTACGACAGTCACCCACCGGCTGCGAGTGCAGTATGGCAGTCGCCTACCGACTGCGAGTGCAGTGTGGCAGCCGCTACTGACCGCAAATGTGCGGTTTGACAGCCACCTACCGACTGCAATTACAGTATGACGGTCAACCCCGACTGCGACTGGAGTATGGCAGTCGCCTACCGACTGCGACTGGAGTATGACAGTCACCTACCGACTGCGACTTGAGTATGACAGTCGCCTACCGACTGCGACTTGAGTATGACAGTCGCCTACCGACTGCGACTTGAGTATGACAGTCGCCTACCGACTGCGGCTGCAGTGCGGCGGACCCTTAACGATAGAAATGTGCGCGCTTGCCCAAATTGGCGAGAGCAACGCTGCTGCGGATTCAGCGCCTGGCTTCCTTTACGACTGGCCGCCGCGGCCGCTGCAGTTACATCGCCATACAAGAACACCGGCCGCGCGCGGCGACACGTAACACCTGCGGCGCGCCGGGCCGTGGGAGCGTTCGTCCGCCGGGCCGTGGGAGCGTTCGTCGCCGGGCCGTGGGAGCGTTCGTCCGCCGGGCCGCGGGAGCGTTCGTCCGCCGGGCCGTGGGAGCGTTCGTCCGCCGGGCCGTGGGAGCGTTCGTCCGCCGGGCCGCGGGAGCGTTCGTCCGCCGGGCCGTGGGAGCGTTCGTCCGCCGGGGCCGTGACCAGCGGCCGCCGGCCGGAGCGCGCGTGCACCGCGGAAGGCGCGCGGCCAGCGACAGACGTCGCGGGCGCAGAGGAGGACCGAGGCTGGAGGCGCTGTTAATGGCGCCGCAATCGACTGGCCATCATCAGGCGCACAGCCAGCGCCACACGTGGGTCCGGAGGAGGAACGAGGCTGGAGGCGCTGTCAATGACGCCGCAATCGACTGGCCGTCATCAGGCGCGCAGCCAGCATTCACGAAGGGAGGCTACTGTGATTTGCGACGGCTGGGGCTACTGTGACTTGCGATGGGGGGGGGGGGAGGGAATTTTACGATTGAGTTCCAGCCTCATTGATAGAACCTACGCACTGCAAACAAACTAACATACCACACAAACGCTGATAGGTACACCACCTAGTGTATCAATGAGCAATCGATGTTGGTTTGCCCTGGTGCCTTAAACAGTTGTTTCAGCTGCACACCGTGTATATGCACTCGGCTGTGCACCACCTAGTGTATCAATGAGCAATCGATGTTGGTTTGCCCTGGTGCCATAAACAGTTGTTTCAGCTGCACACCGTGTATATGCACTCGGCTATCACGTGCTAGTCTTGTTACTAAATTACAGGTGTTGGGCTGTACACGTCATTACCCATGGTAGTGTCTTTGAGATTGAAAACCAAAATAATTTTCCTGATCACCAGATTCCACAATAATATTCCGAAGTGTCGTGATGAAACCTGCACTCGGACCTGACGGGGGAGGGGCTAAAACCCCTCCTGGTCGTCACGTAACTCATCATCCCGTCGCTACTTCGGAAGGCTCTGCCGCTCGAACTCAGCGGTTTTGTCTGAGCCTGTGGCTAAAGCCGAGCGTGCCAAGACGTCAAACCGTGACGCGCGACTCCCAGCTCGCAGTGGCGGAGACGGGCGACGACCGTGGCTGCGAGGGGTAGGCGTGCTCGTGCGAGATGCAGGGAGTTAAAAGGGCTGCTTTCCAAACCGCCACTTCGTCCCCTCGCTTCCCCCCCCCCCCCCCCCATCATCTGAGCGTGAGTCGCTGTGAACTCAGCCGGCAAGCACGGGACAACAGCGCGGTATTTCGCTCTACGTACCTGACCTCTGCCTGCCGCTGGCGCCCGCCTCGCCGGGGGCCTTGACAGTTCTGATGTTCAGCTGCAGCACGTGCTATTTCGGCGTCCTGGATCAGTCATTCTAGGGGTAATACGAACTGCAGTCTGCATGTGCACGGAGTCAAACCGTCGGTGCTCACCTAACTGGACTTGGAAACAAATATCCCCTGCATCGTTATCTCTGCTGCTCCATTTCCGCGATGAGGATCGAATCTGGACGTCATGTTACGAACGCTGATGAGTCTGTCGTTGGCCATAGTGTGAAGCCGTGTCATTTGATCCTCACGACACGGCCCGCGCACGGCTCAGCGTTTGTGGATGCCGACCAACTCCACTGCTGACGGAAGTCCGCAGAAATGAGGATCGTGTGTGTGCGCGGCATTGGGGCTTTACGACGCACTCAGCTGCTGAGGCTTTATGGCGTCGCCTGCCCCCCCCCCCCCTCCCCCTACCCTGACAGGGATATCGAACCCCGTACTTCTGGTTTCTCAGACGTGCAGTGGTTAATGCAGACGCCACTACACTACCACTACACTACCGTTACCCCGACACCACTACCGCTAACCACTACACTACCACCATTACACTACCGCTACCTCGACGCCACTACCGCTAACCACTACACTACCGCCACCCTGAAATGAGGATTTTCGGTGGCGGACCGGTTGCCTGTGTTCACCGCCAATGACGCTGAACTGTAGCATGCGTACCTCATTCACTAGGAACTGCCTGCGTGTACTTCATGTCCACGCCGTCAGACGCCGCTGCAGGGCTAGATACCGCAGTGCGCCGCCAGCTTCCGACGGTACCCCGCACCACGGTCGGCCGGCGGGCCGCGTCCCGTCCGGGAGGCAAGGTGACAGCCGTCAGCGAAACCGGCCGGCGCGCGCGGCTGTCCTACGGCACCCTACAAACGATGCTAGCAGGTGAACCGCCGAGGAGGGGCCCGGCTCCAGGCGTCACTGTCTCCGTCCCGCTATCGGCGGTGAGCCCGGCAGCCAGACGTGGGCACCTAGCATGGAGCCCGACGCACTGAGTCGGTCTTCCCCAAGACCGGTGTCGAGACCGTGCGGTCGGTCGTTGCTTCGCGGGTCGCTGTTGTCATGATGAGCCGCCGATCAGACTGTGTCATGTTCCAACCGAGTTTGCATATGTGTGAGCAGTCACTTCTGCCGCGTCGTATCCGAGCTGCGCGTAGGAGGCGCGGAATTGGTGCCTGCGCTGCCGATGGTGTCCCCAAGCATTTCTCCATGAAAAGCTCCAACGCAGTGGCATAGGTCATCTCATGCCCGACAAACACCAGTTTACTTACGTGACTTGTTCCGAAGCGATGGGAAAAGTCAACAAGCCAAGCCACTTGCAAGTCCTCTGGAGCTTTCACTGAGCCTTCCAGCTTTCGACCAATGTCAGTTATTTTGCGTCGCTGACATGATCGAGCGTCTAGGTTTCGTCTGGGAGCTGCATTCTTTGTTGTGAAGCTCACCTCTTGTCGAGCGCGCACGGGGTCTGTTGCCATCATTGAACAGAAACATCCCTAGTTTCCTTGCATACGACACAGCCATACCACAGACTTTTATGATCTTCATCCGCACATGATAGCAGACTACGCTGTTTGCGCCAGGAGCCTACATGAGCAGTCGTACAATCTCACCTCAACCAAAGTTTGTTTTTTCATCCGTCTCTTTCGCCAACGCGCATGGTACCAGGACATGATGAGAGCAGACCTTAGGGCGTGGTCGTCGTGTGACAATGCCACACCACAGCCGCTCCACAGCTGGCTGGCCGTCCTTGGCAAGACGCCTGCCGGCCCCTGTTTATACAGGCGTCTCGCAGTTGATGATCCCTTCTTTCAGCGTCAGTGATGCGAACACAAGCGACGAGCGGCGCGTGGTTTACTGTTCCGTCCTTGCACAACTGACAAGTTCTCCATCGGATGACAGGTCATGGATCTCTGCCAGACCACACCGCGTTCGCCTCGTGCGCGCAGAGCTCCCGTGTATTGTGCGGCGCGCCATTCCGTCAATAGATGCCCTGTGAGCAGGGCTCGGTCATTCCGCCGGCGCACCGCGGGCGTGGTCGCCCTCGGCACCTCATCCGCGTCAAGTCTGATGTGACGGCTCGCTCTCGGGGACCGGCACGTAGGTCAGCCGGCCACGACAGCTCCCCATTCCGCACACCACACTGCTCAGCGGCTGTTTCACGGCCTCCGTGACCGGAGCCTCAGACTCGCTATGTGCCCCAACGCACACAGCATTCCGTCGATTGGGCGGGTCAAGACTCAAGACAAGACGAGAGTAAAGAGTTGTTGTGTTCCTGGCCCTGCGCGCCGCATCCGACTCCGGCCGTTTCATCTCCTGCGCTGTTAGCCTTGGTGGCCGGTGCGGTTTGAGCGGGTTTGGGCGTAAACACGTCTTCAAATACCTGTGCACCGTCTGCCTTGACACCGGGTGCTGCTCTGCCGTCAGTGTTTCGACCAGCTTTCCTGTACACAGGCCAGTCTTCGGGAAGACTTGGCCGCGACGATTTCGGTCACCATTCCCATTGAACTCTTCTTGCCCGTGCTATTTTCCAGGGGTTGTCCCTTATGGTCGAGAGGCATCTAGCGTTTGATGGCTTTTTGGTGACCCGACGGGGGGTCTGCACGCATCGGATACCTCTTTAGGACTGACTTCCATGGCCCTCCCTTCAGTTCAGGCCAGCAGGGTCACGTGACCATCCGACACGTGGAGATGCCCTGCGGACCAGTTCCGCCCAAATTTTGTTCGTTTTGCGATCGTACGAGGAAGTGATCTCGTCGAACCACAGGCTCATGAATATCCCACACCCAGTAGCAGTGGGGTCGAACAGTTCACGCTCTAACGGGGCCTACACCGCGTGCCGCGTGGCCGCGTGGTCGATCTTATCCGCTCGGCCACGGGGTTCGCTCACTGGCATCGCGACTGATCTGTGCCTCCTGACCTTGAGCGGGGCGGCGACAGGTGTGGGAATTTTTTGCAGAGGTGAACGCCTCGCCCTCAAGGAAAGGAATACACTAAAAACAGGAAAAATCCTTTACGCACATTTTCACTGCGCGTGCAGCAGATATTTGTCTTTTGATGAGCGCCGTTTCCAAATGAGAGTATTTCGTCCAGTTGTGGCTCAATAGAATCGCGATGCATTCCGCCATTCCAACTTGCCAGCACGTCTTCTGGAGGAGCTCTGCTAGTGAACGATTTAAATACAGCATAACTTTCCACCTGCATAGTTTCAACAGTGTGCTGTAGATATGAAAATTCGTGTTCGAATACGGGCAGGCCACATCAGCCCTCTCAGGTATGCACGTACAGCCCGCCTCAGCCCCCTCGCTTTCCCCCATATCCACCACTCACAGCTTCATATAGCCGTTGTAGACGGAGCAAGATGGAACGTTTGGGCTAACGAGCGCGAGCGCAGTAAGCAGCGAGGGCGGGAACATTACAAACAGGCGGACCGGGGTCGAAAATGTGGGCGGAAATTCTGATCGCATTACCACTTACCTCAATTGAAACCAAATCCGTGCACGCAACGATGGTTAAGAAATATGGCCATGATAAACTAAGATAAATAATGCATGCAATGAACTGATATAAATCAATCACGCAGGTTTGAAAAACGTTAATGTTACATCACCTATGGCGCAAACAGCCACTCTACCAATATAACGACTGACAACCAGCGGTGACAGTCGGCGTGGGGAACTTTGATAGTCTTGACGCCAAGATAAAACAACGATCAAACTCCGCGCAAGCAGATTTCACGCGCAACCTTGAGGCAGTATGTACAATTTCACGAGTCACCACGCCAACAGGTCCGCTCCGCGGAAGCTTTACTGCGTAGAAGGCCCGTCTGTGAAAGTGCTGACCTTGCCCATGGGAGTTTTGCAGTAGCGGTCGTCACGTGACAGCGTCACTTTCCGTCACATTATTCGAAATTCCTCCGCCACACTTGGAATAGCACACACACACAAACGCATACGATTGCTGATCACATGCCACCGGAGCGCGCCGACTCCCAAGTCCTATACGTGATTAATTACCTGCGCATAAAAGGCCTTATACATTTTACAGTAGAGAATACTCATTCGATCGGAAGGGAACATAAACATATTATTATTGCAGCATTCCGGCTATAACAACTTTTTTGGGGGGGGGGGGGGGGTATGCCCAGGTTTTTGTCACCCTTATCTGTGAATGTGTTTCGTCGGCAAATTCAACTATCATGGGGTAACCAATGGAGACGGTCGGGCCCCGACACAGCATCTTTTCGGCATATTGTAATATTGCAAATTGTACTATTTTGTGCTTTCACCACACACAATGGTACCAAAGCAAAAACAGGCCACGTTGGCGTGACGGGTATGGCTACGTCCATGTTCAAAGCCGCCAGGCGGTCACACTCGACGCCACCTATTGGCCGCCAGAGGCAGCACATCTCAAACCGGGCGTGTCTTGGTCTTCCTGACCGCAGGGCACTTCACGGTCCATCCACCTCAGCCCTCGCCCTGCCTGGCCGGCGGCGTCTCCGCGGCCGCCGCCTTACCGTTGCGTCTCTCCAGGGCGAAGATGGCCACGCCCGCGCATGCGCGGCGGATGTGCGAGCTGACGCCGTCGGTCAGCGCCGGCAGCCGGATCGACATAGTCTCCTGCGTCACCAGCGTCGGGTCCGGCTGATCGTCACCTGTCGCCGGACACGGGCGCACCCGGGGTCAGCAGGCTCCGGCGTCGCCAGCGCGCCGTCCAGGTGACGGGCCGGCAACGACGACCCCACGGAGACGTGGCCGCGCTGTGCGGCACCACGAACAGCGGTGTGCTGCCACGGCCGGTCTTCGTGGAGCCAGCGCCCCACCCGCAGTAGGGCGGAGGCGGCGAGGCGGCCAACACGCACACACGCGTTAAAAACCACATTAACTGTGGTGTCACCGACGATGAGAAACACACTAACGCTGTGGTGCATGGAAATAATGCAATCGACAGCGTGTCTCCCCCCCCCCCCCCCCCCACCCCCCTCTCTTCGGGCATTTCCACGCGTCGCAGGGCACGGCACTGACCATTCTCCATGCGTCGGACGCGCTCGGCCAGCGGCCCGGGCTCCAGGAAGGTGCGCATGTCCAGCTCCATCAGCAGGCAGGGCAGCCTGGCGTCACCCTCCGGTACGATCACCGTCTGGGCCTGCAGGCGAGCGGGGCGCGACGCTCACACACCGGCCTGCACGCGGCGACGTCGCTGCACGCGGGCAGAGGGCAGAGCGGCGGCCAGCTGCTATGCACGGACGGAAAGCTTCACAGCATTTGTACGCGGGCAAGACACAGCACAGCGGCTGTGCAGAGGGCAGAGCGGCGGCCAGCTGCTCTGCACGGACAGAAAGCTTCACAGCATTTGTACGCGGGCAAGACACAGCACAGCGGCTGTGCAGATGGGCAGGACACAGCACAGCGGCTGCACACGGGCAGAACACAGCCGTACACCAAGAAGGAATATTAATGGCACGGCTTTGCGCGAAGTGCCAGCAACTAAAAAGGAGGGGTGGGCGGGCGGGCGTCCAACCAGATATCCTAGTTCCGTCACCTCGCGACGCGTTTCATGTTCATTGGCGTCGCTGTCTCAGGCCAATTGCGACGCGAAAGCCAAAACGCGACAGGTGTTAGGTCTGAAGCACACGATCCCACAATCACAGCACAACCATCCCTTCCCCCTGATGAGCGGAGTCCTCACAAGCCCAACCTCGGTCCACAAATACAACACGAAGTAGGCCAATGTCCGCATACCATTCGCGGCAGGCGGCGGGACGCGTTGCACGCTCGTCCCGCCGCCAATACATCTGTGCTATACCTGGTCAGTCCTGGTGTCAGAGAGAACTGATCGAACTCCGTCTGAGCCGGGATATTACCTTTTAAAACCGGTTGGGAGGAGGGCTGAGGTGGCAGGGTTGACCCAACCAGCTCACGGAACCTGATTTCTCCTTGGATTTCAGCCGTGTTAACTTGCGTTCCGGAGGTCCTAGGAAAAATTACTTATTTTTTGTTGAATCAAAAATAACTTTGCTGCGGAGGAAGCCACACATTGCATTTTGTACTTGTATTTGCCCCTTGTATTGTAATCCACTTGCATTTGCATGCCCAAGTTCAAGCCGACGTGAAGCTGTGAATTATGTGACGAGCTTAGCAAGGCTTGTAATCCCCCCCAAAAAAGCATCAAAAAACGCCCTGATATGATCGACGCCATGGGTCTTGTTTACTGTTCATCAATGTGGTCCGAGACGCGAAAAAGCCGGTTTTATTAAGAATGGCGTGGCCTGACGCCTGTGAACGAGAGGCCGCTAGCGAGATTTTGTGCACACCGATAGGAGGTACCTATATTTAAGAGTGCACCTGAACTGCACAACCTCCTCAGCAGGCAGTTAATGACCGGAAGAAAAGATCAGACAAAGGTTGGTAGCCAGTGTGACCGTCTCAACAGAGCGCGACCAACGCTTTGCCACGAGTTGGAAGTGTTCGTCCGAGAAAAGGAATCGTTGCCAATGTAAAGGAATGTTCAGTTCAGCTCAGTTCAGTAGAATGCAGGTCAAGCTTCAGCACATCTATCCTTCACTTGCCAGTCCGCGGGCTGCTACATACCTCCTGCGCAGTATTGGCCAGGAGCCCAAATTTGGCATGGAGCCGGGGATCGACATTTTCATCCAGGAATGGTTAGGTTCGCCGCTTAAACTCGCCTTTACCCTCTCGCTTCCGTTACATAATGTTCTTTCAAACTGGCAAGTCCGCACAATACATGCTACAAACACACGAATTTGTAGCGTCTGCGCCCGAATCATCTCATCGCAGTCACCCCTGCGCCCCGAACGCGCTGGCCTTGCCCGTCGCGCTGTCCTGCGGACGAACAGGTCCGGCGTCCGGAGGAGCTAACAAGGGGAGGAGGGGTGACGGGGCAAAGGAAGCCGTCAACAGTCTACCGCGGCATATACAGGAAATCACTCTTGTGTCGCCGTGCAATCATGAGTGCCGCTTGGTATCTTAGCAAAAGGGGTTTGTGTCAACCTCCAACATCCGTCTCTGCCTTTTCATGTGGCACTTGATACACTTTCGACACTCGTTACAGGACGAACAGTTTCGAAGCGTCTGTGCGTTCCCCAAACCCTGGCCTTTGCTGCTCTTGCAGTGCATCCCCGGGCGAGGCGGCCGTTTGTGCAGGTCGCAGTCACGCGACGTAACGTGACCGGCGAAGCGTGACCGCGACGTAACGTGACCGGCGAAGCGCGACCGCGACGGAACGTGACCGGCGGAGCGTGACCGCGACGTAACGTGACCGGCGAAGCGCGACCGCGACGGAACGTGACCGGCGGAGCGTGACCGCGGCGTGAGTGATGTGGTGAGCTCACCAGGCGCCGCATAAAGTTATTTGGAGACCACAGGCAGACGACACTATTCACTGGCCGCAGCTGAAAGGACAGCCTGGCACGTGCCACTTCAAAGCCCACTGAGTCATGAGATTTTCGTCTCTGTTTCAACGAGCGGCCGTGCTGAAGCCGAACTGCTTTGCTATTTTGATCTTCGAGAAACGTATGTCGCGTCAACAATTCATGAGCCACGCCGTGTTACTGCGGTTCACGACGTCAACGCACGTCTAAGTTTACGCAAGTCTCGGAATGTGAATAGCGCGTTTCCAGCAATTAACGGCCGTCTCGCAGCAGTATGTTCTTGCTGGTTTTTTACATATGCATGCCAGTGTCCGCGAATTGATTAAAACAATGGGATACCCTAAGATAAAACAATGTTTCAAAAAGGACTTAAGGCCGGAGAGGTTTGGCATGGAGCTTTTTCACTGGCATATAACACGCAGGCATACGCGGAGCGCCTGAGATACTGTTAATGTCCCAGTTTTCTTCAGTGTACATTGACTATGGACTTCATCATGGACTAAGACTACTGCCATATCTAATGCGGGTGCCATCAGATGTTACTCGCCTCGTGTTCGGGCCATATTAAGACTACAATTTTGCATGATTATTTCAGTGTTTGGACGAAAACACTGCAAAAACGGAGGACCCAGCATATGCCCGGAGAGTGGATGCAGACTTTTACACACACAAATACTATTTTAGCGGTCGTAATCAGCAGGGCTCGCCAAGAAAGCGAATATCTATTTGCTGTTCTCAATCCTTGCATGGGCACTGGCGGCATGAACAAAAACTTTGAGTGCGCATTCTGAACACAGGAGTTTCTAGAAGGCCTTTTGAATACAATCCTGTGTACAGCCATGATACACTTGAATATGTTCCTGGTGTAACTTACTGTTCCAAACAATCGGTTTAAGTGTTCAGTGTCATAGGCCTGGTGAACGCATGCCTGATGCTTGGCTGTGTGATATCTACCCACCACAACCAACCTCATCCCACGAATTCTGGAGTAATACGCGAGAGCACGGACAGAACTCATCACAGGAGCTCGGCTAGAGAATGTAGTCATGGAGCTGTCGGCGCCAGTGACAAGCACGGCCCTGGCGTACGCGAGCCGTGCCGAGCACCAGACTCGGCGGCATACTCACGGCGGTGAAGTCGTTCACGAAGTGCGCACTCTGGCCCCACTCGAACTCCGGCACAAACATGGTCTCCATGTTCTCCTCGACGTCAATGTCAAACTCCTCGTGGAACACGGGCAACATCTGGATCGGCTCGGCGGCGCGGTCCGCGCCGCCCTGCGGAGGACGGCGAAGATGACGGTCGCAGCCACTGCTAGATGCCGGGAATTGGATATTGGAAATACGCTTCTTTCGGGGAGGGGAAGACCAGATTTCTCTATTATGAGTGCTTGGTTTAGTTATGATCACCCGGCTTTTCTGCATTACGAATTATGTTAAAACATATCCGAAAATGTTTTACGAAGGCAGAGTGTCTTAAACGTGAGAACTAATAACACAGCATATCTTACTTGTTTGCGTACCTTTTTCAAGGGGGGGGGGGGGAACAGCTCGAATCATATCCACGGGAAACGGCAGGCATTTATGAAAGCAGCCAGCTGCTGGTTTGACCAATATCTTACAGCAAACAGTCATTTTACTACCTACGCTAAATGCAGTCCTTAACCTTCGCTGGCCTTCCTCTTAATAAACATCACTGAGACGGGAGAGAGCGTTTCAGAGATTGGGGCAACATCAAACGGATGGAGATGCTGCGGCGTACACCCAGATAAACGGCCGTCTACCTTCGGGTTGAAGAGCTCGACGTCCGAGAGGTCTGGCCGCAGAAGGTCGTCGTTGTTCGTGCGGCCCTGGTACGGGATGCTGCACCAAGCGTGCAAGGGCATTTTCTGCTGAAAAAACACGAGTTGCTGACTCACTACAGGCAATCCCACCAACGTATTCTCCGCCTCCGGCAGCGAAGACTGCAGGTCCAGGACGTATAACCAGCCCATCAGTCGTAAACGCCTCAAGCGTTCCAGTCCGCTTGAACCACTGACTTTGCTGGGTCCCTTCACCTGGTCG
>NW_023596461.1:1089723-1093142 GCF_011947565.3 Pollicipes pollicipes
CGAATGTGGCACGCATATTCATCAAGCCGAACTTTGCGGAGAGAAAAGCCAGCTGATGTAGACGTCAGTCTATGAAAAGGGAATGTTTTACATTTGAAGATGTTGAAAAGATATGGGATAAGATAAAATAAGCCAGATTATAACTATTGATATTATTTTGAAGTGGAAAAGACTGCGCTAGACTGCATAATTTTCTGTTTAGTAAATATTCTTCTCAACATGCTACGGTTCAATTACGTCATTGCATCTTGCATAACGTTGATCGAGAGCCGGTTAACAGCTATTTCGCCCTAAAGTCGCACGCAACAACGTTAAATATTAACATCTCAACAAAACTGCGATTTGGTCTTCAACACCGCTTGCTTTATGGAATAGCAATATTTTACAAGGCGTCATCATGACGTCATAATTGCCAAAGTGAAATACTCTGCCTGACATACCTATCCACATTATCGGGGGTCTATGGCTCAGAAACTTGAGGGGCTCGGGTCCTACAAAGCGCATTTGCAGATTGCGAACAGCACCAAAAGATCTTCGAGATGGATATTTCAGTTCGGAGCCCCACGCAAATGTGGAACAATCCGAGAGTTTACCTCGTTTAATTCCATGTGCGTCAAGTTTTCAAAATGATTGGAGTGGTATATCAATTTTATGTCCCCTTTGCTCCCCTCCCGATCTCAAATTCTGCCCCAACAGTGAGTTTGCCCCCCCCCCCCTCCATGACCTTCTGGAGTGCGGGTACGAGCCGGACATCTAAAAAATAGAAGCTTAAAATTGTAATAATTATGAAGAAGGTTCCCGCTCTTTGATCCGCGGCAACAATTAAAGAAAAAGCAAACTGCAGTGCTTATGTTTAGTTGCGTGGAGCTGGGTGAGGTTGTCACACTTTTAAGGCTGCGCGACTCCGCATTGCGGAAGCATGAGTTAGTCTCAGCAGTGTTTTTGGTCTCGGTGCTCGCGCTATTTCCCACGCTCCCTGTATTGAGATCGCCGGGGGGACTGGTGGCGGTGCGGGCATGGAGGTTGGGATGGGGCGTGGCCCTGAGAGTAGTTAAGATTTGAAATGCAAAGGAGTTAGCTAGAGGTTTAGTGTTTTATTCATCGTTTCCTTTGTGCAGATGCCTCAAGGAAAACTGTAGTATGTATCGGCTGTCGCAAAGTTGTTGTAGAAAGGTCTGGTTGGTATCGATCAAGTCTCCTTGATGCCTAAGAAATGCAACTTGAAGTAAGCATTCGAGATGTGCTTGCAAATCATCTGCTTGGGTTGCATGGGCGGCATGTCAGTACATCAAGTCTTTCATTCATTCCATCGTTTATTACGTGACAGTTGTCTGTTTTAAGGTGACATCTGTGTGGATTGAAACAATATGTTCATGTCATTACAGAAATGAAGCTTAGTTCAGCCAAAACTATGCTGAACTTTGTAAGTAGTTTTGCCTGACATAGTTCTCTGGGCTATAATGGGCATATTTCTGTTTCAGTACTACCATTGGATACTGAGTCCTTAAAATTGTTCCCTCATGTGCTGAAAGGAATAGGGTTATGAGCCAAGTTCAGGTCAAACATTGCTGCCTGAAGCCTCAGTTACCATGGCGAACCCACAGTACCCTCAGTGGTTAGCTCAAGACTGGCCAAATTGTCCTGAGTTTTCAAATAAGTTTGCTTTAAGGAATTGTATTAAGATCATTTTGATTACAATTGGCTTTGAACACAAGTATTAGTGCCCTGCACTGTAACTGGTAGCAGTGGTATGCCTATTTTGAGGGAATATAGATTACAGCATGCATGTTCTGAAATTGCTCCTCTGGCTGCTGTGCCAAACATGTTCGCCTTAATGTGTGTTCTTTGCTGTCAAGGTGCATAGTATATGTGTGCTGACATTTTTAGCACAATTAAGCTACCAAGGGATGCTTGGTGAACATTTTTTTTGCAGTCCCTGTGCAGTCTAGGGGCAAAGTTCTCTGTGGTATCAGGGACCTCCAGCAACATAACTTTTAGGAAATAGCTGGTCAGACTTAAGAAATATCCAAGTTTTTGGCTGCAGTTTGGTGTTTTGTTTAGCTGACTTCCTGCTCTTTCCCTCCCCCAACTTATTTTGCAAAACTATGACACAAGCTCAGTTGTTTGGGCAGTGTTCCAGCATCTCTCTAGGAAAGTGGTTAAAACTGGTTTTGTTTTTAATTAGACTTGTATTCCAACAGTTAAAGATTATGGTGCAGGTTAGCTCTAAAACTTATAGTCATACTCTTGGCACAGCATTATGCAATATGTAGATGGTGTTTTTGACATGGTGTCAGTAAGTAGATGCATTGTAGAACATTATAACAAAATAAACACTGATTTCCAAGAGCTGAGTATGAAAAAAGAATTTAACTCCTGTCATAGTAAGTCAAATCTTGCCATTTTATATTTGGCACAGATATGTATGCATATGCATGTTATACTGGAATGTGTTATAGGCTATATTGATAAGACTTGCAATATTTCACTAAGGTAGCCATGATGTTTGATGTGCCTAGTTGCACGAAAGGTGTTCAAAATGTAGTGAGCTGAAACCTTGACCCTTGAAAGTGGCATAGAGAAATCATTCCAACATGCATTGTGGAAAACACAGCACCCCTGGGAGAAAAGGGGCCATCGCTCACAGTTTACTGTACAAATCATGTTGAATGAGCTCAGTTTTGAAAGTTCAGTATCCTGGCATGGTCAGGATAGTTAGTTTCTGATCAGAAAGAGTTTAAAAAAAGCTGAAGGAGCTTCTAGGGGAAACATGCAGCATGTTTGTAGGATATATTTTGGGAATATTCTGAAGAAACTGGGGGTGATTTGCACCATCTTTGCTGTTACATGACACCCCTATTCTGTGTTATAACATGGTGATCATGACCATTTTGTATTGGTTGGGGTGATTGGATCCCTTTTCAGTGTTGTAACATGGTGATCATGACCATTTGTTATTGGCTGAGTTGATTGGATCCCTATTCAGTGTTGTAACATGGTGATCATGACCATTTGGTATTGGTTGAGGTGATTGCATCCCTACTCATTATTATAACATGGTGATCATGATCATTTTTTATTGGTTGGGGTGATTAGGCCTACCACAAATGTTCCCTAACTCTACTTCTCTCAGAACAAGCATGAAATTCTTAGTTGTGAAGGAAACTTTCCAACCATGGCAAGTCTTTCACAGCTCAGCCACAAAGTGCCACTTTTGTACCTTGTTCCAAGCCAGAACATGACAGAATAAACACCACCATAGCTGAAAGCATGACATTTTCTAGACTCCGCCCATAGGGTCCTGATACCTCACACAACTGACAGTGTTTAGATGGACCTTGCGACAAAAGGGAAGATACCAAATAAATGAAAAATCAATAGGGAAACTTTGTATGTATCTACATTAAGAACAGTCTTTG
>NW_023596461.1:1093242-1122839 GCF_011947565.3 Pollicipes pollicipes
GCGAGCGAGCCTTCCGGCAGTAGCATCAACATCCCGCCACGTGCTACCCGAGTTAGTTGGAGTGATGAGCCCCCATCTGGGGACAACGGAACAGCCCAGGAATTAAATGGACAGAGAGCGTGCCTGGAGATTTACACGGAAGTTTGCCGCGAAACAGAAACCTCCCGCACCAGCGACAAAAATCACTGAGAACTTCGCCATCACGTCACCCAAAACAAACAAAACACCGAAAGGTTTTCACCTCGACAGACCCTGGTAAATGCCGAATCAGTAACGGTACCGTCAGACATCGGCCTAGTTACTAGTTTTCGTTCCTGACTCCACTGGGTCCTTGAACAAACAAAACCCCCGACTCTGGTTCCCAGCGGTTCCTCTAACAAAACAAAACCCTGGTTCCGCTGGTTTTATCGACAAACCGAGATCCTGGACTTGATTCTTTTCTTAGTTGTGACAGGCACTCCAAGACACTCCAAAGCACCACGCATACTCGTGATTCGGGAAGGCTTGTTTGCGCCCGTGCTCTGGCACAAATCGGCGTCCGTCCTGCCATTATCTCTATCACCCATTTTTCCACCAATGGACGGGGGCTGGGATTCCACACAATCAGTTTTGTACATGTACCTGGCCCCGTTCGTAAACTATAAAAAAGATGAACGCCGTCTTAAGACACGACATTAGACTGTACTCACTAACACAGGCTTCTTTAGATTAAATCAGCGTTTTCCCAACCATGACTGAAAACTAGCAAGTTGTAACCTACCATTGCAAAGCGCTTGAGGATCTCACTAACATCGATATGAATCGTTTTCAATCGTGCAAGCAACCGGAAATGAGATCTGTTTCCGCGCACGAGGACTTCTTTTCCGGCCAGACCTGAATCTGACAGGCACGGCCATCAAACCGGAACGAGCACTCCGGGCAGGGTTCCAGCACGGCGGGGAAGCTGGCACGATCAAAGCTTTACAATTCCACGACCGCCATGATGGATCCGTCGTCTCTCTGACGACGGTCTTCCACAAACGTTTGTCCTTTTGACGCGAACATGACGACCACGCCATGGCGGTCAGTGCCAGCGACCATGCTCGGCTCGGCAGTGCCAGCGATCAGGCTCAGCAAATGACAGAGGGTCCACGGAGAAAGAAAGCAGGAAATGGGACAGAACAAAAGAACGGAACTGTGTGCTGGGGGTTGCAGCCAACTAAACTAAAGAGGAATTCTGCACGGACGGCTCGGATGGGATAATATTATGTGGACACAGTTGACCCACGATCCAAAGCAGAGTACGGGTGGTGGCACACCAGTTTGGTACAAGCGCCGGCCGCTAACATGATTCGTGGTGATAACGACGCTAGATACGTAGTTCATCCTTGGAAGTTTATGTGTGTCTTATTTTATCTGGCCTTGACGGTTACCACCTCGCCAGCTTACAGGTATGCACAGCCCTTCCGTTTGTAAGCGTACCCATTCAACACGTTATACGATTAAGGAAAGTCAGACCAGGGTACGTCCTACACTCTACACAACGTTTGGTATCCAGCTCTTGCAAACCTTGTACAGCTTATACCCAATCTCATTTTACGTCAGATGTCATGATTGATGCTTTTAGACCGCCAACGAAATCAGACTTCGGTCTTTCCAAGTCACGGCGGTGTCCGTACATTCACAGGATACCTGGTTCAAGTCCGAGCAGCCTGTCACTCGTATAACATTGACAGGGCGGCCAGCTGCCCGTATTCCGGGACGCGTCGCGATCCTGACAAAGCGCGACCTTGACTTACAACCTACATGCACAATCATTATATTGTCGCATAGCATTAAATCGGTTCCGTGGCATGACTTTAACGCGCGCTCGGGTGGGGTCAATTTGTCCACCTCCGAGAGAATTTTTTTCAAACGGCGCGGCGTAGCCACGCTAAACTTTGTACCACTGTGGCATTGAATAGCGGATCTTTTCGCATAGAAATCAGAGGTACTTCGTGAGACCGTCTTCATTGACAGGTCACAGTTAGGCCGTGGCTGTCAGCGAAGGCCATTTTTAGGGAATCGTTCATCTGATGCGACAATAGGGTGCTTGATGAAGCCATACATGTCTGAGATAGCTTCTTAGGCAATCAAACAATTGAATTTAGAATTGCAAACAAATTCCAATGACCTAAGGTCACGAATAAAGATAGACCGAGGTAAAACGAACCAGCTTTCTTACTCGAGAGCTTGTTTCGTGAGGTACATTCTGACGCTCATTTCAAATTTCTTAATAACAAGGACTGCGAGAGTCATGTTCCGTGGACTTATTAAAGGTCAGGATAGGTAACTGGCCTAAAATGACCCGGGTCAATATTTGTTTTAGGAACCTACTGCCTAGCGTAGTCCTTGCCGTCCTATCCACATACCAAAGCAGAAGCAATCCCGAAGGTTTTTGGTCACCTTAACTCCTTTCAGATAAAAGGTCATTGACCTTCAATGAAAACTAGCGACATTTTGCTCACAATAGCTATCTAGGTCCCAAAGCGGAGGCATGAGGAGATCTGGGAGCACCACTGGACACCAGTCTACAGTTTTACCTTGTTTGGCCTTAGCTGACACCAAAGTCATAATCTAGGAACCTCAAATTCAGACAAAAGTGAGGTTACTTGCAGGCCAACCTACCTTATGAATTTGGTGTGCCTGGGTCCCTCAGTTTTCGAGATCTCGGGAGTTAAATTGACCCCCTCCCAAACGACCGAAGGGTATTCAATCGGCCAGCCGGGTGCGTGTTATCATATTTTCAAAGCTTGACCGGACGTAAGCCTGAACTGAGGTGAATACACCGTACACACTTCAGGCGTTCCACTTTGGACTATGAACCCACTATTGCTTGAGTAAACCCGGCATCAGCTTGAATATCATACTGCGATCGCAACTTCGAATCAGATTTGGAACTGTCACTGGCATTCATATGTTCATTGCGAACCGTTTGATATCATAAGAGCATCCAGACATTAAAATTTGCAGCACGCATTGAACAAAACTAACTGCACAACAATACACCACTTTTACATCTAACGCCTCTTCAAATGAGATCGCAGCTCTTTGAACCGACATCTGATGTAATAGTACGGTTCAAAACAGTCGAGTCAGGTTCACAGAACATTTCGGCAAGTGCCTCAAACAGCTTGCCGACGGACAAAAGACGGGACGAGCACTGGGTTGGCTGGCTGAGTTTCGGTAGCGCAGTGGTGTAACTGCGACCTGAGCTCTGCCCAATGAGGTGGCGCTTAGTTACATGCCAATGGGGAAGCCTTTAGTCCAAATATGGGTTTAACTAGAATCAGCTGATCTAACCCCGTGGAGACGTAAAGCGCGCAAGAATAACACACTGGGATATCGTTGAAATGCAAAGCTATTGGGAAGGGGTTTGTGGCTAACGACATCACCACGATCACAATATCGACATGAGACCGGGGCCTGCACATTCCCCAGATAAACAGGCAATAGCGCACCGACCGTCGGTATGGGTTGCTATGTTGGAACCGATGAGTTGCTTGTAAACAAACGCACTTACTTCGCCTCTCGGGAGGGTAGGAAATGGGCTTGGATAGTGACGTCATAGGTAAGGATGGGCTTTGGTGGTGACGTCATAGGTAAGGAGTGGGCTTACCCCGAAGTAAGGAATGGCCCACATTGGCTCATGAACAACGGAGCTCAGAGGAGCGGAGTTTCATTTCACGCCATACCGGCCCCTTCCTACCCGCCTGAGACGAGAGGCAGGCGGCGCAATATAGCCTCCCCTGCCGAGTGCAACGTTCCAACGACAAAAACGCTGATCAGCTGGCTCGCTCCACTGGCGAGGGTGAGCTCGGTGCAGCACCACAGGTCCGCTGCGATGGCGGACGTACCTGAACACCGCGTGACGGGCGCCCCTGACCGCGCCGTCGACCCGGTCCCAGTACGCACCTGAGACGCGCACCTTCTTCATGGTTTTGCTCGAGTTGTTCTGCACGTGCACGTTGACGTTGATGGGTTCGCCGTGGTAGTAGATGTCTTTGTCAAGCGAGGCCTCCAGGTGCAGCTTGTTGGGCGACATCATGAACTCCTTGCTGGTCTCTACCGACGGCTGTTCGCCCGGCTTGGACGGCGCGTACATGATCTTGCGGATGGCTAACCGCACTGAGTTCCTGTAACAGCGGCGGACGGCGGTCGATCAGACGTTACGTCCCGCGGGGCACCTGGGGCGGCAAGCGCCGGCACGCGTCGACAGGTCAGCTGCCCACGCTAGCGGACGCCGCAGCTGTAGCCCCCGCTGTAGCCTCCGTTGCTCCTCTGACGCTGATCGGCGGCACACAATACAGCCGCAACGTACATCTCATATGTTGTGTTCCAGCATGTACATAACGTGTTTCAACAGAACACTAAAGCGGCGACTTTGTACGGCGAGGTCTTCCTCAGTTTTTTTTCTTGAGTTATTTTACCCTTCTACGTTACCCTCCTTATCTCACCTGCCAAATTTGGCCAAATAGATGACCTTATGTTCCTGTAAAATCGGAAGCGCTCCTGACGTCACCGCGACGTAAATATGACCTAAGTTTACGAGGTGAATGCATCTGCGTTTATATTGCGTTTAATGCATCATTTAATGCCGGGTGTACAGTACGATTACATAAGCACACTACGAAGTTATCATAACCAGTTTGTTGGATTACTTGAACTACGGTCCACATGTACGACAGTGCTCTTTGTGGCAACTATTTAAGTGAGCAAAGGTGGTCCAAGAACAACATTTTGATCGATTTACATTTCAAATATGCATAAAAGTGCGGAAATTCACGCCAGTACCAATTTCCCAACCGCGTGCGGCAGGGCTTGGTTGCATCATTTAATTTGTCCCGAAAAACCGGGGGAGTGCACTAAAACCTGCGGTGCCATGCACCAGAGGCGGGCCAGTCACCCCGCCTGCCGTCTGCCGGCGGCGGCCGGGGTCCGGCGCCGTCGGGCGGCTCCTGCCATCCACCAGCGGCCGTCCTCGCATGGCTGGGCAACACGAGCACCGCCAGAGGGCCGGCGGGCCTCAACGCTGAGTGGCCATCG
This sequence comes from Pollicipes pollicipes, assembly GCF_011947565.3. Lineage (NCBI taxonomy): Eukaryota > Metazoa > Arthropoda > Thecostraca > Pollicipedomorpha > Pollicipedidae > Pollicipes > Pollicipes pollicipes. The sequence continues at coordinate 1,098,307 of NW_023596461.1, forward strand.
ACGCTCCGTGGCCGTCGGCACGGCCATGGCCGGCGGGCTTCCGCACTGAGTGGCCATCGGCGCGGCCGGGGCGGGACCCGTCAGCGACGGCCTGGCCGGCTGTCGACGACACCGGCTGCGGGGTCGGCGGGCGCGCGCGTCCGGTCACCCGGCGCGGCGATGCAGCGTCGCACGGGACCGCTGCGGACCGGCCCGGCGCCGGACCGCAGTGTGCGCTCGGGCCCGTGCCCGGGCTTCGGCTAGCGCGGCCGGGATCAGCGGGCTGTTCCGAGCGTGTGGCGCGCCCGGTGGGCCCAGACGGCCCGCCAGCGGCCGGCCTGCTGATCGGCTGCGTCACCCGACCACCGATGGAAGGCGGGTCTGAGTACGGCGGCGGCAGGCTAGCTCGGACGAGCACGCCCGTTGACCGAAGCGGCACGACCGGGGAAACCCACGCGTCAGGTACGACCTGCCAGATGTGACTCACGACGCCCGGACCGTCCCGCAGGTTCATCGTATGCCGAAGGGGACCAATTCTCCCGACTCCATGGTCCACTAGGCTGTCCATGCCGAGCTGTCACTGCTGGGGCTTCCGCGCGTCCTGACCGGAGCGGCCTGTCCTGAGAGCAGCAGACACCCAAGTCCCGCCAAGCGATGCATTCAAAATGGGCACGACCCGTAGCGTGGGTGGCTCCTGGAGGCTTGAACCAGAGCAGCCTCCACAGCACACCATTCGCGTCAGCCAAAGCCCGCCGGCGTCTGAGCCGACCGCTGAATCTCGGTGCCACCCGTCTGGGTCGACCGTCCCGCCGCGGGCGGGGACCGGGTCGAGCCAGACAGCATCGGCTTCGACGCCGGCCACCGACGCCGCCCAGGTGCGCGGGAGTTGCACGCCGACGCTGACGCTCCTCCGCGATTGCGCGCGCGGCACGCGGCCGGAGAGTTGGCTCGTTACCTGCGATAACGAGGCGCCGCCTGCGCCGTAGACGCCTCATCATCAGTGCGCTCGAGTGCGTGCTGGGCAGGGCACTGAGGCTGATCGCAGTGCCGGTAATGATCCCGGGAGGCATATAGCTGACCAGCTCGCCCAGAAAAACCGGAGACAACAGGCTTTTTGCGACTTCGTTTCCGCTTCATTCTCCATGCAGACGCGTTGCTCTATTTACAGGGATCACGCGAAAGGAAAACACAAAATAAAAACCGGCAGCGTGTACCTTTACCGTGGTTCCAGAAGTAGCCAATCACACCAAGACGAGCTCCTGCAGCAGACCATTAACACTGACGTCATACAACAGAGGTGAAGCGCACTAGGTGGCAATTTTTCTAACTTGCTCAGAGTGCCGTATAAGATCAGGCCTCGGCCCCGTCAGCGGCGATCATTCACCTGTAGCCTGGGCGAAGAACGCTGCGACCCTATCGATTCCTTCGCTCAACGACAACGACATGCGACCGGCGGCCTCCTGGCCTCGCATCGCGCAATCACCGGGATGTCGGCCCGATGCTGGAGCGCCTCTCGAGTGAGCGGTCAGGACGGCGCGCCGCCGGCGCCAGGCCGGCCCGCAGCTGGACTCGCCGTGCCCTTCCTTGGATCTCAGGCCCGGGCGGCTGCGGCCAATCTGTCCCGGCAGAGCACCGCCCAGCGGGCCATCTCGAGTTGTAATCCCCTGCGGACTCTTTGTCGGCGGTTGCAACAGGGCTCGGCGCGGGGCGGCCGCCGCCGACGCTGGCCACCGAGCGGTGAAGCTCATTGGCGCGTGGAGTGAAGTCAACCCGGACACCCGAGTTTCCAGCGACGGCGACGCTCGCGAACGCGTGCGGCTGGGTGCTGGTGATACGAACCGCCGCACGAGGTGCACCGGTCTTTGGATCAGCAGGCAGGTGTAACCGACACTCCACAGCCTTTGGGGCGACCGGCAGGCCTTCTGAGGCGTCACAGGTCGCTCGGACGCCGTGGAGTCAGAGCTCTGCTTTGGCAGCCCAACCGCGCCGGGCAGGGCAGGACAAGTCAAGGCAGGACAGGGCAGGGCAGGGCAGGGCAGGGCAGGACAGAGCAGGACAGGCAGGACAGAGCGGGGCAGGGCAGGGCAGAGCAAAGCAAAGCAGAGCAGGGCAGAGCAGGGCAGGGTAAGACAGGACAGGACAGGACAGGACAGGACAGGACAGGACAGGACAGGACAGGACAGGACAGGACAGGACAGGACAGGACAGGACAGGACAGGACAGGACAGGACAGGACAGGACAGGACAGGACAGGACAGGACAGGACAGGGCAGGACAACGGCAGGCGGCAGACGAGCCCGGAGCGGAGTCGGTAGATGCGTCCGTCCGGATGCCAGCTCAAAACATCCCGCAGCATCTCCACCTCCCAGGCAGCTTCTCACGAACAGCGCTGCTAAACTGTGATATGCTCTGATGCTGCTGGTGATGATAATTTGGGCTTTAGGGTGCACCCACAACCCTGGCCTTATGACGCCCATGTGCTCTGTTTTGAATAACGTCCCACACGACCTTTGGGTGGAACGACTCAATTGCCTCTCCCAATCGAACAGCATCCCGGATAAATCCTCTTTAGCCTCACTAACAACTACCGGCAGCTGAAAAGCTATATCGATGAGATCCCCTGCATGACCAGTCATGATATGGCCGTGACACGTGACCTGGGCTGGACCGTGACACGTGACCTGTGGTTGGACCGTGACACGTGACCTGGCCGCCGGACCGTGACACGTGACCTGACGGCCCGATCGAGACACGTGAACTGGCGCTGAACCACATCACTTGACCTACGCCCGATTCCTCATTGACTGACGACCCAAGTTTCGCGCCTGGGGGTGGCGTCGCAGACAGACGCCAATGAAGGACACCTTTAATTGCAAATATGGCCACCAGCAGAATCAGCTGATTCAACCCCATAGAGAAATAAAGCGCGCAAGAATGGCGCGCTTGGATATCATTGGAATGCAAAGCTACTGACAAGCGGTCTAAGGCTAACGACATCATTGTGGTCACACTATCCACATGGCACCGAGGCCTGTTTATTCGCCAGACAAACAAGACTAGGAAAAGCGCACCGACCGCGGCTATGCGTTGCTATGCCAACAGCAACGACCTACTTGCAAACAAACGCACTTACTTCGCCTCTCGGGCGAGCAGTGAATGGGACTGGGTCATGACGTCATATGTAAGGAATACTTTGCATCGCCAGTGAAGAGCATAGTCTTGCCGGCCGGACCGTGTAACGTGGCCCGGGGGCGGGGCGATCCGGACACTCGACCCTAGTTCCCGTCAGCCGCCGCTGTGATCGTGCTGGTATCCAGGAATACCCAGGTAATATCGGCCATGTCTCGCCGGCCCACTGGCAGCTGCCGCCGACAGGCTCCCTCGGGTCGTGCTTGCTCCACGTAGGGAACTGGTGTCCATCACACGGCTAACGCTGCACCCTATGCCTTGTCAAGGCGGGCGGAACCCGGTCTGAAGATTGCTCAGGGGACGCTGGAAGGATGGGCACCACGTACCAAAGGGCAGCGCAGACCCAAGGTTGAGTGAAGCAACTGGACCTGTTGGAATAACTGTTCAGATTATTGTCCTCGTCTGGTGTTTAAGTATGTTAACATGTGTACATACAGCACACCGGACGAGGACGAAAGGTCGAATAATTATTCCAACCGTGGCACCAATGCCTCATCTCGATCAATCCGTAAAACCACAGCTGGACCCCGATGTTTACCGATCTCCGTCATACAGCACACCGGACGAGAACGAAAGGTCAAATAATTACTCCAACCGTGGTACAAACGCCTCGCCTCAATCGTTCCGCAAAACCACAGCTGCGCCTCGTTGCTTACCGATCTCCGTAACGCGCCGAGTGGGGGCAACGCCGTCATGAACGGCGAGTTCGGTCCAACGATGTGGGGCGGCGGAGGTCATTCCAAGGGCACTCCAGCTGATGGCTCTTTCAGAGCTCTCGCAGATAACGGAAAGTGATCCCGGGAGAAGTTCCGCAGACAAAGAGCGCATCAGGCGGTCTGAATGGAGAGCCTGAACCAGGCCATGGACTCCACACTCCTCCAGCCTAGCTGCACGTCAGCGTCGCCACACCATGCCGTTGCTTACAGCACAACTGCGTTCGTACACTAGCTTTGCACGCCACATTCGACAATTGTTGGGCACATTGTGTGCAAAGGTGTGCGCGCCTGGACGGGGTCGGGGTATAGGCGCTGGATTTACGATTAAATCACACACACGCAATAACGAACCGTCGACCGCAATCAACTGAAGTCTGAGCATGAGCAGTGCGGTACTGAACCAGCCGATACGTCCGCTGGTAATGACGTAATGGCTACGCCTTCCTCCATAATCAATACCACCGCCTCGGTCCCGTCCACGCCAATACAGCTCGTCAAAACGCAAGCTCAGGTGGGCGTCGGCTGCGATGTCGAAGCGGGTCGCAGCTGCTGCACGTTCGCTGCAGGCCGGGCGGCCCCCATAAGCGGGCGGGCGGGCCTACCGCGTGGCAGGATCAGCGGGCCCGCTCGCCGCCGAGGGCCGGCCGGACCAGCAGACCCCGCTAGCCGCCGGGCGCCGGCCGGACCAGCGGCCCGGACCAGCGAGCCCAACCAGCGGGCCCCGCTCGTCACCGAGGCGCGGAGCCCCGGCGGCTGCCGCGTACGGGCGGCGGACGGGCGCGACAGGGGTCGGCAGGATCGTCCCGCCCGGACAGCACGACAGAGCACGACGAGCTACTCCGACCCCCGGGGCGGCCTGAACTGACGGCGCCGCGCTCGAGGCGCCGAGACTTGACACCGCCGGTCTCCAGCCAGCGCGCGCTCAGTCGGCTCAGTTCCAGACGCCGGGCGTCGGGTTCTGACGTCCCGCTCTGTCACACCGCGTGGAGGCGCGCAATACGCGCGTCATTCTGACCCTCGCTCCCAGGATCCCCCTGGATTAACCCACGCTGTGGCAGGCCTGTCGACTTATCAGCGGTGTCGATACGCTAGTCGCAACGCGCGTCACTGAGCGGCGGCACAGCTCGCCGCTCACCCCAGGACCTCGCCGCCGCGGCGTGGCGGCGCCGGCGGGGCTCGACCGGGCTTCTTCGGAGCCCAGGGAGACATTCTCTCGTCTCTCGTCTTTGTCGCTCTCTTGAAAGGCCGAAATGTTCGGCCCTCCACTGGCCGCGTACCACCAGCTGACAGAATGCGGCTATTTGTTGCTATTCTCACTTCTATTCAAGCCCACTTGTCGACGGCTTAGGTCAACACGGTTGATTTAAATCCGATTCAAAATCACACGAACTCTCAATGAATCAATTCAACTTTGATTCAACGAAAACTCGTTCACCACCAGATTTGACTACGGCTCCAACTTGAATCAAGCACGAAGATGAGTGAGAGGAACATTTTCGCATACTAAGTGTCCAAAATGACAGTGGCGAATAGACGTCAAAGGCTGCACGAAAGCTGATAATTTACACGCATAGCAACTGATAACTTAATTTAAGACGCATTGACATGTAACAACTCTTGGTGGCGCAAAATCCCACGTCGGTCATCAGTTGGAGGGATTTAAACATACGGCGCTGTAAGAAAGGTCGGGAAGGTGGGCTACACATTCGGCAAGCATGGTGCGGCTTGCAAATTGATATTACAATAAAATTTAAAATATTGTGACACATTTAGACCACAATGTTTTCCCGATAGGATACAAAGCCAGCAAGTCTGGTCCAACTAAGTTAACCGAACCCCATGTTAAAAAATTGGTACTGTCAAATGTTTGTCATGTTGCAGCCGATGGCCCACCTGGCGTGCCTCGCACGGCGCGTCCTCCATACTGATCACGCGTCGTCAAACATGACCCCCACTGGGCTACAGGAACAGCCTGGACGTCCGCTGTGGCTGAAACAGGGGCGTCCTGGCCGGCGCGCCGACGCAGCCCGGCCGCCGAACACAAGCGGCGCGGCTGGCGTCGGACTGATGGAGCGGCTGGCGTCGGCCTGATGGAGCGGCTGGCGTCGGCCTGATGAGCGGCCGGCGTCGGCCTGATGGAGCGGCTGGCGTCGGTCTGATGGAGCGGCCGGCATTGGCCTGATGGAGCGGCCAGCGTCGGCCTGATGGAACGGCTAGCATCGGCCTGATGAAGCGGCCGGCGTCGGCCTGATGGAACGGCTGGCATTGGCCTGATGAAGCGACCGGCGTCGGCCTGATGGAGCAGCCGGCGTCGGCCTGATGGGGCGGTCGGCGTCGGACTGATGGAGCGGCCGGCGTCGGCCTGATGGAGCGGCCGGCGTCGGCCTGATGGAGCGGCCGGCGTCGGCCTGATGGAACGGCTGGCATTGGCCTGATGAAGCGGCCGGCGTCGGCCTGATGGAAAGGCTGGCACTGGCCTGATGGAGCGATCGGCGTCGGCCTGATGGAGCGGCCCGCGTCGGCCTGATGGGGCGGTCGGCGTCGGACTGATGGAGCGGCCAGTGTCGGTCTGATGGAGCGGCTGGCGTCGGCCTGATGGAGCGGTCGGCGTCGGCCTGATGGAGCGGCTGGCGTCAGCCTGATGGAACGGCTGGCATTGGCCTGATGGAGCGGCCAGCGTCGGCCTGATGGAGCAGCCGGCGTCGGCCTGATGGGACGGTCGGCGTCGGACTGATGGAGCGGCCGGCGTCGGCCTGATGGAGCGGCCGGCGTCGGCCTGATGGAGCGGCCGGCGTCGGCCTGATGGAGCGGCCGGCGTCGGCCTGATGGAACGGCTGGCATTGGCCTGATGAAGCGGCCGGCGTCGGCCTGATGGAACGGCTGGCACTGGCCTGATGGAGCGACCGGCGTCGGCCTGATGGAGCGGCCCGCGTCGGCCTGATGGAGCGGCCGGTGTCGGCCTGATGGAACGGCTGGCGTCGGCCTGATGGAGCGGCCAGTGTCGGCCTGATGGAGCGGCTGGCGTCGGCCTGATGGAGCGGCCGGCGTCGGCCTGATGGAGCGGCTGGCGTCAGCCTGATGGAGCGGCCGATGTCAGCCATCTCGTCAGGCCGCTTAGCGCCCGGCCATTTCCCATGTTATCATCAGGAAGGCCGGCGACCGCCGTCCGGACGCTGCCGCCCAAGAGCGGCGTGTCCAGCCGAACACAGCGGGGGAGGGGAGGGGCGTTGCCGTCGCCCGTGACGCCGAACGAAATTCACACTGTTTGCCCACCATGATCAGTGCCATTGCCTTGGTGTTTTGGAGGCGGACGGTCACCACGGCTGACGTCTCTGGTCGGTGTCCGACTGGGTGCGCTGTTACCTACACAAAAACGCGGCTCAGAGGCGCCACGGCTTGGTTGCATGACGAGCCGGTTCGGAGGGCGGCGGGCTGGCGGGCTGGCGGGTGGCGGGCTGGCGGGCTGGCGGTCGCGGCGCCGCCAGTCGGCGCTGTCGCTGCCACCCGGTGGAGGACCAGTCCGTGTCCGTGACGCACGCCACGAGGCCTCGGACAGGAGGGCAACACGTGCACCTGTACAGAATCGTGAGTTCCGCGCACAGGACAGGCCGTGCGCCCGACAACTGTCTGTCCTCCGTCAGCCGTATCATCGGCTGCCAGATGGGGCGTTTTTAACGTTGCGAACAAATTTCGTCCTGCGCATTTTTTGAAGTTGTAAATTGAGAGCCTTCTGAATTGCATCCGGGATAATAGTACGATCCCGTTACTGAAACGACAGATCATGGATACGTTTCCCTTTGTGACGCTTCGGACGGAACTCCACATTTCAACACTTCAGACTTCTGAAAAACCGCAGTCACCATGACTATATAACCACCAGAAGCCATGATTGCATTATTTCGAACGAACACACACACCACGCGGTGGTGAATGGTGGTGAATGGACGAATAGACGACCGCCGTCGCGACTATTCGCCCGACAGAAAAACATGAAATGTTACCAAAATGTTGAAATAATGAAGCGGCACAGACGGATAAGAAATTCCAATGTGTTCGGCGAGGCTGTGTCATGTCCGAGTCGTTCCTTGTAAATAATTAAGGCCACGCCCTCCCGCCACTTCGCCCGCCCGAGGCAGTTTATCATGTGCAGAACCCGCAGACCACGGCGAGTTCATGCAACATTGCAAGCCCCAGCTAAGTGAGGAAGTTTTTAGCAGTTCTTTACGAATGTGCCGCATCTGAAATTTTGAACCGCTTTGAAAGCTTTTGCTTTCATCCAATCTTGCTCCGTTACGTAATTATTATGTGCATTGGCCAAAGGATATCTGGGATAGTATCTATAAGCAAACAGCCTTGATACCAGGAATCATTACGCAGGGCGTAAAAAAGTGACAACAACATCGACTTATGGGAAATTTTAGACCCCCTTTGTAACTGGACTGGGATACGATTCACTGCGCCGCATGAGGGCACCGCCTGGCCCTCGACCTCATCCGTCCTGGTGACGTCACCGGTGACTCCAACCGAACAGGTCAGTGCGCAGGTCTCGACTGGATGAGGAGCTTAACATTCGTGTGGCAGCAGCGAACTGAGCCACGAGTTCCATTCCGTCTGCCGGTGACGGAGATGCGGCGACGACTTCTGGCGGGAAGGGCCCTTACATTGCAGACGACGCCTGGGTGCTTACCGAAATCAGCCCTCCGACAACGGCAACCGGAACGAAGCGGTGACACTGCTCGAAATGGACTCTGGTGACGTCCAAAGCGCACATTTCATCCTGCTGCTCAAAGGGCGAGTGTCGAGTCGAGGCCATTAACAAGCACGCCGGCAATCTTCTGAGAGTAAATAGCTGTACCACGGTTCAGACCTGACGATAAATCCCCTTCTGTTTATAGGAGGGCTAAAAATGACTGATAGCGCGAACATTTCGAACAGCTGCATGCGCTTGTGCTTACGAATCAACAAGAAACGTAAGAGGCGATCCAGTGAGGACCAAAAACAGCTGGTTCCGTGGACCAAGTTGCCTTTAAACGTATTTCAGTCCGCAAACCGTCAACATAATATCGTGCTTGGCAGCCAGAACCTCAAAGCTAGGGCCGTCTCATCAGTCGATCATCGAGTAGAACCGCACGCTTCGGCATGATGAGACACCATTTGCTGCCACGTCACATAAGCCCTCAAAATGTCATGAAACAAGTCTGACACCACCGTGGAAACATCATAAGCGGCACCTGTATCGATGAGAGACAGCGGAAAAATGGATCGGGCACCGTCCTTCCGAGCGAGCTGACGCTGGATGGCGGCCTTGCGTTTCACATACATGGCGAGTCTCCCCCATTCCGCGAGGAAGGCTGCTCAGCTCAGCGTTCCTGCCCCTGCGTCCCTCCGCGCTCCAGCGCAAAACATCAGCAGCAGCCATCTTCCAGTGACGTGAGCAGCACGGCTTGGTTCGAACCGACTGGTTCTTTCCCAGCTCTCGCTGGCATCGGCCCCAGCGAGCATGCTGCATGACACTCGGCTCTGCATCACTGGCGCCAGGCTGTTTTGGATACCAACAGAAGTGGTGCCTCCATGATAAAAAGCTAACACTACTGGTTCTGTTTTTTTTTAACGTAACGGCCTAAAGAAGAGGTTCTTTCTATTTGAAACCTGTAAGATGACAACACAATTGTTGAACATTTTTTGGCCGAAGCGCATGCCAGAAAGTACAGGTTCGGCGCATACTTGATGGACCCATCACATCACCCATCAGGTTCAGCGCATATCTGATGTCATCGCTTATATGGTGAGTGAAATTCACGTTTCCTAGATGACAATATTTCGACAAAGCTATCGACTATCGCTGCATTTTCCCCGATACGGCCCAAAGACCTGGAAATACCATGGGAGATAGGAGAAGGAGGTCACGACTGGCGAAATGTCCGACGTGGTGCCGGGTACGAGCCGTGTGCTGTGACAGTGGTCCACACAGCAATGCCCTTCGCACGCTTCATCACATCATGAAGCGATAGCCGATTCAGCGGGCGTGACCTGTCACATTTCAAATGAGGCAATGCCTAGTCACATGCATAAAATGCATCGCCGGATGTTGAATTTCACTCCCGCGGTGGAAAGGATGCGAAGGCGCCGAGACGCGTGAACAATTCAAGGAAACTGCACTGCTTGCAGATTGTTCTGGATGACTTGTGGATATAAAAAGCGTGCAGACCAGGAGAACCGAAAACTAGCTTTATATGGCCGCCATGACATTTATTTTCCAATTAGTTAAGGTTCCATGTATTGAGAGCGGACGAAGTCGTCCGCCTGCAGCGGCGACCGGCGGACTTGCCTCACCGGCAAAAGTCGCCTGATACGCGCCCGGATGCCCGACTGAACACCTTTCCCTCGGGTGCCAGGTTCAGTCTAATCCCCCCAGATCCAAAAAAAGTAGGAGAGGTAGAGACACTAAATTTACAGGCTGGATTGGCCTGTATGTGAACTCAGCAGTCCAAATCTGAGGTTCCTGGGTGATGTCCTTCAGGTAAAACACGGTCAAATAAGGTCAAAGTCCACATCAATATCCAGTTTAAGCAAAAGGTAACTGGTGTTCATTTAAGGTCAGCGAAATTCTAAACGCTTCAGGAAGTCATGGTGATTAAAATTCTACAAGATCATTCCGATTTTTGCATCTGAATAAGCGTCAAGGATTACGCCAGGCAGTATGATCTTAAAAACAAAACGATGACCTGGGTCATTTGACGTCAGTGGTCTACTTTGACCTTAAAGAAGTGCACAGAAGATGTCTGTTGACGCTTCTATTATCAATATATTCGAAATGAGCACCAGAAACTACCCCACGCAACAACACCTAAGTAAAAAAGCTTGTTGGTTTTGATATTGGTCTGACCCTCAAACCTGGCTCTATGCCTATAGAATTTGTTCTGCAACCCCAAATTCAACTGTTGTATTGCCTAACAATTTATCTCAGGGATGTGCTTCTGCGTCTATCACTCCGTTGTCACATCATATTGAAAGAGTCCTAGAAATGCCCCTAGTTGATAGCCGATTGACAAAATGACCGATTTTTGTACGCATTATGTGTCCGAACTTTAAGCCTATCCAGTCTAGGCTCTCGAATGGTGACCCTCCTGTCATGCGGGCTTACAAAACGCCTCCCACGGACGCTATTGGAACCGCTCTCAAATCGAAATAATGGAACCCACCACAAACTTGGACAACTACCCACAAAAAAGTTCATCAGAGGTCGGGGCCACTCGCAAGTTCGAAGACCAAGCTTTAGGGTCGCCTTTCATAGGCTAACAACCTCACAGGAGCCTTACTGAGCGCGGACAGAATATATTGACCGAAACGGGACAGTTAAGGCATCCAGAGGAAACCCAACTGCTGAAAACTCCGCGCAAATGAGAACTGAGGGCGCACTCAGCGGTACGTGACGTCATCACTGAGCAGGCCAATGACAGGCCACCTTCAGACCGCACGTTAGCACGTAAATCCCGTCACACGAAACAGCGTCTGAGAGAAAGAAGCTCAAAGCAAATCAAGTATCATTCACGGGACACCGATAATGACATCCGCCCAGCGCTGCCTCAACCGACGCAGCAGTTCCAATCGGTGCAGCGATCAATGGAATAATCCTGTCCAGTCCCGGATCTCCAGCGGGCTGAGGCTAGTGCCCCTGACCGGGCTGAGGCTGGGCGGCTACTTCAGTTCAAAGCCACAAAAAAGTGGAACGCTCTCTTTAATGTGTGCATTTCTTTCACATCTGCTTCGCTAACAAAGTAGCATGAATGCAATATTCCTTAGACATTTCGGCGAGGCGTGAGTTGCCTGGTGGTTTTATAGCATAACTGACAAAAAAAACACCACAAAATAAAGGATGCGACGCTATAGGCGCGACCACAAAGACGAGAACGTATACAAAGGCTAGCTGTATTACGAATAACAACTATACATGCATGCGTGGACGAATGGACATCGCACAGCAGACCCGATATTCCACATGCACTGCCAAGCAAAACGGCATGGAAATCCAGGCACTCGTGACTCAGCAGCAATATCAGGACAGCAACAAATCGCAAGTGTTTGGGGTATTATAACGTCCAATGCTTTCTCAAAGTGCCTTCTTCGGGAACTCGTGGCTTCGCTTGAATTCTTCCACAGGGACATAGCTCCGGCGCACCTATAAACTCAATGGGACAAATGGAAAACACCATCCCAATCTCAACCAGTGACATCCCCGGAACCCGCGACGGTGCGTCTCACGACCCCGAGACCCACGACCCCGAGACCCCACGATTGGTCAGCAACGTATTGACCTCTGTGCTGCCGCCGCACCGCGCCGCCTCAACGCGCGACGCACGGCCGCCAGTCGGGCGTACAACCCCGACACGACCGGCAGGTCGGCCGGACAGCGCGCGCTCCGAAAGCAACCACTGACGCCGGCGCCGCGAGCGACGTTTGATCTGGCCCGCTGCGTTTTAAGATCGACCGGGGCGGCGGTGGGAGCGGGGAGGCAGCGACGGGAGCGGGGAGAGGGGTCAGACCACCCCACCATCAGGCGAGGATCCGCCAGCTCGACAGCGTGTCTCCGCCGATGCCGTACCCCCGGATCCCCGGCTAATGCAGCAGTAATTTCCGGCCCACCAATCGCGTCCCACTTATTTAGGTGATTAGTCCACCGGGGGAGAGGGTTACGTACCTGCGCGGTGCAGGCAAGGGAAGGCGGCAGCTCGATTTGATCGACCGGCAGCGTGGCCTAACATGAGGCCATGCCCGCCATGACCTAGCATGAGGTCATGCCCGCCATGACCTGACATGAGGTTACGCCTGCCATGGCCTAATATGAGATCACGCTCGCCATGGCCTAATATGAGACCACGCCCGCCGTGGCCTAACGTGAGGCCACGCCCGCCTTGACCGTCAGCATAATCGTTAGTTAGCACTGCAGCGTGATTTAACGAGCGCCTCCTGGTGTATATACATATATATATATATATATATATATATATATATATATATATATATATATATGTATGTATATGTATATATATATATATGTATATATATGTATATATATATATATATATATATATATATATATATATACATGTACGTATGTATGGCAGGGTTCATCTGGCGGCGCCGGGCGCGCGCCGCAGGAGGTCCTCCCCATAATCGGCCCGTGCGCCAGCCCGGTGACGGCGCTGATTGGAGGGCGCAGGGGCACACCCAGCAGCGTCGCCAGAGCGATCATATATATATATATATATATATATATATATATATATATATATATATATATATATATATTTATATATTCGTTTAACCCTTGCACGCATGACGGATTAATTAGGAGAAGAGCGGGGAGCGGTGGGGTGTGGTGGCTGGGGCATCGCGCTCCACACCTGTTGGTCCTGGGCTCGAGTTCCTGCCACGCCCCTGCCGCATCCCACATGGTAGCTCATTAAAGCATTCCGTCTTGAAATGACCATGGCGATCGTTCGTTGAGGCATAAAGCTCCGGTCAGTATTAACAGAACCAGTCCAGGTCGCGGACCTAAATAATTGCCGGTTCCCGAACAAAACGTCTGCTATTGCCCAATCGCATCTACCCAGGCCGACGGGTAGCGGCTACACGCGTCTCGCCTTTGACCACGCCCATTTTCCCCAGCCGCCGCCGCCGCCGCCGCCGCCGCCATCGTCCCCTCCCCCCCCCCCCCCCCCCTCCAACGGCGAGATCGAGTGGGTGTGGGCCAGCTCAGCTCGGACGGAGCACGGGCGCTCGTACCGCCATTCCGTCGCAGTACCTCTCCCCACTGCGCCGGGGGCGGTGTTCATCTGGCGGCGCCGGGCGCCCGCCGCAGGAGGTCCTCCCCATAATCGGCCCGTGCGCCAGCCCGGTGACGGCGCTGATTGGAGGGCGCAGGGGCGCACCCAGCAGCGGCGTCAGAGCGACCAATACATAGCCTCCACGAGGCCGGTTGTCTCGCTGGTGCTTGCCTCGCACTTAAGGTCTGCATGGATTGGGCTAAGCCCATGGGTACCGAGGCGCGTGGAATGTGTACCGGGCTGCGCGGGTTCAGATCTCGTGGAAGCAGCGGGTACGTCTACGGGCATTGGTGAAGTGTTTGAGAAACGCGTGAGACGTACTTAAATAAATGGCACATTATCTGTGCTGATAATCCTTTTCATCACTATTCGCTCCATTACACTAGCTTTGCAAATAAAATGCAAGAAAAGCGCACTAGGTAAAACGTTGCGCTAAACTTCTACCTAACGTAAAGCTTAATTCCTGTAAAGATGTAAATGGGAGGGACGCCAATGGGAGAGTAAAACAGGAAGGGAAAATGCAACGGTCACGCAAGACCCCAAACCCATAGGTAACGGGTGCAGTGCGTGAAGCAAATCGCACCCGTAGAGAACTCTGCCTCTAACCTATGTCAGCGTGCCGAGAGCCCTTACCCGCCGCTCGTTCTGGAGCCGTCCCTGGCGGGCGCGTCACACCCCGCCGAACGGTATCGACGACATAGGCCAGGCAGGCGTGCATCGAGGGTAGCACGCCACACCGGAGCGCAGGTCGCCTCCGGGGCGGACACCGATCCTGGGGGAACGCGCCACACCGTAGCCACGGCCGCCTCCGGAGCGACAGCCGCCTCCGGAGCGACGGTCGCCTCCGGGGCGGGCACCGATCCTAGGGCAGCGCGCCACACCGGAGCGCCGGCCGCCTCCGGGGCGGGCACCGATCCTAGGGCAGCGCGCCACACCGGAGCGCCGGTCGCCTCCGGGGCGGGCACCGGTCCTAGGGCAGCGCGCCACACCGGAGCGCCGGCCGCCTCCGGGGCAGACACTGATCCTGGGGCAGCGCGCCACTCCGGAGCGCCGGCCGCCTCCGGGGCAGACACCGATCTGAATGCCAATGGGCCGTGGTGGGATCGACGGCGCACGACGCAAAAGATGGGTAACATTTGGGCATTGATCAGTACGTTATCGACGGTGCATTCGTCTCTTACGCACGCAGATTTGCGCCGGGGAGGGGGGAGGGGGAGGGGGCAGGCGAAGGAGGAAGGTTCAACAGCGTCCAGAATGTGACTATTTTCAATGAAAGCTTTTAGGACCCTCAGCGTGAGACGGCACCATGATCCTTCCCAGTATACCACCACCGCTAAGGTCCTGAGTCTAACACACAGCCGCCATCGTTATTTGGGACCTAACAACCTACTCAGCGGCTGCGGCTATGTGGCGTCTGCTGCCCCTCATACTGACGGGAAGGTTGGGCAGCGCAGGTTATCGAAGCCCGTAGTGTCACGGACGCGCAGCTTGACCACGTTACTGGTGCACCCACAGACAACCGTGGACTATCGAGTTCAACCCGCCCTAGAAACACCATCTCCATCCCAACATAGCCCGTAGAAGTCCATCCCACTTCAACAGAGCACACCGTTTTTGCTCCCTTATTGAGACTGGCGAATCGTCCATTTCATACACACATAACATAAATAAACGTCTCCAAAGACGTCCTACTAAAGCCAAGACATGTTTCAGCTTTTACTGAAATTTCCCGCCGAGCCGATGTTTTCAGACCCTTTTAAGACCTCGATCCGCGGTGATCTAGAAAGCTTTCAGGTCCCAGCTGAATGGTGACTTGCAGGCTCTTTGAGAGCCCCGCAGCATTGGCAGCGAAGAAATTCGCACTGAGAGGTATGTGGATTAACTCTTCCAGATGAGGGGGCGGGGGAGGGGGGCTGACAGGCCCTACCGCTGAGGGCTTTCTTAATAACTTGGCAGTCACTGAATGTGGCGCGGTGATTTTTCAGTGGCTGCATTTATTACATTTCGGACCGTCCTACCACTTTGTCAGCACTTTTCCGAGTAAGCCATGACTCATGAGCCAGTTGTGAAGGTGGTGTCTGCTCGGTTTCGCGCAAAATCTGGATCACATTTCACTTGTCGGTCGTAGAGACATGTTTTTTTTTCCACAAATACAATCGACGTTGCGTCAGTGATGTCACTGCTGATCGTGTCTGGGAGAAGTTGGGGGTCAGATCATCAGGGGTCAAACTGGGTCAAACATGTCCAATTGTTTTATATCGGATTTATGGCGCATACACTCGCAAGCACACTTGTGCTCCATTCGATTCAGAATCAGGCTCGTGAGTTGCATTAAACTGAAGTGAATCGGCCCTTAATCTGAACCATCTAAAAAAGCCTTGACTCAGAAACAAGGATGACGCACTTATTTTCTCGCCATTCGACCCGGGGCCGAATCAAATGACAAATTCGGGCATCCAAATGTACAATGGTTCATATAAGGACGCTCCGGCTTGACAGGTAGCAACACTATCAAATCATTTTGCTTCCAACAAGATCCGCACACGCATTGCCAACGTAAGTGCACACCACAAACACGCCACTGGCGCAAGCAAGGCGGGCACTGGTCACAGCACACAGTATCTTTTAAATGTACCCATTTCCTGTGCACGATTCCAGTCTATATATTACACGTAAGGCAGTCAATCGCCTGTAGACTGCACGCAGAATTACACATTTCGCTAACGCCCAAGTTCGCCCCAATTAAGCGCAGGTTTGGCCCTTACTTGGTGTCGTGAGACCAAAGTGGGCAAAATTAATTTAAAAAGGTCAGGGGCAGCAAATACAGCGTTACTTGATACCGAGCTTCGCACCAACTGGCATCAAAATCTCATTTTAGATAAACTGCTTATCAAAGGTCACAAAGCAACTACTTTGGAGCACAAAACACGGGCAAGAATCCGAAAGCACCTTGATTGTGCCGAGGCAAGCTTCAAGTAAGGCAATTCTGATCTCACAAGACTAACGTTACTTCATCGAAAACCTGGACAATACTTGGGAAAACTAGCATGTGTTGTGTCCTCGGGCATAAAGAGAGCAATACAATAGTATGGGGTAAGGATGACACTTGAAGACTTCATTTCACATGGGACGTTTTATGGCACGGAGGATTCTATCTACCGCTTAGAAAGGACTGGTCGCTGACTGAGGTGGAAGGCACCACAAAATTTGCTGTGTGCTGCCAGGTCACTTGTAATTGGTGACTTTGGGCACTTCCAAAGCCTTTGAACTTGTTGCGCAAATGTCTGCGCAAATACACACGCACAAACGTGCGTACCGTTACGCTAATTCCATGCGAACGGTGCGTTTGGACGCACAGTCAAACCAACCCCACCAAAACAATTCAGACCTTGAAAGCCGTTCATGAAGGAAGTAATTGCCAACGGTAAGATGGTGTATAAGCTGGAAATGCACGCACAACCGAACGCGCCGTTTCGTTGCATGCATCACGCAGTGTTGAGAAGTTGTAAAACCAAAAGCCGACGTTTTTAATTAAAACCTATTTCGAGCGCGAGCCGGTCCCGACACGCGCCCAGAGCAGCTCGGTGTCAGTCACAGCCACGGCACCGCTGGAGACCGGGGGGGGGGGGGGGGGGGAGTGGGGGAGCGGCGCGTGCCGTCGGCCAGGTAGCGAGCCCGTTAAGACCGCAAATCGATCGGATCAGGGGGCGGCGCTCGCAGCGGCTGGGTCTCGCAGCGGGCGGCCGGCGGTCCGCGCGCCTGCCATGGACGACCGGCCACGGGCGGACGGACGGACGAACAGCGGACTCTGGATTGCGTGCACGTGCTGCACGTGCAACAGCCCGTGGCGTCGCTGATGGTGGAACGTGCGGGCGAGATCGCATGAAAATGATCGGAAATATCTCAACTATGGTGTGGTCAGCTCTACCTGTCATGCAAGCATTTCTTTTAAGCACCTCAGAAATGCAACATTCACTCCATACATCTGAACCGGAACTCTGCTTGCATCAACTGGCACAGGAGCACCACAAGGAACCGTGGAGTGGAGCGCAGGGTGTCTTTAGAGCTTTAGTAAATGGCCTCAGCGCGCTTTGAACTGAACCAACGACGTATTTCACTAAATTGCAGCACATGCAATCACGCGTGAGAGGCCCCTTGTGAGAACTACGCCTCCCCACATCTAAATCGTACACGCAAGTGTTCCTCCCCACGACAGTGCCGCGGTGCGTGTTCCTCCCCACGACAGTGCCGCGGTGCGTGTGCCTCCCCACGACAATCCCGCGGTGCAAGCACCGCCCACACACCGGCTGATGAGCCCGATCTGCTCCCCGTGCGACACGAGAGAGCCCATCAGAGCCAGGACTCGGTCTCCGGCTCCGTCCGGGGCTGGCGTTGATCCGACGAGAGGTCGTCTGGACGGCACGGACGTACCCGGTGGTTCGCGCAGCAAGCTACAGGCGGCAGCGAGAAGTCGGGGCTGGGCTCGGCTTATGGGTGAGGGGAGGGGGGGGGGAGAGAAGGAAGGGGGTTGCGACTGCTGGCATGACGGAGAGCTGGACCAAATACCCCGTGAGTTGGGAGGGTGGTGCCGCACGTTGTTTTATCACGGAATGCTACGCGATGAAAATACTTGGCCAATTTGGTTCATCGCATCATGGAAGCAGACCGAAAGTGGCAATATCAGAAGGCTTCTCTCTTCTTACTCACCACTTGGGAATAGCGGGCGGCAGTGCGACTGCGATGCCACATCCGTTCCGGGGTTTAAGATCAGCTGGAGAACAGTGCAGGCGGAGGAAGTGTGCCACGCCTGGTGCACATTCCGCATACAGCACCATGTCCCATACGAAACGGTGCCAACGAATCTGCCTCCCTTGTTGACTGATTTTCACGATAAGATGTGCATACCGCCCCCGTCACCAGAAGTTGTGCGTAAGGCAGACATGGAATGCCCTTGCCTATTCCATGAGGTGGACGCGACGGGATGGCCCTCATCACAAGAACTACAAACGGAAAACGAAGGGGTTCGCTTGGAACCGAAGTACCTAACAAATCGGACTGGAAAGGCTGCACGTATCTACGAAACTACTTGAAATCAGCCAATGAACCCCACACCAGAACTTCACTCGTCAGCTGATCAACCGCTCCCAGCGCCGTGGAGACCACACTCAACATCCGAGGTGGTCTGCCACAGCGCGAAAACACCGGAATGCACCACGTCGGTGGATGGGGGGGGGGGGGGACGCTCAGGGAGGCGCCCGGTTCATGCATGGGCAGCAGGAGCGCCCGGAGAAGTGCTTGGCTCCACAGAGAGCGCGAGCGGTGTGGAGGGGGAACGTGTCCAGAGGCGCACGGGGGCCGATCGCAGACGCGTCCCGGGGCGTCCAAGGGTGCGGGGGCGTGCTCACCTCTTGTGCGCCTTGTCATCGGAGTGGTCGCCCACGAACGTCTTCAGCTCGTAGTCGACGCCACATGGCTTGCCGGTGTCCCCTGCGGCAGACGGGGCGGCGGTCAGACGGAGCGGCGGTCAGACGGATCGACGATCAAGGGCGCGTCCTCAGGCCGCAGCAGCATCTGATCATGCATATGACAGACCAGACCAGACCAGACCAGACCTGGTCTGACCATACGCTCCGGCCCGACAGCACAAAGACCAGACCCCGCCAAGCCGTAAGACTCCCAGATCGAGGCTGCCCCGTTCAGGTCGTCCATGCGCGTTATGTGGCGAGGAGTACAATCACATCGTTCCGCAGAGCCGACATGCATGAAACATTCCGCAACGGAATCCATGGCATGTTTTGATCGCGCGTCGCGCCAGCTTGGAAATTAAAATGAAGTGCTAATTTCCAGTCCCGCTTTTAGGAAACTGCATGTGGTAAAACAGCTGGGAAATTGGGCCACCGTTTCATTCCGGCGCTAACGACCCCCCGCGGTCTAATTAAACTCAGGCGGCTCCCATTCCATGGTGACGGCAACAGAAAACAGGGCTGATAGTAGTTCGCCAGCGCCAGTCTCGACCCCGGAAATACGGGGAAGTGTCCGTGGAAATGCCTCATATCTCTTTAAAGTGGCTTAGCCCCGTGTGCACACACGGCCTCAAGGTTTACCAAACCACTCAATACTTGAAGGACATTATCTGACAATATCAAAAACAAATATCCAGCGATGCGATTTTTCCTCAGAGGGAAGCCTGGACTTTGCGTGCCTTTGCGTGACAGTGGTCATTGCATGCGACAAAGGTAACTGGCCCGACGCAGCCACTTAGATAAGCAATTAACGACCCAATCAACCTCTATCCGGCCACGCTGGCAGCACCCGCATACCGGCAGTCTATGAGACCACGACTTGGCACTGACTAGCCACCCTGAGCCGACCTGGTGTTTCGCTCGCCGACGCCGGCGCCAGTCCGGTCCGCATCTGCGGCGCTGGGTGGGGGAGCGACGCCGGCGCTGGTCAACAGACAGGTTACTGGGCTGGAGCTGCCACCCGACCCAGCCCGTGCCGTGCCGTGCCGTGCCGTGCCGTGCCGTGCCGTGCCGTGCCGTGCCGTGCCGTGCCGTGTCGTGTCGTGTCGTGTCGTGTCGTTTATCCCTGGTTTATGGTCCCGGCCCCCGGTCCCCGTCCCCAGCCGGGGCGGCTCACCAGTGCGCCCGGAGCATCTTGTCCGCTGAACGGGTTTGAATGGGGAGCACCGCTGCCGAAGAGCTGGAGCGACGCCGCACGCCACCGGAACGGACTAAAACTGGTGCACGCGAGCCGCGAGCGCACGCGCGGCGCGCACAACGCGTGACACCCGGACCGACACCGGTTTTGGACCGGGCTCATTCCCCGAAAAATCGGGCGACTGACAAGCCGCACATCAGTTACGGTTCGCCTGCCCCGTTACATAAGGCGTCCTCCCCGGTCCACGCCCCATGGCGGGGTACCGCGCTCCATGGAGCGGTTCATGCTGCGGACAAAATTCGGCGGAAATATTGTAGTGGGAAGCACGGACCGCTGGCAAAATATGAGATGCCAAAACAGTCATGACTCAGTTAATTGTTCACAGGCACTTAGGACAGTTCTAAAAGGGGAGTTACTTTTGGAATCACAAACTTCACGCAAAGGCGATCAAAATCGAGAGCTCTTTCATCTAATGTTCATACACTTGTACTCTACTGGTGGAGCCAGCTGCCGTCCAGCCTGGGCAGGACGGGCCCCTGCGCACCTACCGGCCGTCCACCCACCCTTGTGCTACCGCCTGTCTGTCTACCTGAGCTGCGCTGGCGCAGTTGCCGTTCCCCAAGCGGAGTCGCGCCGCTCCAGCTGCCCCCCTACCGGAACCGCGCTGCCCCAGCTGCCCCCCCCCCCTACCAGAGTCGCGCAGTCTCAGTTGCCGTCCCCAACCGAAGCCGTGCTGTCCCAGCTGCCCTCCCCCCTAACCGTGGCGGCGCTGTAGCCAGCCGTCTGCCAGGCGTAGCGGCCCGGCTCAGCTGCGTGACGTCAAGATGCCAGTGACGCACGGCGCCGCAGCGCTGGGCGCGCCAAAAGTCGCGAGCGCCGGCCGCTGTGACAGGCGATCTGGCGGGACCACACCGCCACGAGACGGTGACGTGCTAGGCAGGCCCCACAGCCGCGGCAGGTGCCTGGAGCCGCTGGTGGAACCCGAATGATGAGACGAGCCGGGAGCATGGCCCGTCTGATGTGACGAGCCGGGGGCATGGCCCGTCTGATGTGACAGGACGGGGGCATGGCCCGTCTGATGTGACAAGACGGGGGCATGGCCCGACTGACGTGACGAGCCGGGGACATGACCCCACTGATGTGACGAGCCGGGGGCATGGCCCGATTGACGTGACGAGCCGGGGGCATGGCCCCACTGATGTGACGAGCCGGGGACATGGCCCGTCTGACGTGACGAGCCGGGAGCAAGGCCCGTCTGATGTGACAAGACGGGGGCATGGCTCGACTGACGTGACGAGCCGGGGACATGGCCCGACTGATGTGACGAGACGGGGGCATGGCCCGTTTGATGTGACAAGACGGGGGCACGGCCCGACGGAAGTGACAACACGGGGGTATGGCCCGTCTTGGGTGACCACGTCACAAACACAGCGTTAGAGCACCAACCCTCGCCGGACGAGGCAGCCCCGAGACCGAGCCGGTGGGCCCGAGGCTTTCCTTTGACTATCTCTAAACCATTTCCACCTGCATTCTGACATTGTCAGTACTAAGTTCAGAGCCTTATCTGTACCTTTGTACAATGTACTTTACTAGCTCTCGTGGCCTACGAGTTACGCCCTCGTTGTCCAAGTTACATAAGCCGCATTGCGTCCATTCTTGTTGTTCGTCAGATACCGTACCCGGCAACGGGTCGGGTTACCTCGAGTCAGGCGACGGCGGGTTTACCATACAGACATTGCCGGAGAATGCCGTTTGCACTTAGTGACCCGAACTGAAGCATCACAAATCAAGTCGACACGTATATCACGCTGCATGATAACAGCCAGTTCATCTGAAAACAACACGCGACCAAACATCAAACATGTGGCGCAGAGAAACCACCCAACGTCATTTATGTCGCTCCAGTAGCATCCTTAGTCACGGGGTCAAGGGCGCATTCACTCCAGACTGAACGTCATGACCTGAACCGCCATGCCTTTGGACATTCACCGACGGAAAATAACAGGTGCATGGCACCGCACGTCAAGTGCCGTACAGTCTTCTGTTTCACACTTCACGACACGCAAGGCATTGTAGACAAGCGACCCGAATACCTTAAATGCACTTATTTCGACCTTAGCTGCTCCGTCAGATATGATCTGTGCCGACTTTCAGTGACGCCATTCCGATGCCTGTTTATCAGGCCCGTCATGTCTCCTGCCGTTTCGCTTTCGCCTTTTTCGTGACAGAAGGGAGTTTGTGAGGTCTGAAGGCGCAACGAGGCCGTCAGATCAGGGGCACTCCAGATCACGCTGGCATTTGTCCGGCAGGTCGCGTTCTACCGAGGTTGGCAGGCGGACACAGACCGCGTTCTGTCGGGGCTAGCAGACGGTCACAGACCGCGTTCTGCCGGGCCTGGCGGGCGGACACAGACCGCGTTCTGCCGGGCCGGCAGGCGGTCACAGATAGCGTTCTGCTGGGTCTGGCAGGTGGACAGACCGCGTTCTGCCGGGCCTGGCAGGTGGACATGACGTGGAAATTCGGGTGGCGGCCTCTCCGGGGTCGCCCCACGTCGGCCCGCGTCCCGACAGGCACACGGCGGCGGCTGACGTCTGCAGATGGCGGCCGCCACGAGCCGGCGCGGCTCAGCTTCAATGTCAACTGCCGCACACGTGGGCGTTGCTTTCTGGTGTCTGGTGCACTAAAGGGATAGAGGGGACGGAAGCAAGGAGCGCAGGACGCACAACTCAACAGCACATGACATTTCAGATAGCTAAATTACCCAAATCCGAGTGTTCAGGACGTAACATTGGCAACATGATAAGTACCGGCCTGTTGGCGACGAGCAAACTCATCCAAAACATTTGCAACAAAGATGCGGTGATGACCAAAATACATATATCAAAACTTGGACCCTAATCACTCCCGCAGGACAAGACATAACAAACTGTATCGATTATACAGACCCAACTATCTATTTTTACCTGAGGGGACCACGAATGCTGTCCTCAACACATCATGTAAATCATCATCAGTTCCCAAAGGGACGCGAAAAGCGCCATAGACCAATTCAATCGCTTACATCACGCCCCATATATCGCGGCATTTCAGCCACATGAAATCGCATCAAGCGGGATTTCATCAACGTTCCGAATAATTGATGGCGTCAATTTGGCTAATTACTATCATGTCCGCAAGGACTTAGCACTGATGGACCGAGAATTTCCACGTCAAGAACAGGTTTCTGAACCCTAGAGACAAACATTGCCGTGACATAACAGTGGAGTTGATGCAGTTGGTGACTTTCACACCACTGTACTAAATAATCACTCATCGCTAAATTTCGCAGCGGCAAGATCCACCAGCAACGCTCACACCGCGGGACGCCACAAAAACCTGCCTGAGGTCTAACAGACACAGGATGATCATTTGGCAGCGTTTTGCTCCCTTCAACACCCCGAGTGCAAAATGTGGTCGTTTTCGACATTGTTACTCTCGAACAGTTAGGAGACGACCACCATATCTGGCGTCTGCGCAGATGCCGTCAAATAACTCGTTACCCCGACACACCTACAGTCCTTCCTCTTCACTGGGCCCAGTGAAATGGTGCCTCCGAACCCCCCCCCCCCCCCCCCACTCTCTCAGTCCGGTTATCTCAGCACACAGGTGGGAGTGAGGGGTGAGAATGAGAGGAACACTCTGCCCGAGCCGGCACCCGCTCCGTGCCTGATGGACGTGGGTGGGCGCTCAACAGCCAGACCCCGACTGCTGAGCGACGTCACAGGGAGACCCGGCGGCTCCTGCCCCACCAGATGGCTCGGGGCAGCGACGTCAGTGTGGTCATGACGTCATAGCCACGTCACGATCAGCCTGCGTCCCCACCAGCTGGCGCACCACCCTGCCGGCCGTGACTCCGCCGGGCTCCGAGCCAACAGTACAGGCCGCCGCGACCGCACGGCTCGCTGAAGCGTGCAAAGCGCTGCCAGCCGCGTCCATACGCGATAACGGAATGCTCCACCTTCATGCAAGAGCAAAACGGAGACATGGGTCTGTGGCAAGCGCGACGAGAATGCATGTACATGGCGACAAAAGTTTTCACTTCGCCGATTTCGAATGTCACCTCCAAAGGACCTAATCGCGCGGGTTCTTGTCCAGCTGTGACGCAAATCAAGAAACACGGCGG
>NW_023596461.1:1123839-1248839 GCF_011947565.3 Pollicipes pollicipes
ATCAACAGCAACCAGCCGGACCACGGACTTCAATGGCCAGCAGGCGAAGCTTTCTTTGAACCCCTCGTGGGTAGCCTCAGTTCGGGCGACAGGCGTCACATGCGGCGGTGTGCCGTTTGCCGATGGCGGGCTTATCAAAGCTGAAGTCTCGGAGCGCCGGAAACTTCACATGGAGTTCAAGATCCCTCTCTAAAACCCAAGTTTCAAAGCAGAACCTGCAATCAATTAGGACGAGTACAGATTTACTTTTTTCTATTCAACGCTAGTTCTGATCCAACCGCTGAAAAAGCTTCATGTGACTAATGTCAACGCATGAAATCTAGCCCAACCGGAGGTATAAGTATGTGTTTACTGAAGGGAAACATCACGAGAAAACAATTCATGTTTACGAAAAGGCCTTAAAAGCCTAATCTGAGCGTTTTTACACAAGCCGTTACATTTCAGCAAAAACCTGCAGGCTGAAATCGTTGCCAGACATACCAACCACGCTGTAACACTATTGATACCGGACCGCCCACAGTAGCGCAGCGCGTCGTCGGAGCTCACCAGCCTCTACGTCGCATCACCAGCTCGACCGCGCATGTCGCCTGGGGCGCGAGCCCGTCGGGGTCTCGCGGCCGTCAGCGCGGCCGCACCCCTGGGCCGTCAGCGCTCTCCTCTGAGCCGGTGGCGCTCCCCCTCTGGACCGGCGGCGCTCCCCCCTGGGCCGACAGCGCTCCCTTCTGGACCCGCGGCGCTGCCCCTGGGCTGGCGGTGCTTCCCTCTGGACCGGCGGCGCTCCCCCCTGGGCCGGCGGCGCTCCCCTCCAAGCCGGCGGCGCGGCAGGCCGACGGCCCGGCGGCGCAGCAGCATCCGCAGGTCGTCGGCGCTCCCGTCTGCACTGGCGGCGCTCCCCTCTGGACCGGCGGCGCAGCAGCACCCGTACGTCGTCGGCGCTCCCCTCTGGGCAGGCGGCGCTCCCGTCTGGACCAGCGGCGCTCCCCGCTGGGTGGTCAGAGCTCCCCTATGAGCCGGTGGGGCTCTCCTTTGGGCCGGCGGCGCTCCCGTCTGGACCAGCGGCGCTCCCCTCTGGGTGGTCAGAGCTCCCCTGTGAGCCGGCGGGGCTCTCCTCTGGGCCGGCGGCGCGGCGGCCCAGCACCGCAATCACCAGCAGCCGCCGGCCAGCCGCCGCTCGGCGTCCAGCCCGGGGTGAGAATCAGCGCCGCCGCCGCCGTCTAATCAAGCTTGCAAATCCCGGACGCGCGCGGTCGCTGAGACTCGGCCCCCAGACCGCTCCAGATCAGCGCCGACGTGGATTTCAGAGAGCTGGCCCGGAACCACTCCTGTCCGACGGCGAATGGGAGACGCGTGTGAGGAGCTCACTGGCTCCAGAGGCGCGTGTGAGGAGCTCACTGGCTCCGGGGGCGCGTATGAGGAGCTCACTGGCTCCGGAGGAACGTTTGGGGAGCTCACTGGCTCCGGAGGCGCGTGTGGGGAGCTCACTGGCTCCGGAGGCACGTGTGAGGAGCTCACTGGCTCCGGAGGCGCGTGTGAGGAGCTTACTGGCTCCGGAGGCGTGTATGAGGAGCTCACTGGCTCCGGAGGCGCGTATGAGGAGCTCACTGGCTCCGGAGGCGCGCATGAGGAGCTCAATGGCTCCGGAGGCGAGGGGGAGCGGTACTTACTCGGATTCCACTTCGGCCACCGAACACTTGTACTGCGCCGTCGAGAAGAGGCAGATGTCGGCGAACTGGCGCACTGAAAGCGGCAGGACGCCTGTCAAGAGCAGCTGCTGGCGAGGACGCGCATAAAAACATTGCGACAAACACTTGACAAGCGCCTCAATTTCGCACTGCATTCACCGCCACAAGTCGATCGACCATACGTGGTCATGCGGTGCGCACGTTATCAGTACGTTTAACAGAATACAATGGCGAGAGGCAGCTGCCTTAACACAATTTTCGCAACCATTAATACAATATCAACAGCAACAAACCGGCAGGGTATCAGTGATCTCAGCAGGGTGACAGCAGCGTCTTAGTAGCCAATATCGCATCACTCTGGGTGCATTTCATTAAAGGAATGTTCCACATTTTTGAAGACATTGAAGCAAGCATCAGACATGACCAAATAACCTCATTTATAACTCTTGGCATACCTTTAAGTGGAAAAGACTGTTCTTGACAACGCAATTTCTTTATATAGAAGATATGCTAGTCGATGCGTCATGGTTTGCTTATGTCATCCTACCTTGCACGACACTGATTGAGAGCCAACTGACAGTCATCAACGGACGGAAATCGTGCTCACGAACGCCAGATATGAGCGACTCGACAATGATATTTTTTATTGGCCTTGATCGCCGCATGGTCGATGGAATTGCAGGATTTGAATGACGTTATTCTGGCATCGTGGAAGCCAAGATGACCTTTAACTAGTCTGCACATCTTCGCGAGCGTGTAACTTAGATTTAAGGGTTAACTTAAAAAGGGCAGAGCTGTAAACTGCACCGCATGATCTTCAAAATGACAATTTCTGCTCAAAACCCCATACCAATATAGATCACTCCCATTTCTAGGTGATTAACGGTCCGGAATGAGGAGCGGCCGGTGGGCGCCAGGAGGGCATGCATAGAGAGGGGCGCACGCCGGCGATGTGGGCCGGAACGCCCCCGTCAGAGCGACGCCCGACGAGCGCCGGCGCCCCGTCGCGTGACACACGCCCGGGCACGCGTGGTGACGTGCCCCGGGACCGGAGCGGGGGCCTCTCGCCACCGCGAACAGGCCCAGCTGACATTGGTCAGGCGGCCGCCGCTCAGAGCTGAACGGGTCGTCTGACATGGCCACCTATCACCCCCGCACTGGGGGCGACAGGGGAGACGGGGAGCGACAGCGTGGCTATCCATGCCATCAGCGGCAGGGTCGTCACATCTGAACTGCTCGGTCACACGTACAACTGCGACCCACCACCCGACTGCCACGTCAATCGGCTAATATCATCTCGGGCGCCCGGGCTACTGACTCGCTTGCCAGCGAGCGAGCCTTCCGGCAGTAGCATCAACATCCCGCCACGTGCTACCCGAGTTAGTTGGAGTGATGAGCCCCCATCTGGGGACAACGGAACAGCCCAGGAATTAAATGGACAGAGAGCGTGCCTGGAGATTTACACGGAAGTTTGCCGCGAAACAGAAACCTCCCGCACCAGCGACAAAAATCACTGAGAACTTCGCCATCACGTCACCCAAAACAAACAAAACACCGAAAGGTTTTCACCTCGACAGACCCTGCTAAATGCCGAATCAGTAACGGTACCGTCAGACATCGGCCTAGTTACTAGTTTTCGTTCCTGACTCCACTGGGTCCTTGAACAAACAAAACCCCCGACTCTGGTTCCCAGCGGTTCCTCTAACAAAACAAAACCCTGGTTCCCGCTGGTTTTATCGACAAACCGAGATCCTGGACTTGATTCTTTTCTTAGTTGTGACAGGCACTCCAAGACACTCCAAAGCACCACGCATACTCGTGATTCGGGAAGGCTTGTTTGCGCCCGTGCTCTGGCACAAATCGGCGTCCGTCCTGCCATTATCTCTATCACCCATTTTTCCACCAATGGACGGGGGCTGGGATTCCACACAATCAGTTTTGTACATGTACCTGGCCCCGTTCGTAAACTATAAAAAAGATGAACGCCGTCTTAAGACAACGACATTAGACTGTACTCACTAACACAGGCTTCTTTAGATTAAATCAGCGTTTTCCCAACCATGACTGAAAACTAGCAAGTTGTAACCTACCATTGCAAAGCGCTTGAGGATCTCACTAACATCGATATGAATCGTTTTCAATCGTGCAAGCAACCGGAAATGAGATCTGTTTCCGCGCACGAGGACTTCTTTTCCGGCCAGACCTGAATCTGACAGGCACGGCCATCAAACCGGAACGAGCACTCCGGGCAGGGTTCCAGCACGGCGGGGAAGCTGGCACGATCAAAGCTTTACAATTCCACGACCGCCATGATGGATCCGTCGTCTCTCTGACGACGGTCTTCCACAAACGTTTGTCCTTTTGACGCGAACATGACGACCACGCCATGGCGGTCAGTGCCAGCGACCATGCTCGGCTCGGCAGTGCCAGCGATCAGGCTCAGCAAATGACAGAGGGTCCACGGAGAAAGAAAGCAGGAAATGGGACAGAACAAAAGAACGGAACTGTGTGCTGGGGGTTGCAGCCAACTAAACTAAAGAGGAATTCTGCACGGACGGCTCGGATGGGATAATATTATGTGGACACAGTTGACCCACGATCCAAAGCAGAGTACGGGTGGTGGCACACCAGTTTGGTACAAGCGCCGGCCGCTAACATGATTCGTGGTGATAACGACGCTAGATACGTAGTTCATCCTTGGAAGTTTATGTGTGTCTTTATTTTATCTGGCCTTGACGGTTACCACCTCGCCAGCTTACAGGTATGCACAGCCCTTCCGTTTGTAAGCGTACCCATTCAACACGTTATACGATTAAGGAAAGTCAGACCAGGGTACGTCCTACACTCTACACAACGTTTGGTATCCAGCTCTTGCAAACCTTGTACAGCTTATACCCAATCTCATTTTACGTCAGATGTCATGATTGATGCTTTTAGACCGCCAACGAAATCAGACTTCGGTCTTTCCAAGTCACGGCGGTGTCCGTACATTCACAGCGGATACCTGGTTCAAGTCCGAGCAGCCTGTCACTCGTATAACATTGACAGGGCGGCCAGCTGCCCGTATTCCGGGACGCATCGCGATCCTGACAAAGCGCGACCTTGACTTACAACCTACATGCACAATCATTATATTGTCGCATAGCATTAAATCGGTTCCGTGGCATGACTTTAACGCGCGCTCGGGTGGGGGTCAATTTGTCCACCTCCGAGAGAATTTTTTTTCAAACGGCGCGGCGTAGCCACGCTAAACTTTGTACCACTGTGGGCAATTGAATAGCGGATCTTTTCGCATAGAAATCAGAGGTACTTCGTGAGACCGTCTTCATTGACAGGTCACAGTTAGGCCGTGGCTGTCAGCGAAGGCCATTTTTAGGGAATCGTTCATCTGATGCGACAATAGGGTGCTTGATGAAGCCATACATGTCTGAGATAGCTTCTTAGGCAATCAAACAATTGAATTTAGAATTGCAAC
The DNA here is from genome assembly GCF_011947565.3 of Pollicipes pollicipes. NCBI lineage: Eukaryota > Metazoa > Arthropoda > Thecostraca > Pollicipedomorpha > Pollicipedidae > Pollicipes > Pollicipes pollicipes. The sequence continues at coordinate 1,128,997 of NW_023596461.1, forward strand.
AAATTCCAATGACCTAAGGTCACGAATAAAGATAAGACCGAGGTAAAACGAACCAGCTTTCTTACTCGAGAGCTTGTTTCGTGAGGTACATTCTGACGCTCATTTCAAATTTCTTAATAACAAGGACTGCGAGAGTCATGTTCCGTGGACTTATTAAAGGTCAGGATAGGTAACTGGCCTAAAATGACCCGGGTCAATATTTGTTTTTAGGAACCTACTGCCTAGCGTAGTCCTTGCCGCCTATCCAAATACCAAAGCAGAAGCAATCCCGAAGGTTTTTGGTCACCTTAACTCCTTTCAGATAAAAAGGTCATTGACCTTCAATGAAAACTAGCGACATTTTGCTCACAATAGCTATCTAGGTCCAAAGCGGAGGCATGAGGAGATCTGGGAGCACCACTGGACACCAGTCTACAGTTTTACCTTGTTTGGCCTTAGCTGACACCAAAGTCATAATCTAGGAACCTCAAATTCAGACAAAAGTGAGGTTACTTGCAGGCCAACCTACCTTATGAATTTGGTGTGCCTGGGTCCCTCAGTTTTCGAGATCTCGGGAGTTAAATTGACCCCTCCCAAACGACCGAAGGGTATTCAATCGGCCAGCCGGGTGCGTGTTATCATATTTTCAAAGCTTGACCAGACGTAAGCCTGAACTGAGGTGAATACACCGTACACACTTCAGGCGTTCCACTTTGGACTATGAACCCACTATTGCTTGAGTAAACCCGGCATCAGCTTGAATATCATACTGCGATCGCAACTTCGAATCAGATTTGGAACTGTCACTGGCATTCATATGTTCATTGCGAACCGTTTGATATCATAAGAGCATCCAGACATTAAAATTTGCAGCACGCATTGAACAAAACTAACTGCACAACAATACACCACTTTTACATCTAACGCCTCTTCAAATGAGATCGCGGCTCTTTGAACCGACATCTGATGTAATAGTACGGTTCAAAACAGTCGAGTCAGGTTCACAGAACATTTCGGCAAGTGCCTCAAACAGCTTGCCGACGGACAAAAGACGGGACGAGCACTGGGTTGGCTGGCTGACTTTCGGTAGCGCAGTGGTGTAACTGCGACCTGAGCTCTGCCCAATGAGGTGGCGCTTAGTTACACGCCAATGGGGAAGCCTTTAGTCCAAATATGGGTTTAACTAGAATCAGCTGATCTAACCCCGTGGAGACGTAAAGCGCGCAAGAATAACACACTGGGATATCGTTGAAATGCAAAGCTATAGGGAAGGGGTTTGTGGCTAACGACATCACCACGATCACAATATCGACATGAGACCGGGGCCTGCACATTCCCCAGATAAACAGGCAATAGCGCACCGACCGTCGGTATGGGTTGCTATGTTGGAACCGATGAGTTGCTTGTAAACAAACGCACTTACTTCGCCTCTCGGGAGGGTAGGAAATGGGCTTGGATAGTGACGTCATAGGTAAGGATGGGCTTTGGTGGTGACGTCATAGGTAAGGAGTGGGCTTACCCCGAAGTAAGGAATGGCCCACATTGGCTCATGAACAACGGAGCTCAGAGGAGCGGAGTTTCATTTCACGCCATACCGGCCCCTTCCTACCCGCCTGAGACGAGAGGCAGGCGGCGCAATATAGCCTCCCCTGCCGAGTGCAACGTTCCAACGACAAAAACGCTGATCAGCTGGCTCGCTCCACTGGCGAGGGTGAGCTCGGTGCAGCACCACAGGTCCGCTGCGATGGCGGACGTACCTGAACACCGCGTGACGGGCGCCCCTGACCGCGCCGTCGACCCGGTCCCAGTACGCACCTGAGACGCGCACCTTCTTCATGGTTTTGCTCGAGTTGTTCTGCACGTGCACGTTGACGTTGATGGGTTCGCCGTGGTAGTAGATGTCTTTGTCAAGCGAGGCCTCCAGGTGCAGCTTGTTGGGCGACATCATGAACTCCTTGCTGGTCTCTACCGACGGCTGTTCGCCCGGCTTGGACGGCGCGTACATGATCTTGCGGATGGCTAACCGCACTGAGTTCCTGTAACAGCGGCGGACGGCGGTCGATCAGACGTTACGTCCCGCGGGGCACCTGGGGCGGCAAACGCCGGCACGCGTCGACAGGTCAGCTGCCCACGCTAGCGGACGCCGCAGCTGTAGCCCCCGCTGTAGCCTCCGTTGCCCCTCTGACGCTGATCGGCGGCACACAATACAGCCGCAACGTACATCTCATATGTTGTGTTCCAGCATGTACATAACGTGTTTCAACAGAACACTAAAGCGGCGACTTTGTACGGCGAGGTCTTCCTCAGTTTTTTTTTCTTGAGTTATTTTACCCTTTTACGTCACCCTCCATATCTCACCTGCCAAATTTGGCCAAATAGATGGCCTTATGTTCCTGTAAAATCGGAAGCGCTCCTGACGTCACCGCGACGTAAATATGACCTAAGTTTACGAGGTGAATGCATCTGCGTTTATACTGTGTTTAATGCATCATTTAATGCCGGGTGTACAGTTCGATTACCTAAGCACACTACGAAGTTATCATAACCAGTTTGTTGGATTACTTGAACTACGGTCCACATGTACGGCAGTGCTCTTTGTGGCAACTATTTAAGTGAGCAAAGGTGGTCCAAGAACAACATTTTGATCGATTTACATTTCAAATATGCATAAAAGTGCGGAAATTCACGCCAGTACCAATTTCCCAACCGCGTGCGGCAGGGCTTGGTTGCATCATTTAATTTGTCCCGAGAAACCGGGGAAGTGCACTAAAACCTGCGGTGCCATGCACCAGAGGCGGGCCAGTCACCCCGCCTGCCGTCTGCCGGCAGCGGCCGGGGTCCGGCGCCGTCGGGCGGCTCCTGCCATCCACCGGCGGCCGTCCTCGCATGGCTGGGCAACACGAGCACCGCCAGAGGGCCGGCGGGCCTCAACGCTGAGTGACCATCGACGCTCCGTGGCCGTCGGCACGGCCATGGCCGGCGGGCTTCCGCACTGAGTGGCCATCGGCGCGGCCGGGGCGGGACCCGTCAGCGACGGCCTGACCGGCCGTCGACGACACCGGCTGCGGGGTCGGCGGGCGCGCGCGTCCGGTCACCCGGCGCGGCGATGCAGCGTCGCACGGGACCGCTGCGGACCGGCCCGGCGCCGGACCGCAGTGTGCGCTCGGGCCCGTGCCCGGGCTCCGGCTAGCGTGGCCGGGATCGGCGGGCTGTTCCGAGCGTGTGGCGCGCCCAGTGGGCCCAGACGGCCCGCCAGCGGCCGGCCTGCTGATCGGCTGCGTCACCCGACCACCGATGGAAGGCGGGTCTGAGTACGGCGGCGGCAGGCTAGCTCGGACGAGCACGCCCGTTGACCGAAGCGGCACGACCGGGGAAACCCACGCGTCAGGTACGACCTGCCAGATGTGACTCACGACGCCCGGACCGTCCCGCAGGTTCATCGTATGCCGAAGGGGACCAATTCTCCCGACTCCATGGTCCACTAGGCTGTCCATGCCGAGCTGTCACTGCTGGGGCTCCGCGCGTCCTGACCGGAGCGGCCTGTCCTGAGAGCAGCAGACACCCAAGTCCCGCCAAGCGATGCATTCAAAATGGGCACGACCCGTAGCGTGGGTGGCTCCTGGAGGCTTGAACCAGAGCAGCCTCCACAGCACACCATTCGCGTCAGCCAAAGCCCGCCGGCGTCTGAGCCGACCGCTGAATCTCGGTGCCACCCGTCTGGGTCGACCGTCCCGCCGCGGGCGGGGACCGGGTCGAGCCAGACAGCATCGGCTTCGACGCCGGCCACCGACGCCGCCCAGGTGCGCGGGAGTTGCACGCCGACGCTGACGCTCCTCCGCGATTGCGCGCGCGGCACGCGGCCGGAGAGTTGGCTCGTTACCTGCGATAACGAGGCGCCGCCTGCGCCGTAGACGCCTCATCATCAGTGCGCTCGAGTGCGTGCTGGGCAGGGCACTGAGGCTGATCGCAGTGCCGGTAATGATCCCGGGAGGCATATAGCTGACCAGCTCGCCCAGAAAAACCGGAGACAACAGGCTTTTTGCGACTTCGTTTCCGCTTCATTCTCCATGCAGACGCGTTGCTCTATTTACAGGGATCACGCGAAAGGAAAACACAAAATAAAAACCGGCAGCGTGTACCTTTACCGTGGTTCCAGAAGTAGCCAATCACACCAAGACGAGCTCCTGCAGCAGACCATAAACACTGACGTCATACAACAGAGGCGAAGCGCACTAGGTGGCAATTTTTCTAACTTGCTCAGAGTGCCGTATAAGATCAGGCCTCGGCCCCGTCAGCGGCGATCATTCACCTGTAGCCTGGGCGAAGAACGCTGCGAGGCAGCGCCCTGCTGCGACCCTATCGATTCCTTCGCTCAACGACAACGACATGCGACCGGCGGCCTCCTGGCCTCGCATCGCGCAATCACCGGGATGTCGGCCCGATGCTGGAGCGCCTCTCGAGTGAGCGGTCGGGACGGCGCGCCGCCGGCGCCAGGCCGGCCCGCAGCTGGACTCGCCGTGCCCTTCCTTGGATCTCAGGCCCGGGCGGCTGCGGCCAATCTGTCCCGGCGGAGCACCGCCCAGCGGGCCATCTCGAGTTGTAATCCCCTGCGGACTCTTTGTCGGCGGTTGCAACAGGGCTCGGCGCGGGGCGGCCGCCGCCGACGCTGGCCACCGAGCGGTGAAGCTCATTGGCGCGTGGAGTGAAGTCAACCCGGACACCCGAGTTTCCAGCGACGGCGACGCTCGCGAACGCGTGCGGCTGGGTGCGGGTGATACGAACCGCCGCACGAGGTGCACCGGTCTTTGGATCTGCAGGCAGGTGTAACCGACACTCCACAGCCTTTGGGGCGACCGGCAGGCCTTCTGAGGCGTCACAGGTCGCTCGGACGCCGTGGAGTCAGAGCTCTGCTTTGGCAGCCCAACCGCGCCGGGCAGGGCAGGACAAGTCAAGGCAGGACAGGGCAGGGCAGGGCAGGGCAGGGCAGGACAGAGCAGGACAGGCAGGGCAGAGCGGGGCAGGGCAGGGCAGGGCAGAGCAAAGCAAAGCAGAGCAGGGCAGAGCAGGGCAGGGTAAGACAGGACAGGACAGGACAGGACAGGACAGGACAGGACAGGACAGGACAGGACAGGACAGGACAGGACAGGACAGGACAGGACAGGACAGGACAGGACAGGGCAGGACAGGGCAGGACAACGGCAGGCGGCAGACGAGCCCGGAGCGGAGTCGGTAGATGCGTCCGTCCGGATGCCAGCTCAAAACATCCCACAGCATCTCCACCTCCCAGGCAGCTTCTCACGAACAGCGCTGCTAAACTGTGATATGCTCTGATGCTGCTGGTGATGATAATTTGGGCTTTAGGGTGCACCCACAACCCTGACCTTATGACGCCCATGTGCTCTGTTTTGAATAGCGTCCCACACGACCTTTGGGTGGAACGACTCAATTGCCTCTCCCAATCGAACAGCATCCCGGATAAATCCTCTTTAGCCTCACTAACAACTACCGGCAGCTGAAAAGCTATATCGATGAGATCCCCTGCATGACCAGTCATGATATGGCCGTGACACGTGACCTGGGCTGGACCGTGACACGTGACCTGTGGTTGGACCGTGACACGTGACCTGGCCGCCGGACCGTGACACGTGACCTGACGGCCCGATCGAGACACGTGAACTGGCGGCTGAACCACATCACTTGACCTAGGCCCGATTCCTCATTGACTGACGACCCAAGTTTCGCGCCTGGGGGTGGCGTCGCAGACAGACGCCAATGAAGGACACCTTTAATTGCAACTATGGACACCAGCAGAATCAGCTGATTCAACCCCATAGAGAAATAAAGCGCGCAAGAATGGCGCGCTTGGATATCATTGGAATGCAAAGCTACTGACAAGCGGTCTAAGGCTAACGACATCATTGTGGTCACACTATCCACATGGCACCGAGGCCTGTTTATTCGCCAGACAAACAAGACTAGGAAAAGCGCACCGACCGCGGCTATGCGTTGCTATGCCAACAGCAACGACCTACTTGTAAACAAACGCACTTACTTCGCCTCTCGGGCGAGCAGTGAATGGGACTGGATCATGACGTCATATGTAAGGAATACTTTGCATCGCCAGTGAAGAGCATAGTCCTGGCGGCCGGACCGTGTCACGTGGCCCGGGGGCGGGGCGATCCGGACACTCGACCCTAGTTCCCGTCAGCCGCCGCTGTGATCGTGCTGGTATCCAGGAATACCCAGGTAATATCGGCCATGTCTCGCCGGCCCACTGGCAGCTGCCGCCGACAGGCTCCCCCGGGTCGTGCTTGCTCCACGTAGGGAACTGGTGTCCATCACACGGCTAACGCTGCACCCTATGCCTTGTCAAGGCGGGCGGAACCCGGTCTGAAGATTGCTCAGGGGACGCTGGAAGGATGGGCACCACGTATCAAAGGGCAGCGCAGACCCAAGGTTGAGTGAAGCAACTGGACCTGTTGGAATAACTGTTCAGATTATTGTCCTCGTCTGGTGTTTAAGTATGTTAACGTGTGTACATACAGCACACCGGACGAGGACGAAAGGTCGAATAATTATTCCAACCGTGGCACCAATGCCTCATCTCGATCAATCCGTAAAACCACAGCTGGACCCCGATGTTTACCGATCTCCGTCATACAGCACACCGGACGAGAACGAAAGGTCAAATAATTACTCCAACCGTGGTACAAACGCCTCGCCTCAATCGTTCCGCAAAACCACAGCTGCGCCTCGTTGCTTACCGATCTCCGTAACGCGCCGAGTGGGGCAACGCCGTCATGAACGGCGAGTTCGGTCCAACGATGTGGGGCGGCGGGGGTCATTCCAAGGGCACTCCAGCTGATGGCTCTTTCAGAGCTCTCGCAGATAACGGAAAGTGATCCCGGGAGAAGTTCCGCAGACAAAGAGCGCATCAGGCGGTCTGAATGGAGAGCCTGAACCAGGCCATGGACTCCACACTCCTCCAGCCTAGCTGCACGTCAGCGTCGCCACACCATGCCGTTGCTTACAGCACAACTGCGTTCGTACACTAGCTTTGCACGCCACATTCGACAATTGTTGGGCACATTGTGTGCAAAGGTGTGCGCGCCTGGACGGGGTCGGGGTATAGGCGCTGGATTTACGATTAAATCACACACACGCAATAACGAACCGTCGACCGCAATCAACTGAAGTCTGAGCATGAGCAGTGCGGTACTGAACCAGCCGATACGTCCGCTGGTAATGACGTAATGGCTACGCCTTCCTCCATAATCAATACCACCGCCTCGGTCCCGTCCACGCCAATACAGCTCGTCAAAACGCAAGCTCAGGTGGGCGTCGGCTGCGATGTCGAAGCGGTCGCAGCTGCTGCACGTTCGCTGCAGGCCGGGCGGCCCCCATAAGCGGGCGGGCGGGCCTACCGCGTGGCAGGATCAGCGGGCCCGCTCGCCGCCGAGGGCCGGCCGGACCAGCAGACCCCGCTAGCCGCCGGGCGCCGGCCGGACCAGCGGCCCGGACCAGCGAGCCCAACCAGCGGGCCCCGCTCGTCACCGAGGCGCGGAGCCCCGGCGGCTGCCGCGTACGGGCGGCGGACGGGCGCGACAGGGGTCGGCAGGATCGTCCCGCCCGGACAGCACGACAGAGCACGACGAGCTACTCCGACCCCCGGGGCGGCCTGAACTGACGGCGCCGCGCTCGAGGCGCCGAGACTTGACACCGCCGGTCTCCAGCCAGCGCGCGCTCAGTCGGCTCAGTTCCAGACGCCGGGCGTCGGGTTCTGACGTCCCGCTCTGTCACACCGCGTGGAGGCGCGCAATACGCGCGTCATTCTGACCCTCGCTCCCAGGATCCCCCTGGATTAACCCACGCTGTGGCAGGCCTGTCGACTTATCAGCGGTGTCGATACGCTAGTCGCAACGCGCGTCACTGAGCGGCGGCACAGCTCGCCGCTCACCCCAGGACCTCGCCGCCGCGGCGTGGCGGCGCCGGCGGGGCTCGACCGGGCTTCTTCGGAGCCCAGGGAGACATTCTCTCGTCTCTCGTCTTTGTCGCTCTCTTGAAAGGCCGAAATGTTCGGCCCTCCACTGGCCGCGTACCACCAGCTGACAGAATGCGGCTATTTGTTGCTATTCTCACTTCTATTCAAGCCCACTTGTCGACGGCTTAGGTCAACACGGTTGATTTAAATCCGATTCAAAATCACACGAACTCTCAATGAATCAATTCAACTTTGATTCAACGAAAACTCGTTCACCACCAGATTTGACTACGGCTCCAACTTGAATCAAGCACGAAGATGAGTGAGAGGAACATTTTCGCATACTAAGTGTCCAAAATGACAGTGGCGAATAGACGTCAAAGGCTGCACGAAAGCTGATAATTTACACGCATAGCAACTGATAACTTAATTTAAGACGCATTGACATGTAACAACTCTTGGTGGCGCAAAATCCCACGTCGGTCATCAGTTGGAGGGATTTAAACATACGGCGCTGTAAGAAAGGTCGGGAAGGTGGGCTACACATTCGGCAAGCATGGTGCGGCTTGCAAATTGATATTACAATAAAATTTAAAATATTGTGACACATTTAGACCACAATGTTTTCCCGATAGGGTACAAAGCCAGCGAGTCTGGTCCAACTAAGTTAACCGAACCCCATGTTAAAAAATTGGTACTGTCAAATGTTTGTCATGTTGCAGCCGATGGCCCACCTGGCGTGCCTCGCACGGCGCGTCCTCCATACTGATCACGCGTCGTCAAACATGACCCCCACTGGGCTACAGGAACAGCCTGGACGTCCGCTGTGGCTGAAACAGGGGCGTCCTGGCCGGCGCGCCAACGCAGCCCGGCCGCCGAACACAAGCGGCGCGGCTGGCGTCGGACTGATGGAGCGGCTGGCGCGGCCTGATGGAGCGGTGGCGTCGGCGCGTCCTGATGGAGCGGCTGGCGTCGGCCTGATGGAGCGGCTGGCGTCGGTCTGATGGAGCGGCCGGCATTGGCCTGATGGAGCGACCAGCGTCGGCCTGATGGAACGGCTAGCATCGCGCCTGATGAAGCGGCCGGCGTCGGCCATGATGGAACGGCTGGCATTGGCCTGATGAAGCGACCGGCGTCGGCGGCCTGATGGAGCAGCCGGCGTCGGCCTGATGGGGCGGTCGGCGTCGGACTGATGGAGCGGCCGGCGTCGGCCTGATGGAGCGGCCGGCATCGGCCTGCTGATGGAACGGCTAGCATCGGCCTGATGAAGCGGCCGGCGTCGACCTGATGGAACGGCTGGCATTGGCCTGATGGAGAGGCCACGTCGGCCTGATGGAGCAGCCGGCGTCGGCCTGATGGGACGGTCGGCGTCGGACTGATGGAGCGGCCGGCGTCGGCCTGATGGAGCGGCCGGCGTCGGCCTGATGGAGCGCCGGCGTCGGCCTGATGGAACGGCTGGCATTGGCCTGATGAAGCGGCCGGCGTCGGCCTGATGGAACGGCTGGCACTGGCCTGATGGAGCGACCGGCGTCGGCCTGATGGAGCGGCCCGCGTCGGCCTGATGGAGCGGCCGGTGTCGGCCTGATGGAACGGCTGGCGTCGGCCTGATGGAGCGGCCAGTGTCGGCCTGATGGAGCGGCTGGCGTCGGCCTGATGGAGCGGCCGGCGTCGGCCTGATGGAGCGGCTGGCGTCAGCCTGATGGAGCGGCCGATGTCAGCCATCTCGTCAGGCCGCTTAGCGCCCGGCCATTTCCCATGTTATCATCAGGAAGGCCGGCGACCGCCGTCCGGACGCTGCCGCCCAAGAGCGGCGTGTCCAGCCGAACACAGCGGGGGAGGGGAGGGGCGTTGCCGTCGCCCGTGACGCCGAACGAAATTCACACTGTTTGCCCACCATGATCAGTGCCATTGCCTTGGTGTTTTGGAGGCGGACGGTCACCACGGCTGACGTCTCTGGTCGGTGTCCGACTGGGTGCGCTGTTAACTACACAAAAACGCGGCTCAGAGGCGCCACGGCTTGGTTGCATGACGAGCCGGTTCGGAGGGCGGCGGGCTGGCGGGCTGGCGGGTGGCGGGCTGGCGGGCTGGCGGTCGCGGCGCCGCCAGTCGGCGCTGTCGCTGCCACCCGGTGGAGGACCAGTCCGTGTCCGTGACGCACGCCACGAGGCCTCGGACAGGAGGGCAACACGTGCACCTGTTCAGAATCGTGAGTTCCGCGCACAGGACAGGCCGTGCGCCCGACAACTGTCTGTCCTCCGTCAGCCGTATCATCGGCTGCCAGATGGGGCGTTTTTAACGTTGCGAACAAATTTCGTCCTGCGCATTTTTTGAAGTTGTAAATTGAGAGCCTTCTGAATTGCATCCGGGATAATAGTACGATCCCGTTACTGAAACGACAGATCATGGATACGTTTCCCTTTGTGACGCTTCGGACGGAACTCCACATTTCAACACTTCAGACTTCTGAAAAACCGCAGTCACCATGACTATATAACCACCAGAAGCCATGATTTCATTATTTCGAACGAACACACACACCACGCGGTGGTGAATGGTGGTGAATGGACGAATAGACGACCGCCGTCGCGACTATTCGCCCGACAGAAAAACATGAAATGTTACCAAACTGTTGAAATAATGAAGCGGCACAGACGGATAAGAAATTCCAATGTGTTCGGCGAGGCTGTGTCATGTCCGAGCCGTTCCTTGTAAATAATTAAGGCCACGCCCTCCCGCCACTTCGCCCGCCCGAGGCAGTTTATCATGTGCAGAACCCGCAGACCACGGCGAGTTCATGCAACATTGCAAGCCCCAGCTAAGTGAGGAAGTTTTTAGCAGTTCTTTACGAATGTGCCGCATCTGAAATTTTGAACCGCTTTGAAAGCTTTTGCTTTCATCCAATCTTGCTCCTTTACGTAATTATTATGTGCATTGGCCAAAGGATATTTGGGATAGTATCTATAAGCAAACAGCCTTGATACCAGGAATCATTACGCAGGGCGTAAAAAAGTGACAACAACATCGACTTATGGGAAATTTTAGACCCCCTTTGTAACTGGACTGGGATACGATTCACTGCGCTGCATGAGGGCACCGCCTGGCCCTCGACCTCACCGTCCTGGTGACGTCACCGGTGACTCCAACCGAGCAGGCCAGTGCGCAGGTCTCGACTGGATGAGGAGCTTAACATTCGTGTGGCAGCAGCGAACTGAGCCACGAGTTCCAGTCCGTCCGCCAGTGACGGAGATGCGGCGACGACTTCTGGCGGGAAGGGCCCTTACATTGCAGACGACGCCTGGGTGCTTACCGAAATCAGCCCTCCGACAACGGCAACCGGAACGAAGCGGTGACACTGCTCGAAATGGACTCTGGTGACGTCCAAAGCGCACATTTCATCCTGCTGCTCAAAGGGCGAGTGTCGAGTCGAAGCCATTAACAAGCACGCCGGCAATCTTCTGAGAGTAAATAGCTGTACCACGGTTCAGACCTGACGATAAATCCCCTTCTGTTTATAGGAGGGCTAAAAATGACTGATAGCGCGAACATTTCGAACAGCTGCATGCGCTTGTGCTTACGAATCAACAAGAAACGTAAGAGGCGATCCAGTGAGGACCAAAAACAGCTGATTCCGTGGACCAAGTTGCCTTTAAACGTATTTCAGTCCGCAAACCGTCAACATAATATCGTGCTTGGCAGCCAGAGCCTCAAAGCTAGGGCCGTCTGATCAGTCGATCATCGAGTAAAACCGCACGCTTCGGCATGATGAGACACCATTTGCTGCCACGTCACATAAGCCCTCAAAATGTCATAAAACAAGTCTGACACCACCGTGGAAACATCATGAGCGGCACCTGTATCGATGAGAGACAGCGGAAAAATGGATCGGGCACCGTCCTTCCGAGCGAGCTGACGCTGGATGGCGGCCTTGCGTTTCACATACATGGCGAGTCTCCCCCATTCCGCGAGGAAGGCAGCTCAGCTCAGCGTTTCTGCCCCTGCGTCCCTCCGCGCTCCAGCGCAAAACATCAGCAGCAGCCATCTTCCAGTGACGTGAGCAGCACGGCTTGGTTCGAACCGACTGGTTCTTTCCCAGCTCTCGCTGGAATCGGCCCCAGCGAGCATGCTGCATGACACTCGGCTATGCATCACTGGCGCCAGGCTGTTTTGGATACCAACAGAAGTGGTGCCTCCATGATAAAAAGCTAACACTACTGGTTCTGTTTTTTTTTAACGTAACGGCCTAAAGAAGAGGTTCTTTCTATTTGAAACCTGTAAGATGACAACACAATTGTTGAACATTTTTTGGCCGAAGCGCATGCCAGAAAGTACAGGTTCGGCGCATACTTGATGGACCCATCACATCACCCATCAGGTTCAGCGCATATCTGATGTCATCGCTTATATGGTGAGTGAAATTCACGTTTCCTAGATGACAATATTTCGACAAAGCTATCGACTATCGCTGCATTTTCCCCGATACGGCCCAAAGACCTGGAAATACCATGGGAGATACGAGAAGGTGGTCACGACTGGCGAAATGTCCGACGTGGTGCCGGGTACAAGCCGTGTGTGCTGTGACAGTGGCCCACACAGCAATGCCCCAACGCTTCATCACATCATGAAGCGATAGCCGATTCAGCGGGCGTGACCTGTCACATTTCAAATGAGGCAATGCCTAGTCACATGCATAAAATGCATCACCGGATGTTGAATTTCACCCCCGCGGTGGAAAGGATGCGAAGGCGCCGAGACGCGCGAACAATTCAAGGAAACTGCACTGCTTGCAGATTGTTCTGGATGACTTGTGGATATAAAAAGCGTGCAGACCAGGAGAACCGAAAACTAGCTTTATATGGCCGCCATGACATTTATTTTCCAATTAGTTAAGGTTCCATATATTGAGCGCGGACGAAGTCGTCCGCCTGCAGCGGCGACCGGCGGACTTGCCTCACCGGCAAAAGTCCCCTGATACGCGCCCGGATGCCCGACTGAATACCTTTCCCTCGGGTGCAAGGTTCAGTCTAATCCCCCCAGATCCAAAAAAGTAGGAGAGGTAGAGACACTAAATTTACAGGCTGGATTGGCCTGTATGTGAACTCAGCAGTCCAAATCTGAGGTTCCTGGGTGATGTCCTTCAGGTAAAACATGGTCAAATAAGGTCAAAGTCCACATCAATATCCAGTTTAAGCAAAAGGTAACTGGTGTTCATTTAAGGTCGGCGAAATTCTAAACGCTTCAGGAAGTCATGGTGATTAAAATTCTACAAGATTATTCCGATTTTTGCATCTGAATAAGCGTCAAGGATTACGCCAGGCAGTATGATCTTAAAAACAAAACGATGACCTGGGTCATTTGACGTCAGTGGTCTACTTTGACCTTAAAGAAGTGCATAGAAGATGTCTGTTGACGCTTCTATTATCAATATATTCGAAATGAGCACCAGAAACTACCCCACGCAACAACACCTTAGTAAAAAAGCTTGTTGGTTTTGATATTGGTCTGACCCTCAAACCTGGCTCTATGCCTATAGAATTTGTTCTGCAACCCCAAATTCAACTGTTGTATTGCCTAACAATTTATCTCAGGGATGTGCTTCTGCGTCTATCACTCCGTCGTCACATCATATTGAACGAGTCCTAGAAATGCCCCTAGTTGATAGCCGATTGACAAAATGACCGATTTTTGTACGCATTATGTGTCCGAACTTTAAGCCTATCCAGTCTAGGCTCTCGAATGGTGACCCTCCTGTCATGCGGGCTTACAAAACGCCTCCGACGGACGCTATTGGAACCGCTCTCAAATCGAAATAATGGAACCCACCACAAACTTGGACAACTACCCACAAAAAAGTTCATCAGAGGTCGGGGCCACTCGCAAGTTCGAAGACCAAGCTTTAGGGTCGCCTTTCATAGGCTAACAACTTCACAGGAGCCTTACTGAGCGCGGACAGAATATATTGACCGAAACGGGACAGTTAAGGCATCCAGAGGAAACCCAACTGCTGAAAACTCCGCGCAAATGAGAACTGAGGGCGCACTCAGCGGTACGTGACGTCATCACTGAGCAGGCCAATGACAGGCCACCTTCAGACCGCACGTTAGCACGTAAATCCCGTCACACGAAACAGCGTCTGAGAGAAAGAAGCTCAAAGCAAATCAAGTATCATTCACGGGACACCGATAATGACATCCGCCCAGCGCTGCCTCAACCGACGCAGCAGTTCCAATCGGTGCAGCGATCAATGGAATAATCCTGTCCAGTCCCGGATCTCCAGCGGGCTGAGGCTAGTGCCCCGGACCGGGCTGAGGCTGGGCGGCTACTTCAGTTCAAAGCCACAAAAAAGTGGAACGCTCTCTTTAATGTGTGCATTTCTTTCACATCTGCTTCGCTAACAAAGTAGCATGAATGCAATATTCCTTAGACATTTCGGCGAGGCGTGAGTTGCCTGGTGGTTTTATAGCATAACTGACAAAAAAACACCACAAAATAAAGGATGCGACGCTATAGGCGCGACCACAAAGACGAGAACGTATACAAAGAGCTGTATTACGAATAACAACTATACATGCATGCGTGGACGAATGGACATCACACAGCAGACCCGATATTCCACATGCACTGCCAAGCAAAACGGCATGGAAATCCAGGCACTCGTGACTCAGCAGCAATATCAGGACAGCAACAAATCGCAAGTGTTTGGGGTATTATAACGTCCAATGCTTTCTCACAGTGCCTTCTTCGGGAACTCGTGGCTTCGCTTGAATTCTTCCACAGGGACATAGCTCCGGCGCACCTATAAACTCAATGGGACAAATGGAAAACACCATCCCAATCTCAACCAGTGACATCCCCGGAACCCGCGACGGTGCGTCTCACGACCCCGAGACCCACGACCCCGAGACCCCACGATTGGTCAGCAACGTATTGACCTCTGTGCTGCCGCCGCACCGCGCCGCCTCAACGCACGACGCACGGCCGCCAGTCGGGCGTACAACCCCGACACGACCGGCAGGTCGGCCGGACAGCGCGCGCTCCTAAAGCAAGCACCGACGCCGGCGCCGCGAGCGACGTTTGATCTGGCCCGCTGCGTTTTAAGATCGACCGGGGCGGCGGTGGGAGCGGGGAGGCAGCGACGGGAGCGGGGAGAGGGGTCAAACCACCCCACCATCAGGCGAGGATCCGCCAGCTCGACAGCGTGTCTCCGCCGATGCCGTACCCCCGGATCCCCGGCTAATGCAGCAGTAATTTCCGGCCCACCAATCGCGTCCCACTTATTTAGGTGATTAGTCCACCGGGGGAGAGGGTTACGTACCTGCGCGGTGCAGGCAAGGGAAGGCGGCAGCTCGATTTGATCGACCGGCAGCGTGGCCTAACATGAGGCCATGCCCGCCATGACCTAGCATGAGGTCATGCCCGCCATGACCTGACATGAGGTTACGCCTGCCATGGCCTAATATGAGATCACGCTCGCCATGGCCTAATATGAGACCACGCCCGCCGTGGCCTAACGTGAGGCCACGCCCGCCTTGACCGTCAGCATAATCGTTAGTTAGCACTGCAGCGTGATTTAACGAGCGCCTCCTGGTGTATATATATATATATATATATATATATATATATATATATATATATATATATATATATGTACGTATGTACGGCAGGGTTCATCTGGCGGCGCCGGGCGCGCGCCGCAGGAGGTCCTCCCATAATCGGCCCATGCGCCAGCCCGGTGACGGCGCTGATTGGAGGGCGCAGGGGCACACCCAGCAGCGTCGCCAGAGCGATCATATATATATATATATATATATATATATATATATATATATATATATATATATATATATATTCGTTTAACCCTTGCACGCATGACGGATTAATTAAGAGAAGAGCGGGGAGCGGTGGGGTGAGGTGGTTGGGGCATCGCGCTCCACACCTGTTGGTCCTGGGCTCGAGTTCCTGCCACGCCCCTGCCGCATCCCACATGGTAGCTCATTAAAGCATTCCGTCTTGAAATGACCATGGCGATCGTTCGTTGAGGCATAAAGCTCCGGTCAGTATTAACAGAACCAGTCCAGGTCGCGGACCTAAATAATTGCCGGTTCCCGAACAAAACGTCTGCTATTGCCCAATCGCATCTACCCAGGCCGACGGGTAGCGGCTACACGCGTCTCGCCTTTGACCACGCCCATTTTCCCCAGCCGCCGCCGCCGCCGCCATCGTCCCCTCCCCCCCCCCCCCCCTTCGACGGCGAGATCGAGTGGGTGTGGGCCAGCTCAGCTCGGACGGAGCACGGACGCTCGTACCGCCATTCCGTCGCAGTACCTCTCCCCACTGCGCCGGGGGCGGTGTTCATCTGGCGGCGCCGGGCGCCCGCCGCAGGAGGTCCTCCCCATAATCGGCCCGTGCGCCAGCCCGGTGACGGCGCTGATTGGAGGGCGCAGGGGCGCACCCAGCACCGGCGTCAGAGCGACCAATACATAGCCTCCACGAGACCGGTTGCCTCGCTGGTGCTTGCCTCGTACTAAAGGCCTGCATGGATTGGGCTATGCCCATGGGTACCGAGGCGCGTGGAATGTGTACCGGGCTGTGCGGGTTACTAAAGGCCTGCATGGATTGGGCTAAGCCCATGGGTACCGAGGCGCGTGGAATGTGTACCGGGCTGTGCGGGTTCAGATCTCGTGAAAGCAGCGGGTACGTCTACGGGCATTGGTGAAGTGTTTAAGAAACGCGTGAGACGTACTTAAATAAATGTCACATTATCTGTGCTGATAATTCTTTTCATCACTATTCGCTCCATTACACTAGCTTCGCAAATAAAATGCAAGAAAAGTGCACTAGGTAAAACGTTGCCCTAAACTCCTCCCTAATGTAAAGCTTAATTCCTGTAAAGATGTAAATGGGAGGGACACCAATGGGAGGTAAAACAGGAAGGGAAAATGCAACGGTCGCGCAAGACCCCAAACCCATAGGTAACGGGTGCAGTGGGTGAAGCAATTCGCACCCGTAGAGAACTCTGCCTCTAACCTATGTCAGCGTGCCGAGAGCCCTTCCCCGCCGCTCGTTCTGGAGCCGTCCCTGGCGGGCGCGTCACACCCCGCCGAACCGTATCGACGACATAGGCCAGGCAGGCGTGCATCGAGGGTAGCACGCCACACCGGAGCGCAGGTCGCCTCCGGGGCGGACACCGATCCTGGGGAAACGCGCCACACCGTAGCCACGGCCGCCTCCGGAGCGACAGCCGCCTCCGGAGCGACAGTCGCCTCCGGGGCGGGCACCGATCCTAGGGCAGCGCGCCACACCGGAGCGCCGGTTGCCTCCGGGGCGGGCACCGATCCTAGGGCAGCGCGCTACACTGGAGCGCCGGTCGCCTCCGGGGCGGGCACCGATCCTAGGGCAGCGCGCCACACCGGAGCGCCGGTCGCCTCCGGGGCGGGCACCGGTCCTAGGGCAGCGCGCCACACCGGAGCGCCGGCCGCCTCCGGGGCAGACACCGATCCTGGGGCAGCGCGCCACTCCGGAGCGCCGGCCGCCTCCGGGGCAGACACCGATCTGAATGCCAATGGGCCGTGGTGGGATCGACGGCGCACGACGCAAAAGATGGGAAACATTTGGGCATTGATCAGTACGTTATCGACGGCGCATTCGTCTCTTACGCACGTGGATTTGCGCCGGGGAGGGGGGAGGGGAGGGGGCAGGCGAAGGAGGAAGGTTCAACAGCGTCCAGAATGTGACTATTTTCAATGAAAGCTTTTAGGACCCTCAGCGTGAGACGGCACCATGATCCTTCCCAGTATACCACCACCGCTAAGGTCCTAAGTCTAACACACAGCCGCCATCGTTATTTGGGACCTAACAACCTACTCAGCGGCTGCGGCTATGTGGCGTCTGCTGCCCCTCATACTGACGGGAAGGTTGGGCAGCGCAGGTTATCGAAGCCCGTAATGTTACGGACGCGCAGCTTGACCACGTTACTGGTGCACCCACAGACAATCGTGGACTATCGAGTTCAACCCGCCCTAGAAACACCATCCTCATTCCAACGTAGCCCGTAGAAGTCCATCCCACTTCAACAGAGCACACCGTTTTTGCTCCCTTATTGAGACTGGCGAATCGTCCATTTCATACACACATAACATAAATAAACGTCTCCAAAGACGTCCTACTAAAGCCAAGACATGTTTCAGCTTTTACTGAAATTTCCCGCCGAGCCGATGTTTTCAGACCCTTTTAAGACCTCGGTCCGCGGTGATCTAGAAAGCTTTCAGGTCCCAGCTGAATGGTGACTTGCAGGCTCTTTGAGAGCCCCGCAGCATTGGCAGCGAAGAAATTCGCACTGAGAGGTATGTGGATTAACTCTTCCAGATAAGGGGGCGGGGGAGGGGGGCTGACAGGCCCTACCGCTGAGGGCTTTCTTAATAACTTGGCAGTCATTGAATGTGGCGCGGTGATTTTTCAGTGGCTGCATTTATTACATTTCGGACCGTCCTACCACTTTGTCAGCACTTTTCCGAGTAAGTCATGACTCATGAGCCAGTTGTGAAGGTGGTGTCTGCTCGGTTTCGCGCTAAATCTGGATCACATTTCACTTGTCGGTCGTAGGGACATGTTTTTTTCCACAAATACAATCGATGTTACGTCAGTGGTGTCACTGCTGATCGTGTCTGGGAGAAGTTGGGGGACAGATCATCAGGGGTCAAACTGGGTCAAACATGTCCAATTGTTTTATATCGGATTTATGGCGCATACACTCGCAAGCACACTTGTGCTCCATTCGATTCAGAATCAGGCCCGTGAGTTGCATTAAACTGAAGTGAATCGGCCCTTAATCTGAACCATCTAAAAAAGCCTTGACTCAGAAACAAGGATGACGCTCTTATTTTCTCGCCATTCGACCCGGGGCCGAATCAAATGACAAATTCGGGCATCCAAATGTACAATGGTTCATATAAGGACGCTCCGGCTTGACAGGTAGCAACACTATCAAATCATTTTGCTTCCAACAAGATACGCACACACATTGCCAACGCAAGTGCACACCACAAACACGCCACTGGCGCAAGCAAGGCGGGCACTGGTCACAGCACACAGTATCTTTTAAATGTACCCATTTCCTGTGCACGATTCCAGTCTATATATCACACGTAAGGCAGTCAATCGCCTATAGACCGCACGCAGAATTACACATTTCGCTAACGCCCAAGTTCGCCCCAAATAAGCGCAGGCTTGGCACTTACTTGGTGTCGTGAGACCAAAGTGGGCAAAATTAATTTAAAAAGGTCAGGGGTAGCAAATACAGCGTTACTTGATACCGAGCTTCGCACCAACTGGCATCAAAATCTTATTTTAGATAAACTGCTTATCAAAGGTCACAAAGCAACTACTTTGGGGCACAAAACACGGGCAAGAATCCGAAAGCACCTTGATTGTGCCGAGGCAAGCTTCAAGTAAGGCAATTCTGATCTCACAAGACTAACGTTACTTCATCGAAAACCTGGACAATACTTGGGAAAACTAGCATATGTTGTCCTCGGGCATAAAGAGAGCAATACAATAGTATGGGGTAAGGATGACACTTGAAGACTTCATTTCACATGGGACGTTTTATGGCACGGAGGATTCTATCTACCGCTTAGAAAGGACTGGTCGCTGACTGAGGTGGAAGGCACCACAAAATTTGCTGTGTGCTGCCAGGTCACTTGTAATTGGTGACTTTGGGCACTTCCAAAGCCTTTAAACTTGTTGCGCAAATGTCTGTGCAAATACACACGCACAAACGTGCGTACAGTTGCGCTAATTCCATGCGAACGGTACGTTTGGACGCACAGTGAAACCAACCCCACCAAAACAATTCAGACCTTGAAAGCCGTTCATGAAGAAAGTAATTGCCAACGGTAAGATGGTGTATAAGCTGGAAATGCACGCACAACCGAACGCGCTGTTTCGTTGCATGCATCACGCAGTGTTGAGAAGTTGTAAAACCAAAAGCCGACGTTTTTAATTAAAACCTATTTCGAGCGCGAGCCGGTCCCAACACGCGCCCAGAGCAGCTTGGTGTCAGTCACAGCCACGGCACCGCTGGAGACCGGGGGGGGGGGGGGGGGGGGGGGGAGGGGGGGGGGAGCGGCGCGTGCCGTCGGCCAGGTAGCGAGCCCGTTAAGACCGCAAATCGATCGGATCAGGGGGCGGCGCTCGCAGCGGCTGGGTCTCGCAGCGGGCGGCCGGCGGTCCGCGCGCCTGCCATGGACGACCGGCCACGGGCGGACGGACGGACGAACAGCGGACTCTCGATTGCGTGCACGTGCTGCACGTGCAACAGCCCATGGCGTCGCTGATGGTGGAACGTGCGGGCGAGATCGCATGAAAATGATCGGAAATATCTCAACTATGGTGTGGTCAGCTCTACCTGTCATGCAAGCATTTCTTTTAAGCACCTCAGAAATGCAACATTCACTCCATACATCTGAACTGGAACTCTGCTTGCATCAACTGGCACAGGAGCACCACAAGGAACCGTGGAGTGGAGCGCAGGGTGTCTTTAGAGCTTTAGTAAATGGCCTCAGCGCGCTTTGAACTGAACCAACGACGTATTTCACTAAATTGCAGCACATGCAATCACGCGTGAGAGGCCCCTTGTGAGAACTACGCCTCCCCACATATCTAAGTCGTACACGCAAGTGTTCCTCCCCACGACAGTGCCGCGGTGCGTGTTCCTCCCCACGACAGTGCCGCGGTGCGTGTGCCTCCCCACGACAATCCCGCGGTGCAAGCACCGCCCACACACCGGCTGATGAGCCCGATCTGCTCCCCGTGCGACACGAGAGAGCCCATCAGAGCCAGGACTCGGTCTCCGGCTCCGTCCGGGGCTGGCGTTGATCCGACGAGAGGTCGTCTGGACGGCACGGACGTACCCGGTGGTTCGCGCAGCAAGCTACAGGCGGCAGCGAGCAGTCGGGGCTGGGCCCGGCTTATGGGTGGGGGGAGGGGGGGGGAGAGAAGGAAGGGGGTTGCGACTGCTGGCATGACGGAGAGCTGGACCAAATACCCCGTGAGTCGGGAGGGTGGTGCCGCACGTTGTTTTATCACGGAATGCTACGCGATGCAAATACTTGGCCAATTTGGTTCATCGCATCATGGAAGCAGACCGAAAGTGGCAATATCAGAAGGCTTCTCTCTTCTTACTCACCACTTGGGAATAGCGGGCGGCAGTGCGACTGCGATGCCACATCCGTTCCGGGGTTTAAGATCAGCTGGAGAACAGTGCAGGCGGAGGAAGTGTGCCACGCCTGGTGCACATTCCGCATACAGCACCACGTCCCATACGAAACGGTGCCAACGAATCTGCCTCCCTTGTTGACTGATTTTCACGATAAGATGTGCATACCGCCCCCGTCACCAGAAGTTGTGCGTAACGCAGACGTGAAATGCCCTTGCCTATTCCGTGAGGTGGACACGACGGGATGGCCCTAATCACAAGAACTACAAACGGAAAACGAAGCGGTTCGCTTGGAACCGAAGTACCTAACAAATCGGACTGGAAAGGCTGCACGTATCTACGAAACTACTTGAAATCAGCCAATGAACCCTACACCAGAACTTCACTCGTCAGCTGATCAACCGCTCCCAGCGCCGTGGAGACCACACTCAACATCCGAGGTGGTCTGCCACAGCGCGAAAACACCGGAATGCACCACGTCGGTGGATGGGGGGGGGGGGGGGGGCGCTCAGGGAGGCGCCCGGTTCATGCATGGGCAGCAGGAGCGCCCGGAGAAGTGTTTGGCTCCACAGAGAGCGCGAGCGGTGTGGAGGGGGAACGTGTCCAGAGGCGCACGGGGGCCGATCGCAGACGCGTCCCGGGGCGTCCAAGGGTGCGGGGGCGTGCTCACCTCTTGTGCGCCTTGTCATCGGAGTGGTCGCCCACGAACGTCTTCAGCTCGTAGTCGACGCCACATGGCTTGCCGGTGTCCCCTGCGGCAGACGGGGCGGCCGTCAGACGGAGCGGCGGTCAGACGGATCGACGGTCAAGGGCGCGTCCTCAGGCCGCAGCAGCATCTGATCATGCATATGAAAGACCAGACCAGACCAGACCAGACCTGGTCTGACCAGACCTGGTCTGACCATACGCTCCGGCCCGACAGCACAAGGACCAGACCCCGCCAAGCCGTAAGACTCCCAGATCGAGGCTGCCCCGTTCAGGTCGTCCATGCGCGTTATGTGGCGAGGAGTACAATCACATCGTTCCGCAGAGCCGACATGCATGAAACATTCCGCGACGGAATCCATGGCATGTTTTGATCGCGCGTCGCGCCAGCTTGGAAATGAAAATGAAGTGCTAATTTCCAGTCCCGCTTTTAGGAAACTGCATGTGGTAAAACAGCTGGGAAATTGGACCACCGTTTCATTCCGGCGCTAACGACTCCCCGCGGTCTAATTAAACTCAGGCGGCTCCCATTCCATGGTGACGGCAACAGAAAACAGGGCTGATAGTAGTTCGCCAGCGCCAGTCTCGACCCCGGAAATACGGGGAAGTGTCCGTGGAAATGCCTCATATCTCTTTAAAGTGGCCTAGCCCCGTGTGCACATACGGCCTCAAGGTTTACCAAACCTCTCAATACTTGAAGGACATTATCTGACAATATCAAAAACAAATATCCAGCGATGCGATTTTTCCTCAGAGGGAAGCCTGGACTTTGCGTGCCTTTGCGTGACAGTGGTCATTGCATGCGACAAAGGTAACTGGCCCGACGCAGCCACTTAGATAAGCAATTAACGACCCAATCAACCCCTATCCGGCCACGCTGGCAGCACCCGCATACCGGCAGTCTATGAGACCACGACTTGGCACTGACTAGCCACCCTGAGCCGACCTGGTGTTTCGCTCGCCGACGCCGGCGCCCGTCCGGTCCGCATCTGCGGCGCTGGGTGGGGGAGCGACGCCGGCGCTGGTCAACAGACAGGTTACTGGGCTGGAGCTGCCACCCGACCCAGCCCGTGCCGTGCCATGCCGTGCCGTGCCGTGCCGTGCCGTGCCGTGTCGTGTCGTGTCGTGTCGTGTCGTGTCGTGTCGTTTATCCCTGGTTTATGGTCCCGGCCCCCGGTCCCCGTCCCCAGCCGGGGCGGCTCGCCGGTGCGCCCGGAGCATCTTGTCCGCTGAACGGGTTTGAATGGGGAGCACCGCTGCCGAAGAGCTGGAGCGACGCCGCACGCCACCGGAACGGACTAAAACTGGTGCACGCGAGCCGCGAGCGCACGCGCGGCGCGCACGACGCGTGACACCCGGACCGACACCGGTTTTGGACCGGGCTCATTCCCCGAAAAATCGGGCGACTGACAAGCCGCACATCAGTTACGGTTCGCCTGCCCCGTTACATAAGGCGTCCTCCCCGGTCCACGCCCCACGGCGGGGTATCGCGCTCCATGGAGCGGTTCATGCTGCGGACAAAATTCGGCGGAAATATTGTAGTGGGAAGCACGGACCGCTGGCAAAATATGAGATGCCAAAACAGTCATGACTCAGTTAATTGTTCACAGGCACTTAGGACAGTTCTAAAAGGGGAGTTACTTTTGGAATCACAAACTTCACGCAAAGGCGATCAAAATCGAGAGCTCTTTCATCTAATGTTCATACACCTGTACTCTACTGGTGGAGCCAGCTGCCGTCCAGCCTGGGCAGGACGGGCCCCTGCGCACCTACCGGCCGTCCACCCACCCTTGTGCTACCGCCTGTCTGTCTACCTGAGCTGCGCTGCCGCAGTTGCCGTTCCCCAAGCGGAGTCGCGCCGCTCCAGCTGCCCCCCCCTACCGGAACCGCGCTGCCCCAGCTGCCCCCCCCCCCCCCTACCAGAGTCGCGCAGTCTCAGTTGCCGTCCCCAACCGAAGCCGTGCTGTCCCGGCTGCCCTCCCCCCTAACCGTGGCGGCGCTGCAGCCAGCCGTCTGCCAGGCGTAGCGGCCCGGCTCAGCTGCGTGACGTCAAGATGCCAGTGACGCACGGCGCCGCAGCGCTGGGCGCGCCAAAAGTCGCGAGCGCCGGCCGCTGTGACAGGCGATCTGGCGGGACCACGCCGCCACGAGACGGTGACGTGCTAGGCAGGCCCCACAGCCGCGGCAGGTGCCTGGAGCCGCTGGTGGAACCCGAATGATGAGACGAGCCGGGAGCATGGCCCATCTGATGTGACGAGCCGGGGGCATGGCCCGTCTGATGTAACAGGACGGGGGCATGGCCCGTCTGATGTGACAAGACGGGGGCATGGCCCGACTGACGTGACGAGCCGGGGACATGACCCCACTGATGTGACGAGCCGGGGGCATGGCCCGATTGACGTGACGAGCCGGGGGCATGGCCCCACTGATGTGACGAGCCGGGGACATGGCCCGTCTGACGTGACGAGCCGGGAGCAAGGCCCGTCTGATGTGACAAGACGGGGGCATGGCTCGACTGACGTGACGAGCCGGGGACATGGCCCGACTGATGTGACGAGCCGGGGTACGGCCCGTCTGACGTAACGAGCCGAGGGCATGGCTCGGCTGACGTGACGAGCCGGGGGCACGGCCCGTCTGACGTGACGAGCCGGGGGCACGGCCCGTCTGATGTGACGAGACGGGGGCATGGCCCGTTTGATGTGACAAGACGGGGGCACGGCCCGACGGAAGTGACAACACGGGGGTATGGCCCGTCTTGGGTGACCACGTCACAAACACAGCGTTAGAGCACCAACCCTCGCCGGACGAGGCAGCCCCGAGACCGAGCCGGTGGGCCCGAGGCTTTCCTTTGACTATCTCTAAACCATTTCCACCTGCATTCTGACATTGTCAGTGCTAAGTTCAGAGCCTTATCTGTACCTTTGTACAATGTACTTTACTAGCTCTCGTGGCCTACGAGTTACGCCCTCGTTGTCCAAGTTACATAAGCCGCATTGCGTCCATTCTTGTTGTTCGTCAGATACCGTACCCGGCAACGGGTCGGGTTACCTCGAGTCAGGCGACGGCGGGTTTACCATACAGACATTGCCGGAGAATGCCGTTTGCACTTAGTGACCCGAACTGAAGCATCACAAATCAAGTCGACACGTATATCACGCTGCATGATAACAGCCAGTCATCTGAAACAACACGCGACCAAACAATCAAACATGTGGCGCAGAGAAACCACCCAACGTCATTTATGTCGCTCCAGTAGCATCCTTAGTCACGGGGTCAAGGGCGCATTCACTCCAGACTGAACGTCATGACCTGAACCGCCATGCCTTTGGACATTCACCGACGGAAAATAACAGGTGCATGGCACCGCACGTCAAGTGCCGTACAGTCTTCTGTTTCACACTTCACGACACGCAAGGGATTGTAGACAAGCGACCCAAATACCTTAAATGCACTTATTTAGACCTTAGCTGCTCCGTCAGATATGATCTGTGCCGACTTTCAGTGGCGCCATTCCGATGCCTGTTTATCAGGCCCGTCATGTCTCCTGCCGTTTCGCTTTCGCCTTTTTCGTGACAGAAGGGAGTTTGTGAGGTCTGAAGCCGCAACAAGGCCGTCAGATCAGGGGCACTCCAGATCACGCTGGCATTTGTCCGGCAGGTCGCGTTCTACCGAGGTTGGCAGGCGGACACAGACCGCGTTCTGTCGGGGCTAGCAGACGGTCACAGACCGCGTTCTGCCGGGCCTGGCGGGCGGACACAGACCGCGTTCTGCCGGGCCGGCAGGCGGTCACAGATAGCGTTCTGCCGGGTCTGGCAGGTGGACAGACCGCGTTCTGCCGGGCCTGGCAGGTGGACATGACGTGGAAATTCGGGTGGCGGCCTCTCCGGGGTCGCCCCACGTCGGCCCGCGTCCCGACAGGCACACGGCGGCGGCTGACGTCTGCAGATGACGGCCGCCACGAGCCGGCGCGGCTCAGCTTCAATGTCAACTGCCGCACACGTGGGCGTTGCTTTCTGGTGTCTGGTGCACTAAAGGGATAGAGGGGACGGAAGCAAGGAGCGCAGGACGCACAACTCAACAGCACATGACATTTCAGATAGCTAAATTACCCAAATCCGAGTGTTCAGGACGTAACATTGGCAACATGATAAGTACCGGCCCGTTGGCGACGAGCAAACTCATCCAAAACATTTGCAACAAAGATGCGGTGATGACCAAAATACATATATCAAAACTTGGACCCTAATCATTCCCGCAGGACAAGACATAACAAACTGTATCGATTATACAGACCCAACTATCTATTTTTACCTGAGGGGACCACGAATGCTGTCCTCAACACATCATGTAAATCATCATCAGTTCCCAAAGGGACGCGAAAAGCGCCATAGACCAATTCAATCGCTTACATCACGCCCCATATATCGCGGCATTTCAGCCACATGAAATCGCATCAAGTGGGATTTCATCAACGTTCCGAATAATTGATGGCGTCAATTTGGCTAATTACTATCATGTCCGCAAGGACTTAGCACTGATGGACCGAGAATTTCCACGTCAAGAACAGGTTTCTGAACCCTAGAGACAAACATTGCCGTGACATAACAGTGGAGTTGATGCAGTTGGTGACTTTCACACCACTGTACTAAATAATCACTCATCGCTAAATTTCGCAGCGGCAAGATCCACCAGCAACGCTCACACCGCGGGACGCCACAAAAACCTGCCTGAGGTCTAACAGACACAGGATGATCATTTGGCAGCGTTTTGCTCCCTTCAACACCCCGAGTGCAAAATGTGGTCGTTTTTCGACATTGTTACTCTCGAACAGTTAGGAGACGACCACCATATCTGGCGTCTGCGCAGATGCCGTCAAATAACTCGTTACCCCGACACACCTACAGTCCTTCCTCTTCACTGGGCCCAGTGAAATGATGCCTCCGAACTCCCCCCCCCCCCCCCCACTCTCTCAGTCCGGTTATCTCAGCACACAGGTGGGAGTGAGGGGTGAGAATAAGAGGAACACTCTGCCCGAGCCGGCACCCGCTCCGTGCCTGATGGATGTGGGTGGGCGCTCAACAGCCAGACCCCGACTGCTGAGCGACGTCACAGGGAGACCCGGCGGCTCCTGCCCCACCAGATGGCTCGGGGCAGCGACGTCAGTGTGGTCATGACGTCATAGCCACGTCACGATCAGCCTGCGTCCCCACCAGCTGGCGCACCACCCTGCCGGCCGTGACTCCGCCGGGCTCCGAGCCAACAGTACAGGCCGCCGCGACCGCACGGCTCGCTGAAGCGTGCAAAGCGCTGCCAGCCGCGTCCATACGCGATAACGGAATGCTCCACCTTCATGCAAGAGCAAAACGGAGACATGGGTCTGTGGCAAGCGCGACGAGAATGCATGTACATGGCGACAAAAGTTTTCACTTCGCCGATTTCGAATGTCACCTCCAAAGGACCTAATCGCGCGGGTTCTTGTCCAGCTGTGACGCAAATCAAGAAACACGGCGGTCAAACGCCAACGAATGCAAACAATTTTGAAGAGGTTTGAGAAGTAAGGCAACGCAAATAGCTGTCTGAGTTTGAAATTCGTTAAGGTGTTCAATGTTAAGATCGTTTTCCACTTGAACCTTCGTTATCCTATTCCACCTCATTGCAACGGTCATACTGCAGCATATTACGGGCTCCATTCTCCAGCTGTTCGTATATCTTCTATAGAGCAGCAGCCCCGCTAGCTTGGAACATCCATGCAGATGACCCACAACCTCGATTACTGACGACACCCACACTGTCACCTGGCTCACCACTCAACTAGAGCGGGCTGCGGGATGACACTCACCTGGGGCGAGATGCAGCATGGCACTCACCCTGGGCGGGCTGCAGGGTGACACTCACCTGGCACAGGCTGCGGGATAACACTCAGCTGGCGCAAGCTGCAGGGTGACATTCACCTGGGGCGGAATGTAGCATGGCACTCACCCCAGGCGGGATGCGGGGTGACATTCACCTGGGGCGGGCTGCGGGGTGACACTCACCTGGGGCGGGCTGCAGGGTGACACTCACCTGGGGCGGGCTGCGGGGTGACACTCACCTGGGGCGGGCTGCAGGGTGACCGAGGCAGGACAGTGCGGAGGAAGCTCAAAGAAAAACGGGAAGGCGTTTGAGCCGAGCTTCTTGATCAGCCGCTCCTGTGGACAACCGAATGTTCTAGTACCCGCCCGATCACACATCCAGCACGGAAGCTGGCCGGCCGTCAGCATCATTCAATAGCAAGTAACGGCCATCGGAAATCAGTCCGCACCACGCCCCGGTGATCAATGTCCCAATGAACCTGATGTTGACGACAATGACGGATGACGTAATGGTGACGAGGCTAGTGGTGCGTTTGCAGGTAGGAAAACTGGGCGATGTCTGCAAGTTCACAATATCTATTTTGGACCATTAAGCCATGCGACAAGTCTCCGATTTACGTCACATGCTGTTTTCCCAACCACCGATCCGTTCACCGACGCAACACGCTCATAATTCGGCAAAGTCATCAATGCAACCATTCAGGGCAATTTGCGATGACGAAGACGGGCATGACTGGATTCGCCGAAGGATATTCACGTGAATAAGTTACTGAAGGCCTGCTTTGTTAAGAAGTGGACGGCAAGGAAGCTGCCGAATTCATTGATGACAAGCGTTTCGCGGGCCGCAGCTAAATGGTGCTCGCGTCCATTCA
The DNA here is from genome assembly GCF_011947565.3 of Pollicipes pollicipes. Lineage (NCBI taxonomy): Eukaryota > Metazoa > Arthropoda > Thecostraca > Pollicipedomorpha > Pollicipedidae > Pollicipes > Pollicipes pollicipes. The sequence goes on from NW_023596461.1 coordinate 1,157,599, forward strand.
CGAAATGTGTTAGTCGCGTTCCCCGTCAATGAAGGCTTTCAAGGCGGCAACAAATCCTAGTTCCCATTCAGGCTGATACAACACAGTGCAATTTACAAGGAGGATAATGGCATTCTTGCAGGCCGGGCCGCGATTAAGTGTGGGGGGCGTCGCGCGGCCTCGCGCTGCGCCGGGAGTCATACGGGCGGGAACCGGTTCTTCCGGAGGAGCGGCACCGTGTCAAACCGCAGGCCATGCATCGAAAACAGCCGTCTGTCCTGGCCAAGGAAAAGCGTGACGTCTCAAGTTCAGCAACAACCGGTTAGGAAGTCACTACACAAGTCGCGTGGGCCCAGGGACGACGCCAGGTCGGATCCTCCGCAGGTTTATCGCTGAGTCGCGAATTGCCGTCAAGACATCGTCGAGTCAGCCTTCCCCTACTCTGGACAACACACAACCACGCCTGACGTCCCATGCATCCGTCTCGGACAATGCACGACGGTTGGATGTCCGACATAACTGTTCCGGACGATCAACAACCCCGCATGATGTCTGGCGCAACTGCTCCGGACAATAAACAACCTCCTGTGACGTCCCACGCAACTGCTCCAAACGATAAACAACCCCGTATGATGTCTGACGCCACTGCTCCGAACAATACATAGCCCTGCGTGATGTCCGACGCAACTGCTCCGGACAATAAACAGCTCCCTTCGATGGTTGACGCAATTGTTCCAGATGATAAACCACCGCGTGTGATGCATCACGCAAAAGTTCCCGACAATAAACAACTCCGTGTGTTGTTTCACGCAACTGCTAAGACAACAAACAGCCCCGTGTGATGTCTCACGCAACTGCCCCAGACAATAAACAACCCTGTCTAATGTCCGACGCAACTGCGCTTAACAGCCGCGCATAATGTCCAACGATGCGCTGAATGCAGCTACGGAGAGGCCTATGGACAAATCCGTGTGAAATGTCAGCTTCCGGAACGGGGCGGCATCATGCCTTGTGACCGAACACTACATGGTTTCTATCATCAGCAGTGGGGCAGCATTACGCCCTGTGATCGAACACTAAATGGTTTCTATCATCAGCAGTATGTGTGACGGTGCACATCGATCTGGTTATCACAAGTTCGGGAGCATTCAACCTTCACCGCTTCCTTCCCTGTCCACAGGGATTTTTATTGAAACCGGTGAAAACTCAGCGCCGGTACTCGTCGGGAGCTTCAATACGATATCCCACATGTTCAACTGCAGTTGACTGTCGTTTCACAGATGTGGCTTATTTGTGCAATTTTTGCGCGCGATAAACCTCAAGCAACCGGCTAAAGGTAGAGTTACCTTGGGCTTTGAATAAATCGGCACATCCTAAACCGTCTGCCCCGGTTGCTTAAGGGGAATGTTCCACATTTGCATGGGCTTGTGAACGAATAAGTCATTATGAAGACCATTCGGTGCAGTCCACAGCCCTATCCTTCGTAAGACCTAAAAGCCTCCAGTTAATGAGGTTAACGACCGCGAATATGTGCACACTCTTTCGTGCAGACTATTGCAAGGTCATTCGGGCACATATGTCACCATAGCAACGCCATCAAATCTTTCCACACCAAAGGTCACGCAGCATTTGACGCTAACAGAAATAGTATCGTTGAGCCGTTCAAATCTGGCGTCCGTGAACACGATTTCCACACTGTTTACGTCATTTAGCTCTTAATCAATACTGAGCAAGCTGTGCAAGTTTCAATCACGGATCACGTTTCGAGCTACATAATATAAGAAGCTGAACGTGGTTGCTGGTCATTATGGAAATAAGACCTAACGAAATCTAAAGGATTTTAGAGAAACTGTATTGCATAGAGCAGCCTTTTCCACTTAAAAGGATACTGTTATATATAGGCGAGCATATTTCATCATATCTGCTCCTTGCTTCAATATCTTCAAACATGGAACAATATTTTTACCAAATCACGCTTTTGTAAAACCGAGCCCTTCGCCTGCGACGTTGCATAAAAGCAAACCTCCAAAACACATGTGTCCCTCTCCCCACTCTTGCCTCCCCGCGGCGGAAACCGCACAGAGACGCCTGCCCGTCAGCCTGGTGGTGGTGAGGCCGTACCTGTAGCCTGGTGGGCGGTCGCTTGCTGGTCTCCAGCTGCGGGTAGATCTGCTCCCAGGCGAGGTACAGGTCCTTACGGAACGTCAGGCCCAGCACGTCCAGGTCTTCGCGGCCGTAGCGGAACGCCGCCAGCACGTGGCCGTAGACCTTGCGGTCGCGCAGGTACTCGGGATCCACGAGCACAACGCCATCTGTCGGCGACACGGATAGGAGTAGTTGAGACACCGTACGTAGGTAAAATGGATAACTGGAAATTCCATCTGTCCGTGGGATGCATAATGCAGTTAGGCACACGGTGATCTGTAGGTGGCAGGCGTAAGTTTTTTTGGCAGCGACTGTCGGCGAGGACGAAGAATATTCATGGCATCGCTAATTCCTGACATTAATGTTATTTATCAATTGCTGCTGAAGCCACGCCTGTAGCCTGGCGGGCGGTCGATTAGTGGCCTACGGCACCAGCACTTCGACGCATCTTTTATTGGTGCGGCATAGGCGGTCTGGAATTCGCGCGAGTTACGTCGCTCCCCGTGTCGTACATGATGAGCATTCCTACATACACCCACCACGCGCAGAATTTCATTCGCCCTGCTTTGACCCCTGAATCTACGTTAGTCAGGCTCATACCACTTTTGCTGCCAAACAAGCCTAAATTGCGTCATTGCGGATACGAGCCGCCGTGCGCGTCCCCGGCTGATCCAATATTGTTGGACGACAGCACGCGGAATTCAGTGCGCGGGACGCTTAATTCGAAACTTAATAGCTTGTATCACTTCGTCACATCTTTCGTCACCTGGCAGAGCGCAATATGGCGAGCTATTGCATTCCCAACATGTCCAATATCAGTGGGTCCTGTCACCAGCATAAGAATCCCGTTGATGTCAGCAGCACACAGTGTACCGTGCATTATCAATAAACAAGGTGTGGTGCGGCGCATGCCGGGTGGACGGGATGTCAACGCCAGCAGTCATTCCAGGTGAGGCAGTGCCGGAAGGGAAAACTCGATCGGGTCGCTCATCCACCGGGTAGGATAAATGGAGACGCAGTCAGAATGTCATCTAAAAACGGACTCTAAGCTACATAACAGGCGCAATTCGAATGCGTTCAAACATGGAGAATCGGTGGACCAGAACTTAAAGCGCCTATCTGGTGACATTAAAGGGAGTGTCACACTTTTGGGACGCTTTTTTTAAATGTTCTGGCGAAACCTCAGGACCAGTTACGTCTTACAACAGCACTGGCTGGTGTCGTCGCAGTACCATCAAGATACCATGATGAGACTAATTGCAATTATTTTCGGATCCAAACTGCGCGTCCAACGTTTTGTCACAGTATCATATTTATTTTTTCCTTGGCAGCCCCACAGGGCGGCCGAAGTCCAGGAAAACTGCAATTGCCGCGACTGCCGTAGGCGTAACCATTGCTGTTGTCACGGCAACGGCAAAATCTGTCAGGGGGCGCCGTCAGCTGTTCCGGAATAAGCGTTCCACTTTTATGTCATATAACACGCACATCGCGGCCTGGAGGACTCAAAAATGGCACATCTTCTGGCATGAATGACTTTACTATAAATCAACGTTTGTGATTGGCACTGCGAACGACGAACGAACATTTGCCGAGAAGAGTATTGGTTGAAGTTTGAACCGGCGCGTCATTTTAGACTATGGCTCTGTTCATCCCTCCCCCCCCCCCCCCCGCCCTCCCGCTCCTCTAACCTCCTCATAGCTCCTCCAAGCTAATATAATCGTTCACGTAGCACATCCAACCTCCTACCCGCTCCGCAAAGCTCAGATCCACCTTCCTCCAATCTCCTTCGAGATAAAAGGTGGTTTTTGGAGGAGTTTGGAAAAGGATGTGATACACAATAGTGGCGCAGTTCATTCACATGTTGTTTTTTTCGCTCCACGTGCTGCCGCAACAGAACCAAAGGGCGGATGGGTATGCTAATCCCGGTAGAGTTACTTCTAACTATTTACTCTAGTTAGCATGTTCATATGATGATTATACATCATATCTCTTTAGATGTACAATGAATCTCTCACAAACCTGCTTAGTTCAGTTGCGCGCAGACAGCTGATACCTCCTTCAAAATTGTTCCAGTGGCAGCAGATTTGACACAGATTCAGCGCTCGTCCAAACTCCTCCAAACTAATTGCATATGTTTTGGGGAGCGACGGGAACAAGCCGCATGTGACACTCCGTTTCTCAAACGTCAAAATGCGCTTCAAAAACAGCCACAGTGCTAAACGCCTTGGGAGAGAAACCAAAGCCATAGTATAAGGTTTCGTTGAATTTGCTTGATAATAGCCTCATGTTTGCACACACTTTTGTCAACAGCGTTTCAAGCTTTCGGACCGTTTATGTCACAAGCCTTTTGATGAATAAGTGCATTTTATCGAATTAGTGCATACTTTTCCCAAAGTATGCGTCGCATAATGCTTGCAATACACTAATTCATCAGAAGGCTTGTGAAATAAACGTTTGCATACACTTTTGTCAACAGCGTTTCAAGCTTTCGGACCAATGATTTCACAATGCTTTTGAGGAAGTACTGTACTGCACACATTATGCGACGCATACGTTGGGAAAAGCAGAGCATTTGAAAAGTATTGCTTTCATAGCGGTAAGTAGGTAATTCAATAAGTTTTCCCCCGCCTGAGCAACTCTTTCGAAAAAAAAGTTATGCGCTATGTAGAAAAATTGCGAACAACTGGTATCACCGATAAAATCGGACAAATCCGATCAAACAATAAGTGAAAGGTACAAAAAAGACAGCATATTCCTTTTACCATGACACAATATACAACCAAATCATGATCTCAATGTTTTTATATAAGCGAAAAGTTGTTTTGTTTCCTATGCTGCCTCTGAAATGCAACCACATATGACAAGCAAATGCGATTACGTAAGTGCGCAAAACGAGTTCAACGGACCTGGCGAGCCTGCCACCATTTGGACGCATCTCAAAAACCTATATAATGAACTCGATGGATTCCTAGATTTTTTATCACTATAAAAAGTTCAGCAAGGCATATTTATGACCACAAAACGGCATCCTCTACTTCTTATGAGACTCCAAAAAATGAGTACACCCCATCACGTGGAAGCCCTCGAAACTGCAGCATAACAGCCCACCAGATACACTTTTGAGTGAAAAACATCTCGTTCTGCGTCTTATGCTTCGTACGCACCCGGAAGTACCCACAGCAAATACTGCGGTTCCTAAGCGAGGGCAGAAGCTTTCAAGGGTAAAATAAAGCTAGACGGAGGTCAAGCCCGAAAGCCAGAAGCAAGACCGTAAAAAGGCAAGGGCACGGATTTTCGTGGCGCAGTGAGCGTGGTGCATGAAAGGTTGGTTATTGTGGCACAGCATATGCGTGGTCAAGGTCTACTAATTTCCCACAGATACAATGCTGCCGAAATATGCGTCCAGAACACTTGCCTTGTTATCGCAACTGATGCCCTGCGCACTTTGCCCCCTCGTCAACCTATGACCAGCTTGAACTCCATGAGTGGTCAGTAACATACGTCCGTTGAGTGTTCCCACCTCAGTGTTCCAGCTTCCAGCTGGCATGCAAATTATCTCCGTGTTATTTCAAAGTATGTGCACCTACCGGGTTTCCTTCCTTGCTCTGGAGAAAGGAACTCACCTCTCTGATTCGCTGCGGTAAATCACTGCCCCGACGCTAACTTCCAAAACAAAACCAATGAAGCCACAAACTACGTTGCCAAACCAACGTTGCAAAAAGGTCTTACGTGAAAAATATCACCATTATAGCACATGGAGAGAAAGCGGTTACCCACTCTTTCAAAAAAACAGCTTTAATGCGAAAACCACCCTCATTTTATCGTATTTACAGAAATCGTCCACCTGCCCGAACACCTTAGTCTTCAAGTTCGCAACCTACATGTGTTATGCGAATGTTGGATTGAACCGGACACAACGAGCTGAATAAGCTGTTTGATATAACCAGTCCAGTAAATAAGTTCACACAAAAATGCTTGCTGTGGCTGGCCACCGTTTCTATTACACAATTTTGTTTTAAAAATGCAGATAAAGTCGTTAATGTTATTGGTGGAAATAAAATCAAACTTTGGATGAAGATACTGAGCCACCGAGAGCAAATTTCGCCAGACGAACTTCGCAGCGTGATTCTTAAACGATTGGTCTTACATATTTCAATGTTTTCCTTTTAGTTGGCAAACTCCTTTTAAGAACGCCTCATCCAGGTTGGGCCGGGTGAGCTTGGACCGGGTCTCGTCGGTTCAGGGCGGGTCAGGTCCGGGTCGGGCCATGCAAGGTCGGACCGCACCGGTTGCAACAACATGGGTCAAAGTGGCCCGCCTGCGTCAGGACGGGCCAATAACATTCACGTAAGATGTTCCGACAGTTTAAAAGAACTGATGCACGCGATGTTGAGCCACCTTCCTCGAAAACTACCGGTCGATAAACGTATCCCACAAAAAGCTCGGCTCGTGTAATCTTGGCTGCGATGCGATAAGTGGACCTGCGCAGAGCCCGCTGATACCGGTTCGGTTACGGTACACCATCAAATCAGCGGCAGATCTCCTCAGGCATGGATCAGTCTATCGAACGCATCTCCACATCTGACAGCGTTGCCGTTTATCGGAGATACGAGCGGGCTTCCGTTGCCGGGAGGCAACTGAGGGGAACGAGACAACACGCATCTGCCGCAATAGTCTTGCATGGATCCAACATCAGTTTGATTGTAGTGTATTGGGTTTGAGTCAATGGAACCACAAAAGTGCGGTGCGCGGTGGTCCGTGGAAGTCCACCACCAACTCCCGACAGGCAGTCCTGCCGCGTCGGATGGTTCGCTTCGTTTACGAAGCATCCGAGTTGCCTTCAACCGTATCGCGGCCGACCGCCGCTGGCCGCGCCGGAAACCGAGCCGCGCCCCGCGGCGCGCCCTGAAGCCGGCCGGATCAATCGACGCCCCGAGTCGGCGCCGACGAACCCCGCGTCGGCATCGACGACTGCGGGCGACGGCGGGCGCGGGCAGGGCTGGGAGCGTCGGCGGCCGCGGGCCGGCACCAAAGCGACCCCGGAGGCATGCGCTGCCAGAGACGCGGTGCCGGTGGGCGGCGGAGCGTCAGACGCCGGGCCCGCTCCGGGAGGAAGGCGCCCGCGCGGCGGCATGCGCGGCGACATGCGGGGCAGCATGCGCGACGGCATGCGCGGCGGCATGCGGGGCAGGCGGCCCAGTTCCGGGTATTCGTACGCGAGGCGGAGACGACAGCGACGACAACGATAACATGAGATGGGGAAACGTACGGGCGGAGATGCATCGGACAGAAATGTGAAGGAAAAGACCACAAAATAGACAAGGCATGGGGACACCAGGAAAGGGAGGAAACTGGAGGGGAAGAATTACCGAAAAAGACCGCCGGCGAAGGATTTCTGGACACGTGGGAATCGAAGCATGACAGGCCACCGACCAGCTGACGAGCCAAGCAGATAAACCAAAGCAAACAGGCCAGCGGAATCAAGATGTAATCATGTAGATAAGATGTAAGATGTAAGATGTAGACAGTGCCCATAAATATGCCAAGCGCACGGCCAGCCACAAACCAAGCAGCTGCAAAAAAGACGCGCGTCCACGTTAAAGGTACACAGCCCAATAGTTCAATCTGCACTCGGCTGTCGGGCCGATGCGACGATTACCTCCACCCGCGGCAACGCACTCTGGCTCATCTGCTAACGGACAGCGTATAGCAGAGGCACCAGCTGCACAGGCTGGGGGGAGGGGTGCCACTGACTAGACACTGCTGAAAATGCGGTGCACTGGACACCGCCCATCAACCGGTGACACCCCACCCCACCCCCACCACCATCCCCCCATGCCCTGCCCCAGGCATACCGCTATCAGCAAAAGCATGCCCGTTGGGAGCCGTCTCCTACACTGCAAAACATTCTGAACGGACCATAGCATGCCGGCAGCGCAAAGTAGTCCTCCACAAGCGACCAGGCAACGCGACACGGCAGCGAAACAGGTCCGGTCACTCCAGGGAGGCAAGAGGCGGCACACAAGCAAATGCAGCCGACCAGTGGATACCCCCCCCCCCCCCCTACCTACATCCACAAAGACTCCGCCACCAACAGGCGGCGGCCCACCACACGAGAAGCGCCGATCCACCGTGGAAAGACGCGCGGTCCGGAGCGGCCGCCGGCAGCGGACGCCGCCGCCGCCGCCGCCTCACCGGCCGGCGGCCGGCGTGCAGTCCGAAATCGACGGCGGCGGGCCGGCGGGTCGCGTGACCGCGTGGCGTGACGACCGGGCGTGACACGGCCGTGTTTGGGCGACGGCGGCGTCACGAGATCGCACCGAGCGCGCGGGGGCGTGACGGGCGCGACCGCCGGCCACGACCGGCCGCCGGCACGGGAAGGCGCCGTGCCGTCACGGACGGGCTGCCGCGGCGCCCCCGAGGGCGCGCTGAGCGCTGGTGCTGCCTGGTGACGGACACGGGCTGTGCGGGCCCGCGCGCGCGTCTCGACGGCCGCCGGAGAACACGGCCGCACATCAAAGACGAGAGATTGGAAGGCGCCCTCGGTTGAGCTTCCGTAACGAGCGGCTTCGCTGGGTTTCGCAGTTTTGACAGCCACTATCGAGAGAGAGCGCAGCCTGCCACGGGGTGGCTGTGTCGTAAGATTGTGCAGCACGGACGCACTGTCTTCTGGTCATTTCGCCCCCAACCATAAGACCAATGTTGCCGTTGCTGAACACTATGAGGTAAGGCTGAGTGTTTACCTAGCACTGCGCCGCACGTTCAAGAAATTCGCCGCCTCTGTTTCGGGTGCTGGGCGCTTTCGGGCGCTGTCGCCAGACATCAATCATCACTTCAGTCACTCAGAAACATTGTTTGTAAGAACATTGAGACAAGACTGTGCGTGTTGTGGGTGGTTTCCCGTTAGCGCTGATGACGGGCGTCTACAGTGTTGTGGGTCGATACGACGGTCGAATACAATCATTAAGACAGCACTTATTACGTGACTGATGATCCGCCACAATTCCCCGTCACCCTCCCTCCCGTCATCATGCTTACAGCACGCAATCAAGCCAGCGCGCCAAAAAACAGCCCACGGACTAAGACGTTCTAGCCGTTTCAGCCTTGACGCAGTACCTCCAGTCGCACGCCGACACAAACTGTTTGTCTTGGCCGATTTCTGCAAACAGTCTGTAGGTTCACAGGCCTGTAGCGACCAGTGAGCTGAGAAATGCCGACCGGCGAGGCGCACTGAATTGCTGCCAGCCTCCCCGCGCCGCTGCGGCACGACGGGGACGAGCCGGGTCCGGTCCGGTCCGGTCCGGTCAGGACAGAACAGGACAAAACAGGACAGGACGGGACGGACAGGACAGGACAGGACAGGACAGGACAGGACAGGACAGGACAAGACAGGACAGGACAGGACAGGACAAGATAGGACAAGGCAGGACAGAACAGGACAGGACATCGCAGGACAGGGCAGGATAGGACACGACACGGTAGGGCACGGCACGGCACGGCACGGCACGGCAGGGCAGAACGTAGGACAGCGTACTGTCTAGGCGCGCGTTCAACCTTCAGTTGGGCGGCCAGGTTGCAGGTGGAAAGGGGGGCGGGAGAGAGGGGCGGATACGGGGATGACTCGGGACGGAACCTCACAAAGGTACGGTACAGGTCGAGAACGCCGCACACGGTGACCAGGTCTGGCAGCGTCTCATGAGCCTGGCGGGGTAGCTTTACTGAGACAAGACTAATGCACAGAGCTTCTTCCGCGAGGCGGATGACGCATAGCCTGTATTTGTGGCGAGGCAGACCATATCAAATTCGTTCGTTCTTTTTGTCCATTTATGCCATAGGAACAGAACATTTTAAAACATTCGGCCTTATTTTTCTTTGCAGATGTGTGCTGATTAATGAGCACACCACTCTCTCCCATCGATCTGTCCCGCGCGCAGGCCGTCTCAAACGTGCTCTCAAACAGATGAACACATTTACTATTTCCGTGTTGAATCCATGTTATGCGGACTTGATGCTGAGGTCGGACGGGTGAAGCGCACAGGCGGTGACTGCTCGTGGTGTGAGCGGCACGCTCGCCTCCAGACCTCATAATGCTCCGCAGCTAGGGACGCGGTGGGGAGCGTCGCTCGCGCACAGCGCACCAACCACATCGTCGAAGAAGGCGCGGCGATGTGCCGCTGTAATACATGTCACGACGCATCGTGAAGACCAAGAGAAGCTAGAGAACTAAAGGCTGGTGGCACGCATGGACTGCGGAGGCATGATAGCACACGTCCGCTGGGGAGAGGCGAAGCTTACCTATGGGATCGACGTGGGTGATGTGGTCGACGAAGTCCCGCTTCCCCAGGTACACGGTGATTTTGCCATTGGGTGAGCTCTTCTTGAAGACCCTGCGGAACAAAGCAACAACAGGTGAGCCCCCTGCCTGCGCCCACTGCCGGTCCCGGTTCCGGAGATGGCTTCCAGTCGGAGACGAAAGGTCCTCAGCCACTCAGCGCTGCTCGCTCCCTCGCTCTCTGCTCTCTCTGACGCTTCGAAGGTAGAGGTACCTCGGTGAGTGCGCGCCGAATGATTCACCACATGACACCCGGCCTAGCGCGGCACACCAGCGCCGAACCTGCCAGGCTGCTCCTGGTCCCCGAATAATGCTAACAGGCCGAACGCGTTGCAGAAGGAAATGGATCTTGTGGGGACCAGCACACTGCGGCTGGAGGCCATCGGACAAACGTGTGTGTGCGCCGGTTGTGCGGAGGCAGGTATGGGGACGGCACCCATGGGCCGTGCACGGCTGTCGCTGGAACAGCTGCTTCCGCGGGCTCAGTGAGACCGTCAAACATCGGCACCAGGTCATCAGCCAAGCCATCCCCGGACGCAAGCGAGGGGACCAAGGGAGCCATGCCCCCTCCCTCGAAAGACGGCAAAAATAATGTAACTATTGTATTGTTCCCAAGGGCTGGCGCGTAAAATTCGTGCCTGCTTGACCCCTTCCCCTCCCCATGACTGGATGCCGGCTTCGACTCTGGACCAGTTTGCAGCCATAAGAATACGGTCGCCCACGTTGGCTGCCCATGCATCAGCCGTGCACTAACGCGACGCAAAAGGCCCACGCACTAAACAAGAAGCATAACGTTCAGATAGCTCCTGCCCCACTGGTGAACGCTACCTCGTCATTTCTTACGGGAAAGCAGCCAACGCCGTCACGCACCTTTTATTTGTGACGCCAGCGACTACATCAGTCATATTAGCGCCTCAGGCCCATGACGCGAGCCCCGAGCGCTCATCAGAGCGCCAATAATTCACAACGGCGGGGGGAATAGTGAAGACCACTAGAACCTTCAGAAACCACCGGAAAACGGTCTGAGCGTTCGTATCGCTACTAACGCCACACACGCAACAAGACACCTTCCGCGTCCCAGGCGACCAAAACGTATGCATACGAGAGAGACAATACATTAGCGGTTATGGTCGAGCCCCGCGTCATTCCCGCCCGCCGCTGACGGCCCGCCCTTCGAGACAGCCAGCCCCCCTGGGAAGAAGATCCGACAGACAGCCAGCGCCATATTCTGTTCTATGATAGTTCCGATGAAAGCATTGACGCCAGCGACTTGCGAACCCCTAACCCAAGTAAGAGCGAAGTACTCTGCAAAAATCTTCCACACGCAAAACGCAGATGTCGCGGAGTAGATGGTGTTGCTGAGTGCTTTCACGTTAAACCTGATGGGCATTTTGATATCCAAAACCTGTTTTGGAAGAATCGACCAGATATTCAAACATCGTTTTCCAGTAAGGGCCGTGGAAAGAACTTATCATATAAATATGACGAATCTGTTTCTTGTCTGCTCTCTCTCAGGATCCATTTACGCCAATGTGGGCATAGGAAGAGCAATGTTCCAAGGTGCATATTGTTTTGCACAAGGCTATCAGTAACTCACATGAACTAATCACAATAAATACAACGCAAAAACACGTTGCTTGGTCATCAAACATGCGTACAAAAACAAGTCTAACAAATCGAAAATGCATTCCAAACATCCCTTTGCACATGACAAGCTTCGCAAACCCCAAGCAGAGCCAAGTTGAGCAAGTTCCAAAAGTTCCAAAGGGCTTTCATCACATCCGCGCTGAGAGGTTTCGACCACAATTCTCCGAAGGAAGCGCTCCAGGTCCGCAAGGCGGTTTCCTCTTCTCCTCCATCTTCCTCCCCCAACCCCCCAACCCCACTCTCCCCACCCCCAGCCCCTACCCCCTTCCACACTAAGGATGAAGATCCCCGTGAGGCCATCAGCCAAAGTACCGGGGAATTCTGCGGTATTGGTTGCAGGAGATGGAGAGCGGCGGAAGTGGTCGGCGCGGGGTTGCCGCTGCAATACAGCGCCCACGAGCCCCTGATGAAATACTGTACATGAATAATAGATAATGAAACACTGTGCATGATGAAATACTGTGCAATACTGTCATGGCGCCGCGTGCTCCATCGTGCAGAATCGGACGAAAAATAATTCGCACGCGCGACCGTTTCTCCATCGATTACGCATGAACACGAGGAAATCGGGCACATGCCGTGCGTAGTTATTCACACGACCTGCGGTCCGCAAATCCACCACGTCCACAGTTAGTCGCATCCGTGCTCCGTGAATTCCTTATATCTGCAGGAAGCTACACAATCCACACTCCACGGATCCACTACACAAATCGACAGATAACCATCACACAATCCGCCCATCCATTCGTCACACATTTCCACAGGCCGCCTTCGCTGCAGACCGCTGCACGGATTCGCCATCTGCACAGCTGGCCAAACAAGGCCTGGTGGCTGCCGTGGGCCGCGGCGAGACGCTGACGCCCGTCGGCGGCGCCGCCAGCGCAGAGCGCCGATAGAATCTGACGCTGGAACACGGCACGGAAGCGGCCTGCCGTGGTGCCAATCGGAACACGCCTCCTCCCCCCCCCCCCCCCCGCTGAATCGCAAGGCTGGCTGGCTGGTTTTGTCACCCCTCACTGCGACGCTTGACAATATAAGCGTTGACGGCGGATATCATCGACTAGTCCCTGAAGTTCCGAAACGCTAAAAGTTAATGCGTCCCAACGGCAAGCGATTCCCTTTAAGCACTTCACCGAGGGCACAACCTGAAGTCGTCAAAAACTGAGGTCGTCCAACACACCGCAGCACACTGATGTCAATCCGAAATACGGATGCCACGCTCCCGCGCGCTCGGCAGCGGACGCGACCATTAGGCTAATTACGTGCAAAGTCGGGGCCGAGGGCAGCATGTAATCGGGTTAAACCATCGCAGACACAGCATTCACCGTGGCTCTAAAACGATAAACAGCGTTTACATCACTAGCAAACCACACCACCACAGCACCACCATACCTGCGATTTATGGATGAGGCAGCCTAAAGCGTTACCCAGTGATTTAGAGAAGAAAAACGGTTACTGGCAGAGCTAAAGCGGCCTCTATGACGTAGGGATGGCGAACAGCATTACCTACATACACATGGCTCACGCAACTTACAAATGACAAACGACATGATAAACGCAGTGTCCCCGCGATTCTGAGATAAACTCAGTCTTACGTACGTGCCATATTTCCTGCCGAGCAATTTTTTCTTCCCATTGCGTTCGCCGCCCCGAGAAATTACCGAAGATTTTCGCAGCACGTACCAATACGACTACCCGCGTCACTTTTTCCACACAAATACTGCCGCGATCATAATGGATCGTACCTCCAACACGACGCAAATACCGCAATATTTCTCGACTTTTGTCTATCGTCGTGGATGCTTGGCCTGTTGATCGATAAACATTTTTCGTCTCGCCCGAGGTAAAAACAAACAACAAAAAACGGGTCATCAATGATCAAAGGTGACAACTTTTCGCGTTAACGGCGCCGAAGAACACTTTATACAGTCCGGACAATAATCCTACACTACCGCCCGATTGAGCGTGCTCAGATACACCCCACCCTGCAACTTCTAGGATCGCTTGACAGGAAAAAATAGCCTCATCCGCACGGAACGGTGTTCCCTGCGATTCCGAGATGACGAAATAAAATCCCCGCTAAGGCACGGCGCAACGTACGATCTAGATACCAATTGGCGCGAATGTTCCATGCGGTTCACCGGCGAAATATAGCATCACTTTGGAGCACAATGGCAGTTGGCATGAGTGTTCCCTTCGATTTACCGGCGAAATATAGCATTGCTTAGGTTGCAGATGCACAGGGCGTGATATGGAGTACAGTCCTGTGCAGCAGCCCGACGGCGGCCGGTCGGGGCTCTTGACCCCAACCCGGGCGGGCTCCCAGGCCTTGCTATTCCGGGTGAAGTTTCCCCACCCCACTCCCTTCTCCCTCCCCCCCCCCCTCCCTGAGATCTTGGGAACTACTTGGTCATTTTGAAGAGCGCATGACCCCTCTAGATGAGATCTACGTTCCTAACCTACAACATTTCATGAATTTCAGTTAGGGCAGTCGGGCGTGTAAAAGCCCCTGGCTGCAAATTTAAGACATTTTTTCATGACACAATTGTCCTGTTTATGAACAAATTCCAATGCAATAAACGCATATCGATCGATGATAATTTCCGATGTGAAAAGCTATGGGAATAATTCAAGTTCGAAATTAACGATCGTATCTAGTATACGCAAAACGGGGTGATAATACAACTGATCAAAATGGTTTTTTATCGAGTGCACGCGAACGAATGGGGTGGGGCTTTGCTTGACAATCAGAGTAGCAGACATCAGCCGAAAATCAGGCACAATGTGTATAAGATATTCAGAAAGGATCAGAATACGATGGAGTACGAGGGAGCTCGGAGCTACCGTCACAGTTTGCATATCCCCAAAAAATTGCACATCACATCACCAAACGACAACTGCAGCTTGTACAACACTAATTAAGGCCGCATGGCAAACTCCACTGACCCAGTCACAACACCACCTACCGCTGACGGCATTCGGCGCCTGTCATCACAAGGTCCGGCATCCTGCAACGGCAGCAGCACCCGTGCAGATTTCTTACACCAGCGATCTAAGCTTGGCTGCTTTGAGCCGCGTCCCAGCGAGACCTCACCTTTCATCTCGACCTACAGTCGGCAGCCTAACGATGCCGGTTGCTGCCTCCTCTCCCCTCCCCTCTCACTCTTCCCCCGCCGGAGCGTTCCTGGCGAGGGCCCCGGGGGACGGGGGAGGGGGAGGGGTGAACGGGACGGGCCTCGGCGAGCGGCCACATCTCCCCAGGCTCGTGTCGGCGCCGGCCGGCTGGCCGAACGCAAAAAACCGTTGGCAACCAGCGGACGACAGAATGGCGGCCGAGGCGACAGCGACGGGCCATTGTGCGCGCGAGAGCCGTCGACACTCTCGAGCGCCCCCGGCCAGGGGGAGCACGGGTCCAGCCCGCCCGCGCCGCTGCTGGCGGCGGTCTGCCCAGAGTCTCGCAGGTTCGTTCGTAGAGATGTGCAATGAACTCCTCAAGTTATTTCCTCGGGCGTGTCACAAAAGGACGTACTAGTAGTGAATTTTAGCTGAAGAGATATCGTGCAGTTATGTTTATCAGCTCGAGATGATGACTGGGACCAGGGATATCAATGGCGGGACCCAGAATCGAGGTTAGTCCTGATACGGTTCTCATGCTTTTTCAGCCTACGGGTCCCGATGTAGAAATTTCGCATTTTCTCGATTCCCACAAAAAACGCGTCTAAAGAGCGTTCCACATTCGGTGTTAAAAACTGAAATAGCCATCTTCCAGATCATTTGTTGCAATTCAGAGCCCTGCCCTTCTCACAACCTAAGCCCCTCTAGTACCTGAGCTACACGCCCTTAAAGATGTACTGACCATGTCCAGAGAGAAGATAATGCTGTTCGCATCCGCTCATACGATATTGGTGGCTTTGGTTCATTCATCTACAACTGTCTGGGACATGCGGCGAATTCCCGTTGACGAAGTACTCAACAACGAACAAGAGCTTAATATATATATATATATATATATATATATATATATATATATATATATAAGGGAGGAGAGCAATGCCGCAGCGGCTACTACGTGCATACGCCCCTGGCTGCTGGTTGTCAGCCAAGGGCCACTGCCATAAACAACGTCACTGCGTCCCACTGCATCTTGATTGGCTGACAGGTCTGGCCTCACGTGCTCGAGGTCGTGCATTACACCCTCACTCTTCGGACGCCGAATAAAATGGGTTTCAGGGGTTGCCATCAGCGCTGAAGTCGCCTGTGACATCGTAAAATCTCCCAGTTGCTCTGTATCGGAGTTGAAGCTTTCCACAATTTCGAGTTGCGCAGTTGCAAGGCCACCTTCTGTGACATCTTTTTCCGCTTGTTTGAAACATTTTTTGGCAAGCATATACGTTAAAACGACCAGCAAAATGTCTTGGATATTTGTATGGTACTCTTGAAATCGCCATGGCACAATAAATAATAGTTAGGGCATTATGGACTTTACAAAGGCGTGAGGAATAACTTTCCTTTGTGATATTTATCTTTTTCTCATTTGCATGTGAAAGATCGTAGTCTGGTCACCAACTTCCATAAATGAAAAGGTGCTTATCCAATTGGAAAAACATGGTCCATTCATCGACTAATCATGCGTAACGCACGAAGACTGGGCACGCGGCGCACTGCCGCAGCCGTTCCCCCGCCCCTCCCCCGCCTCCCCCCCCCCCCCGCCCCTCCCCTCCCATGTGTACTGTCGGAGCAGGGGCAATTGGAGCAGGGGGAGGCGAGTGCGTACCGTGAGGGCGGCGTCGCTTCTTGTTCGTGTGGGACGACCCAGAAGTCAGATAATGGTCCCGTGATAGGGTCTTGGGCTCGTGCCTGTTGTGCGGCTGGAGCGCGTGGTGTATTGACAGTGTCTTGCGATAGTGAGACGCTCAAACAGCCCTGGTTGTGTCGATCTATTGGAGAAGAACAGAACGAGAGCGCGGCGAGGTTCAAAGGGAGTATGCCATCTGTCATATCAGACAGGTCCGATGTGATCAGAAAAGCCAGTTTTTTAGGTAGCCACTCCTAGGAGAGAAATCTCATTAGACTCCCTGCTCACCATTACGAAAACAGTATCGTTTATTTGCCTTGCTTTTCCAACGGAAGTGCTCTATAATGTTTGCAACGCGCAAATTCGCCAAAATGCTTGCGTGATAGATGATACGAAAGCTTGACACTGTTTCGAGAAAAACATCTGTAAGTATGAGGCCATTATCCAACGATCGCCGCGTTCTGATGAGCAGCGGTACCCACACGGCTTGCGTGCGCTGATATTGCCAGAACATGAAGTTGATGATTGGTTCTCTTGGCCTGCAAGATGTCATTCAAAAAATGCTTTTGATTGACACAATCAAGGCGCAAGCAGATGAAATCTTGGATTCGATCAATGAAACCAGACAAGCCAATGGGTAAGCACCGACTGCTGTAATTTATTTGAACTTGTTCTGCCAGTGGACGAGTTTTTCACCGAATTATGAGAAACCATATTAGCAGTGAACACACACCTTGCGGCCCAGCCCCAAGTCAAATTTTTCGATGACCTTTAAAACGACTGCCAGAGTACGAAGCTTTGATCATTTTAGACTTTCCAGAAACTTACACTTTCGTCGCCCAAGACGAAGTTCAGCAGTTTATTGAGACGCACCGTAACGCACGCTGCACCTTTTCGTGGTATAGTGACCAGGACCTGGCAGATAACCCACGAAAGTTATTGCGCGCTGTCAGACGCCATAAAACGTGACATTCTGGCGGTCCATACATTCCTACAGCACTTTCGACCAAAGGTGAAAAGCCTCGTTTTAATATGAAAACATGCATTGCTTTTCAGATGGATCAGCCGAGCTGTACAAACACAGGTTAAATCCTCTGAACATTTGCTTTCACGAGGAGGATTTTGGCGTGTACTTTGAGCGCCATTACGGTACCATATCACAGGGAAATAATCACGAAAGGGCTGGGGGGACCCTGAAAACGGTTGCTGCCAGTGCCACTCCGTTGCGCCTCTGTTCTGATCGTATTCTCTCTACTGAGAAGCTATGCCGGTACTAGCAGGGCGAGGCTAATGTGCAAAGAGTATGTGTCTTTGCACCAGAAGGAGAAGTCATTCGGACAGAGGATGAGATGAGCATCAGAATGGCCTTGGTCAAGACTATCCAAGGGACGGAGTGACCCCAGTGGATGTTCAGACTGTCAGTGTCAGTGGGTTGGATTCAGGCGCTGGGAGGGAAGTGGCAGTCGCTTGATTTCAAGAGTTTGAATGAGTTAGAGTGAGACTGAGCGCACTGAGTCCACTTTCACCTGCAGGCGAGCCATCGTGTTGCTAAGCTTAGTGTTTTCTCACAATGCGCTCATTTTCCGCCGCCTATGCGGAAAGACGCATGGGGGATACTGTACCGGTAGCCGGCGGCGGATGGCGCGAATGGCGCGTAGTCCCTCAGAGTGACGTTGTTGCCAATCCTTCCAAGCCGATAACCAACTGTTTTATTTTTGGATTATGTGGTTTAAACTACGCTCCATCACATGCAAATGAAAAAAGCTCACAATCGCGTAGGAAAATGATTCAGCATGTATCACAAATATGCATAATGCCACAAGCAATATACCTGACGCAGTGACGATTTCAGCCATGACACACACGCAATCTGGAACGTTTTTGGATCATTTTGGCGCGTTGGTTTGTACGCTTGTCTTTCAAGGTAGTGAAAAAATTGCCGCGGAACGTAGCCTTCAACCGAACACAACACGAAAGTGCCGGCGGCTGTAACTTAGAAACCGCTCAACTGGGAGACATCGAAATGTCACAGGCGATATCAAAGCCGCTTCTGTTCTGATGCTTCACAGCCAACCTGTATCTCATTCTTATCAAAATCCGAGAGATGGGGGTTTAAAACTGACCCTTCGACCTGTCAATTTCCTGTGGAATGCCCCAGGTGTAGCCCTGCGGTTTACTATTCCGCACGGGTACTTCCCGACAGTGGATGGGCCGAGCGTTGAGTGATGGCGGCCATATTCGATGCAATAAACGTGCGCAGACTGGAGATCGGAAGTAGGGCCGAGCCGCCATATCGACATCTTATTTGTGTTGTTGGAAAATAAATTATATATATATATATATATATACATATATATATATGTATTGGTGGAATATGAACTATGAATCTGCAATGTTCGAAAATAAATGACAATTATTTTACGTTGCAAATAAACGACCCTCCTGCTCCACAAAGTACCGGTTAAACGACGCCACGAAACAAGCTTTGGTATGCACCATAAAACTGGACGTTTCGAAACGATGCTCATGGTCAAGAAACCCATCGCTTGCTTGATAACATCACGTATACCAATGCTTGTTTGACGACGATGTCCAACCAGCGACTGTTGGTATACTGTAGATGGGTCACTAAAAACATGACAACCTACAATGCCGATAAATTGGGACTGCAGGCATTCCTTGCTTATCTCAAAGCATATCTTCTTGTATATTCTGGCCATCACTCTAACAGTCTCTTCGCAACTGGCACCTCCGCAATCGATTAGCACGCGGCAGTCGGCATTTTTCGCTGCGCTGATATGGTTCAAACGACACTGAGCCGACCTTGCCGGCCTCCATTGAAGTCTTGGCCGATCGGCCTGCAACCTGCCGATGGATCGGATTGGACCGTCCTCGCCTGGTCGGCCTGCCATTTATTAGAAGATCTTTTATATGCATTATAATATAAACTGTATAAACGGTCTCGCTCGCAGTTTTTGTTCGAGCCGAACATATATTAACATATACACTTTTCCAGCTATTGGCGACCAGACGAGAGTTTTTCCTCTGTTATATACGATGAGTGGATCTTTCGCATCGTCACCAACCCAACAGAATGCCATGTTATCGTATGCACCATTTTGTTCGTATCATGGGACGTCCCAGATATCAGACCTTACAATAAAGCCTTCGGGTACCGGAAATGGAAGTTAGTACCATTATTGACACCCTAGCGAGGACCATCAACGCACGCTGATCCGAAATCTTACCCCGAAAATTATGTAGTGTTCTGGGGCACTGCCAACACAGGCATATTGGCTCATTAGCGAATGATCACTATCGTCCCCAGCTCCGGCGTTCAAAGCGGGACGGTTGCACGCAAGTTAAGTATCACCTATCCATTCGCAGCGACGGTGACCATTTCTAACGCCCAGACCAAGTCAATGCTCTGGTAAACTGGCACCGACAGACGAGTGAACAGGAAATGTAAACAGAGGCGATGACGGACGTGCTCGCTCACGTCGGCGACACCCCGTTCCCCTTATCCCAGGTGCTCACTGTCTGCAGCAAAAGGACAACGGAGGTTCGGTGGACGGGTGCTGGCGACAGCGGCTTTCAGAGCCCGTCCGTGCCGATGGAATAGTGTGCGACGTCGGCCGACACGCCTCCCGGGACCAGCATGGGACGCAGGCACGTCTCCCGGGACCAGGACAGGACGCGGACACGTCTCCCAGGACCAGGACGGGGCGCGGACACGTCTCCCGAGACCAGGACGGGACGCGTACACGTCTCCCAGGACCAGGACGCGTGCACGCCTCCCGGAACCAGGACGGGACGCGGACACGTCTCCCGAGACCAGGACGGGACGCGGACACATCTCCCGAGACCAGGACGGGACGCGCACACGTCTCCCAGGACCAGGGCGGGACGCGTACACGCGCCGAAGAGCGGGAGGGAAACTGGCGCGGCACGCGGTTCGGCTCGGATCAAACTTGTGGGGCGACACCGCTTACAAGAGAGCAGCGTCCAGGGGACACGCCCCACGCCCTGAAAGCATCGGATCTGGTGTGACGTCACAATCTGGGAGCATCGGGTCTGGCGTGACGTCACAATCTGAGAGCATCGGGTCTGGCAGGACGTCTTTCTCTCTCCGAATGGTTCGGCTCCAGCAGAAACGTCACAACTCTATGACAACTCTATGAGAGTGATGGGCCCGGTGTATACCTCGACGGGGAACCTCGAACTGTCTGTGAGCTCCGGATCGGGTGACAGGTTCCACAAACTGAGCGCCCCGATACTATGGACGTCCCGCGCCCTGTGGGGCATCGAATCAGATGGGACGACCCACAACCTCCACGAGCGTCAAGTTTGGTGACACGATGGCAGTTCTCGGCGGCCGACCGACTATCGGCGACGTTATCGGCGCGGCGCGTGACGCACCGGGGAGCGACGGCG
Organism: Pollicipes pollicipes; assembly: GCF_011947565.3. Taxonomy (NCBI): domain Eukaryota; kingdom Metazoa; phylum Arthropoda; class Thecostraca; order Pollicipedomorpha; family Pollicipedidae; genus Pollicipes; species Pollicipes pollicipes. The sequence continues at coordinate 1,178,931 of NW_023596461.1, forward strand.
ACGATCGACACTGAGAGTGAGAGGGTGAGAGGTAGGCGTCGCCACACATCCTCAGTAGCGGAGTGCGTCGTGCGCCTGTAGGCCAGCACGCAGAACGGCCATGCGTTCTGCAGCCGGCCGTACGGGTACAAAAGACGGGTACAGTCTAGGCACTATTTGGCCAGCACGCAGTGCGGCCTGCGATCTGCAGCCAGGTACAGTCTGAGCTCTGTCTGACCAGCACGCAGTGCGGCCCGCGCTCTGCAGCCGGGTACAGTCTGAGCTCTGTCTGACCAGCACGCAGTGCGGCCTGCGCTCTGCAGCCGGGTACCGTCTGAGCTCTGTCTGACCAGCACGCAGTGCGGCCTGCGCTCTGCAGCCGGGTACAGTCTGAGCTCTGTCTGACCAGCACGCAGTGCGGCCTGCGCTCTGCAGCCGGGTACCGTCTGAGCTCTGTCTGACCAGCACGCAGTGCGGCCTGCGCTCTGCAGCCGGGTACAGTCTGAGCTCTGTCTGACCAGCACGCAATGCGGCCTGCGCTCTGCAGCCGGGTACAGTCTGAGCTCTGTCTGACCAGCACGCAGGACGGGCCGCGCTCTGCAGCCGGGTACAGTCTGAGCTCTGTCTGACCAGCACGCAGTGCGGCCTGCGCTCTGCGGCCAGGTACAGTCTGAGTTATTTGTGGCCAGCACGCAGGATGGCCTGCGCTCTGCAACCGGGTACAATCTGAGCCCTGTCTGCACCTCATCCAGTCAGTCAGCCAAACACGGGTGTACTTGGCCGCATGGGCAACACACTCGTCGGCACTTATCTCCTAATTAGGCCGGACGTCCAGAATGCAAGCTGGTGAACTACTTGACGTGTTGCCTTTCCAACGCTAACTTAATTACCACTTCCGTCAAACCAGAACAGTACAGTCCATGTGCAAATGGACGTGTTGATCATGGGGTATGCAGACATTTTCTCCATTACCAACCGGCCCAAACGCGTTACGAGGACAGGGATCAAATTTAACTTAGCCCTCTGTTCTTGGTGCTGATGTCTAGATTCGCACTCTAGGTCAATCAAGCAATATCCCGTGAGCTCAGCATGTAACAATGCCAGTTAAAAGTATTATACCGACCCTTCGGCTACCTTCTTACAGAGAGGAAATCAATACGGCTGGCCAATTTTACCGATCGACTGATCATTGCTATTTTAAATTCAAGCTAAAAGCCTTTTTAGCTTTGAACTTTATTTAGCTAAAAGCTCGTCCGCCAGAAAATGGTGGAGAAGATTGGTGTCTGGTATTAGCTTTCCCTACGGCCTTACTGTAGCGCATTTTAAATTTAAGGGAGTCGGGGCGTTCCGTTGGTTCCCATTCTCACTTGTAATATACATAAATCATAACCACGCCCTACCCGTGCCCGGCTTTGTTCCCTCAAAACTTTACCCAATGCGTGGGCTCACGCGTTCAATATTGGCAGGCGAGAGCATATCCGGCTCGTGATGGCCCCTGCTGACACGAACAACCAACGAGATCGTCCAATCATCGATCGCCACCGGGCGACCTACGGCGCCGGCGAATCCCCGTAGGGCAAGCGTTTGCACTGTTTTGGTCTTTGACATCTAATACGAGAGCTTTTGTCTTTTCTCTACATTTAACTTCGGCATTATCCCGATCTACCATATAATTCCCTAGAAAATTCAGTGTGGTGTGTAACAACATATTGCCAGGGTCTGCACCAATACAACCGCTGCGTAGCGGCTCGCACATGTTCTGTGCGCACACATCATTTTTAGAAACCAGGCACATCGGACACGCAGACCGAGGGAACCCACCTTGTACCCTGCCGTTTGCTGTTGCTGGTGTCCGCCATGATGACCTGAAACCACACAGCCCGGTGAGGACACACAACAGCATCAAAGACTGGCGGGCGCGACCGGCAATCGCGCAGACCTACATGAGGTGCATGCTCTCCGACTTGGGGCGCCCTTGGGTTTGGGGCGTTAGAGGCGCTAGCGTTCACGGACCGGTCTCTTGGAGTGCGATAACTAGTAATGGCGCAATGTTATGTCGCCTGTACCCGCAGCACCAAGTTCGCAACAATTCTGTTCCACATCGACCACGAGTAGGGACGGTGCACCCCACTATTACGTACGGCATGAACGAACACAATTAAAGCTCGCTGCAATAAGCGTCAGTGCTCACGAGACATACGACCATCCATGGGCCAGGGGCGTTTGCAGGACTCAAAACTACAGGGGCGAATAAAAGCTGGTTGAAAATCCGCTATGCATCATGAGAAGGCACAAATAGCAAGAAGCAGGTGGTCAGAAGATGGACCGATCGCGTTCCCTACTACCTATACGCGCCTTACAAACGCCACTGACGTCGGCACGCGAGCGGCCGAACACATGCGGCAGAGTGGAGAAGATTGAGCACGTATGTATCACGCGCTGACGGCTCAGGGATTGATGGGAGCGACGACGCACACGGGAGAAAGGCGTCCTTCACAGACGCCGCCGCCCGCCCCGGCCAGCCGAGATCGGACCGCCACGGCCTCCCCACGCCACGCTGGACGTCATGAACGCCACGCGACATCGGAGGCCGTAACGCCTCCGCCCGGCGCGCCGGGCTCAGTTCACAGCGTACCTCCACAGGGCAGCAGCGTTGTGCGCCATCCGGAAAATCGATGCCGTGACTTGCCGGCGCCAATAGTAGTGCCATGGCAGCGGGGCCCGAGCCAATTACTGCTGAAGCCAGTGCGGCAAATCGCTACGGAAGCCTGTTGCAATCAGTTCGGAGGCAAGCAGTTTGGCGTTAATGCTTCCTGATATCACAGAAGACAGCAGACAAACCTCAGGAACAAAGGGTGGGCACTGAACCACGAGCGGGGACGCTCAAACCACTTGTAGTACGGCGTGAGCTGTATCTGTTCCACGCATCGCGATGTGCTGACGGATCGCATTTCAAACAGCTTAAACTTGCTTTTATTACTTCCTGGTTTTCACCGGCTTTAACAGGTTAAAGTGGGCAGATCTGGCGTAAACTGAGATATTAAAAATATCCCGGGGGCCAAGCAGACATAAGTATCCTGACATCTGCTGCCTACCTTTTGGTCAAACAACCAGCAATAGCCTACTGACATCACAACAGCATGACACAAATGTGCGTGCGTCTGTAATGCTTGCTCTCTCATCCAGCGCCGTGTGCCGTGGTAATAAGCGTGAAACGTGCCGTCAATGCTGTTCAACGTAGCACCATTTTTCTCGCGCCTGTTTGCGATGAAAGCTACAAGTCACGAAGTTTAAATACAGGTGGACAAAAATGGCAAAAAAATCCTCCCGGAGCATTCAGGCCTCATTGTACAATTCAGCCAGGTATCATGACAACTGAGGTTGGAAATATCGGATGGGTTCAAAAACATAGGGCAAAGCGCAAATCACGTTACGCATGGACGGAAAGGGTGTTTTTGATGAAGCGTTATGGAAGCGTAATAAGGGAGCAAGGGATTTTGGATAACAGAACCTTTTCGGTCAGGCGTGGTTGCACATGAGGCAAAAATATGTTTTTAATGACTTAACCATCCGAGCCATATCCCGTTGGCTTTCTCTCATGACAAGAAACACGCCCCTATTTGTTTCGCACCCCTGGGTCAATTAGGGGCCATATGGACGTCCCCTTTGGGCGGACGTTACGTCTACCTTATTTGTTGGGCCACTTTAGTCACTCCTTTTTGGGATGTTACACCGCATAAGCAGGGGAAGGGACATCGTCCCGCATTGCCTGTGCGCTAACAGGAACAGTTGCAAAATGGCAAAAAAATGTGCAACACTATTTCTAGACGGGTCCATATAGCGCGACAGCTGTAATTACTGTTTTGATCCCTCTCCAAAACGCTATATTACGAGAGAAGACAGCCCTCACAACAACTGCGTTCGTACAGCATGTCGCCACCTGAACCGCCCTGCACATCGTGGCACGCATGACCTACGTCACGTCGAAGGCAGTGTGCCACATCTGAAGGTATGGAAGCAAGCGCCAAATATGATGAAATAACCTCACCTGTAACTATTAATACGCTTTTAAAATGCAGACTGCTCACGACAACAAAATTTATATTTTTTAACGAGCGTGCTCCTCAAAGCATCATTGCTTCATTGCGTCATAGAACGTTTGTATGACTGCACTCACTTGTAGTTCTTTAATCTCCCGGGAGGTGGCCCGCTGTAGTGCTAAATGTATAAACCAAATATCGTATGGTGCTCGTGTTTTGGTCCTCTCTCGTAATGTCCTTGTAAATTTAACCGCCAGTTTAAATAATTCGATCCGAAGCCTCATTTCCACCATAATTAAAAAGGGCGTATAACTTCTTGCACTTCGTAGCGCAAAACGCAATTCGTGTCCGAATCCTGCCTAGATAGCAGAACATTGGTTGACAGCCAAATGACGGCCGTTATGTCTGGAAAGCATGCTCCCAAATGTCAGATATGAACGACTCGGCCATTATCCTTTAATTGACCTTGACTCCGCATGACCAGTGCAACGGCGGGACTTCAATGGCCTTGCTATCGCGTTAGGGATGCCTCGGTAGCCTTGAAGAAGTCTGTACGATAGAGTCTGCGCGAGATAGTGCGCACATTCGTGAGTGCACATCGTCAGAAGGCATGTAGCTCAGAAATCAGAGGGTTTCTGGTCTTAAGAACGGCAGGGCTGTGAACCGCACCGCATGACCTTTACGACGGCCGTTTCAGTTCAAAATCCCGTATATAGGTGTGGCACTGCCGTTAATTGTGGACATCAGTTGGGCTCTTTGTCTCACAGGCCTTTGGCTACAAAAGCATTAAAATACCGCCGTCTTCGCCTGTGTTACGTTATTCGCAATGCATGTCTTACCTTGGCTTTATGCCCTCCCCGCAATTTTCAACCCAAATTGTCTTTGGTTCAGCACACCTCCACTATGGCTAGTAAAAATCCGAGTCCGGTAAATGTGACATGATTTTCAGGCCCCGCGGTATCTGACGACGCGCATCGATCTGACACCATTCAGCAGGGGTGCACTTTCCTTTTCAGTTGCTGGGCTTCAGCCTCCCTCCCTTCCCTATCACGGGCAGCAGTCCCCCCCCCCCTCCTTTTTTAGAGAACAACAGGTCAAATCCAGGCAGAAACCAGCTTGTTGGCAAAGTTTGTGGGTAGGTTTCATCCTTGGCTCTCTCCAATTCACTTTGGCAAACTGTATTCCTGCCATTCAGCACCAATGCTCTGCATTTTCCTTTGCTGGTTGTGCTCCTAACTTGAGAGTAACAATGTTTATTTTGTTCATGCATTCACTGATCCACAAACACACCTCCAATTTTCAGAGTGGTGCCTTATTTAGGTGGCAATGGGATAAAGGCATGCTGGCAAAATTGGCAGGACAATACAAATATTTTTCTCAAATGTTAATAAGCAGAATGTACATGCCTGGACAACCACTGAACTGCATGATGCAGCAGCAGAATGACAAACTGCCTGATTCTGAACACTGTCCCATTGACCACTTATATCAATTGCAGGCTATCCATGTGACTGAAGCTCCAATGCTTACAACTTTGGTGTACAAAGAATTTGTGTCATCACACACAGCATTGTTTGCAATGTAAGGATGGGGATGTCCACCAGTATTGATGCACTTCAGGTGTGCAAGCAATGGTCAGCTATGCTGACATTAACTGTTGATGCAATTCTTTTTGCAGGAAAACTCAGCTGGCTAAATTTAATGATGGTATCACTGAAGAAACCTGGGTAGCACATGCAATATACCATAATCACACAGTCTCCATGCAGCCTTGCTGCCCAACCTATCTCAATATGTTAAAAATGTTATATGCTATAACCATGAAAACAAATGCATATTGATCTGCACAAACATGCTTTCCATTTCACTTCAACAAATCAGTGGTAATAGTCTAGTCCACAAAGGTAGATATATGAGACTGGCATGACATTGGATCTGTACATGAGCTAGGTTCAGCATTAAGTCCTTTCTTATGCTTCCCTTAATGGCAAGCAGAGAATTGTTATTACAAAAAGCCACTCATCACTTCAACAGGCACAAATTGAAAAAGCAGCATTATCATTGCAGGTTATAATTATTCCAAGATACATCCACAATTTATGCACCATGCAATGTACTTGGTTTCTACAGGCACCATGCTGAACCCAAAACCTCTCAACACAAGACACAAGAAACACATTGCAACACAAGAAAAATCCTTAAAAACAAATATGATAAATCAACTCAAGATGACCCATCAGCAAAATACATCTGCTTGTATTTTTCTTTCTTGTGCATTCACTTCCTCTCATAAAAAATTAAAAGGTAAGCACAGGTGCCAGGGGCGCAGGCCTGTAATATGTTCATGAAATGTCAATCAAGGACTGGGACCATAACTGCTTAAGGAAAATATCCCACAATATCTTTCAGCAAATCTAAATAATTTCACAATGTAGCCCCATGACGTTAATAGAGCAGGTTGTTATCACATAATTCAAAAGTTAAATATTGAAGAAAATGGAGAATTCTGTTGGAACTAATGAGTTATTTTTTAGAATAAAAAATATATCCCAGTTGCAGTAATTCCAAAAAATAGCAGTAGAATGGGCACTTTGGGATAAAGCATGCCAACAAAACCTTTACATGTATCAGCATATCAGTCACTATTACTACAGGTAAAATCAAAGCACAAGGGTGCCAATATGTCAGCTGTATCACTGTTTTAGTTGAGAAATCCCTTCATGCTCTTGCAAATTTTTTTGGGTCCTGGGAATTAATTATTTGAAAACGCATTTGTTTGATACGCCCGATCTCTTCACACACTGCAATTACCAACTTCCATGGCCATTGTCTGAAGTATGATGAAGACTTTTACAAAATGACATGTACACAAATTTCATGGTAAGGATGCATACTGCTACCACTCCATGACATATATCTTGCAGCTAGTCTGCAGCAAGTCCTTACAATGCACCATACCCAAGTGCAACATGAGTGCATTGCATCTGGTGCCTGTGTAGCAAACTGTGGGCAGTAAAATAGTGTTAAGTTTTAAGCAGCTTTGTGAAAAAATGCTTTGATGTTTCTTTTATCTGATATTACCCTCACATCACAGTTCCCTGACACATTGCCTCTCTATGCCCAGAAGCTATTACTGACCATGCCCAAAACTGCAGCTCTGGGATTTAAGGTGAACACATACTTTATCTTTTGTAGTAATGTCCCTACCATGCTAAATCTGTTCTGCATATCTTTCTTGCAGCTTGGCCTGCAGCAGGAAGTTAGCCCATTAAAGCAACCAAAACTGTTCAGTCAGGACTCACAGCACAAAACTACTTGCAATCAACACGGCATGCATGAAGCCATGCAGCCAAGGGGATAGCTCATCATAAAAATTGGGAAAAGGAGGCATTCTAAACGCAACAACTTACCAATGTTTGTTTCACAGCGACTATTTGTCATCCATCCCACAACGAAGACAGGCCAATTCAATAACTTGAGTTTACCAAATCAACAGCACGGCAGGGCCCATTCGGCACAGAATTCACTACAGCTTTGTACGTGCTTTCCAAGGAAACGCTAGTCACGGTAACTCCAACCGAAAAGAGCTCATCTACACGACACCCACCGCGGCACGGACCCGGACCCCACCCGACGTCCTCACTCCACACACTGCGAGCAAATTGCGAGCCACTGCGCATGATTTGTCTCTGTCGCCATCTTGTAAGATCAGCTGATTATCGGTAGTGTTCGATGTGCGCTGCCGAGTTTTGTCAGAACCAATGAAACAAACAGTTTTGTTTAAACACAAGTGATGACGCAACAGATACGTCGTCATGTTTGGGTCCTATGACGTCACATCCATGCTGTTGCGCCGTTGCAAGACAGCACCAGTGTTTCTTTAGAGTACCGTGGTAGCCGTCTGCGCGTGTGAGCCAGCGACCAAACCAGCATTTGGCTGTCGCTTGGCGGGTGAACCGGGCATAATACGAAAATACGATACATAATACGTCCGGGCCAAATACGAAAGCATTTTTATGCGGGGACGGCTCGTCAATCCGAGCAGTCACTTGAGGTGGAGGGCTAAAAGTTGACAGCGATATGTCAAAAAAGAAAAGTCGAGTGGCGAAAAGTCAAAATGCACAAAGTCGGCAGGAGGTACACGAGGCGCTACTGAGTGCGTATAATGACACACTCGCTATAATCGTACCTCTTGGTGTATTGAAGGTCGATAGCTCGGCGTAGAAGCTTTGAACTCATAAGGCCGAACGCAGGGCTGTAGTTTCCTATTCAAGTTGGGTACAGGCTGGAGCCCCCTTCCCAACTTTGAGAAGAAAGCGGGTAGTGTCCGGTGAGAAATTCATGTATTGGTATTTTGAAGGGAGGCTGCGTCATGATAATTCATAACGCACAGGCAGGTCCGATGTCGACACCATGGGCGAATCCAGAGGTGCACGTGGCCGGGGCCCGTCTTGGGCCCCGTAAGGCCAATAGGCTCCGAAGGGGCCGTTCGCCGGCTGAACAGGTACACAGTTTTCTAACACAAAGTGCGACAAGATTGGACACCTTCCGATTTCCAGGCGACCAGGAACAGATGCAAGCGAAAGTGAACGGCGCACAAGACAACAACAACAATTCTTCAATAATGGAACAAGTTGTTCGTTGCGAATTTTAAGGTTTATTACGCTATCCAGGTGCCCTATGCTGTTTCCAGGGATATATATGCTCACTTGCATGGTTATTCCGATCGTTAGGTAGCCTTCCACGTTGCACTTGATTTCTTTGCAGCTGCTTGGAGGGCCCTGCACTGTTGCTGGGCCCTTCCTGCTACAGTGCCGGGGCGCTCTTGTCAATCACGGGTCTCTCACGGATACTTTCTATTCGCCAGAAAGGCCCCGTGGGCTACGACCGGGGTATCCATATGTTTACCTGCCAGGGCATTCCCTGTTGCCCAGGCGCCCTTTACGTTGGTCTCGGTTAACTTACTGACACATTCGCGACATGCTCATCGGTTCTGTACATGGGTCTAGGGCGGTTCGAATTTTCTATCTCTTGTCGGGGTCCGTCTGTTAATCTGCTTGGGAACACCAGATTGTTTGGGGCTTCCCAAATTGGGTCTTGGGTACTGTCTATTTAAATGGAGGGCCTTACACACTTGACGCGGCCCATCTGTCAACCTACTTGGCCACACTGGATTGTGTTTGGGTCCTACACCTTTGTTATTTTAATGTAGGGCCCTACACTCTTGTCGGAGCCATCTAACAGCCTGCTCGGATAGTACACTCGATATTTCCGGGGCCTTCCACACTGAGTCTTGGCCACTTCTTATTCAAATCAGGGGTGGGGGGCATACGCTATTGTCGGGCCTATCCGATAACCCTTTCGGGCACATTCGATCGCTCGGGGCCCTCTACATTGGATCTTGGGCACGTCCTATTTCGATGGACCGCATTACGCTCTTGTTGGGGGCCCGTCTGTAAACCCAATCGGACACACTCGATCATTTGGGGCCCTCTTCACTGAGTCTTGGGTATTTCCTATTTGAGTGGAGGGTCCTTCGCTCTTGACGGGGGCCCCATCTGTTAACTTGCTCGGGCACGCTCGATCATTCCAAGGACCTCCATGCCGTATCTTGGGTAATTCTTATTTGAATGGATGGCCTTATATTCATGACGTGCCCCATCTATCAAGCTGCGCGAGCCAGTGGCGGACACGGAGGGGGGGAAGACCGGAACTACGCCCTTATGGACCATGCCGAGGGGACCTACAGGCTCCGAAGGGGCCCATAACCGGCAGAACGGACGCAGTTTTCTAACATAACAAAAGCACAGCAAAATTGGACTTTTTGGGCCAGCAGACGATCAGAAACGGTTGCTAGCAAAACAAGAAGTTCATAGGCAGACAAAATCAATTCTTCGTTGGTTGAAACTTTGTTGCTTAGGGAAAGTTTTAGTGCTCATTGCTCTGTCCAGAAGCATTGAGTTGTTTCCGGGCCCTATATGTCCACTTGCCGGGTCAATCTGATCGCTAATGAGCTTTCCACGTTAACCTAGATCTCTGCATTCTCTCGTAGGGTCCAACGCTGCCGTAAGACGCTATCTGCCTCCATGCGTGGGCACTCTTGATCGCTTAGGTTTTCCTCCACGGATTCTTCCCATTCGCCCGAAAGGCTCTATGCGCTTTTTCCGGGTCTCCATGTGCCAGGGTGCACTCAGTTGCTCAGAGGCCCTTCACATTAGCCTCGGGTTCTTTCCACTTGCTCGGAGGGCCCCGTGCTGTTGCTGGGGCTCATATAAGATAAAGCGCCAAGCCACTCGATGTTCATGCTCCCTCTGCTTTGATCTAGGGTTCTTACCCATTGATGCTATTTGTGAAGGACTCTTCAGTCCTCCTGGGGCTCCATCTGCTAAGCTGCCCGGGCACTCTTGATCGTACAGGGGCAATAATTAATGGTCTTGGGTAATTCCCCTTTGTTCAGAGAGTCCTGTGCTCTGGCCGGGGCCTTACATGCCAGTCTTCTGGGGCACTACCAATCGTTTAGGGGCCCACCACGTTGGTCTTGGGTTCTTTTCGCCTGCTCTGAGGACCCTATACCTGTTGACGGGAGCATCTTTGTTGGCCTCATCGCTTAAGTTCCGTCCCTATTGGCCTCGGTGCCTGAGCCTTAGAGCGGCAGTCGGATATGCGCCGATGATTTTTTACGCGCAATTCTCGAACATAATGCTACGTACAGTCTTGTCGCCTGTCGTGTCGCCGACGTCGTGCGCGTCATTTGGCTCGGCTATTGACTGTATGGCACTTATTATACTTGTGCACCACGTACTTCACATATTTGAACTGTAGGATGTACAAGCGATTGCGTGCTTGCTTTGCCGCGCGAAGCGAAAAATTTAGAAGTTTTAATTGCGTATGTTTTGCAGTTAAATCACGATTCTAGGTGACCTGGTTTCCGATATATGGCGCAAAACGTGAAAGACTCGGCCGCGGGAAGCGCGTGGTGCCGGGGCCCTCTGGCGGCGGCGGCAGAAGAGAGCGCATTTCGCCTGCGCCCATGCGAAAGGCTATCCCGCCATGGGTGCATTTAAATTATTTACGACGCTAAATTTACGAGGATAGTATGAAAAGAAATCCAATCGAACTGATCGATTAGTTGTCATGCTAACGATTCATTAGCTTATCACAGCATGTGATTGATTAACATCGTCATTTCTATTGCTATAGAGCAGGTCTTTTCTATGGGTGCAGGGAGCACCACAGACCGGAGGCACAATCAGCATTATAAAGGGCGCCGCTGAAAATGCGTCTGCTGCCGCCGCGCTAGATGGCACTGCACGTTGCGCGGCACACGATTTTATTGGGAATTAGTCATTGTCAACTCCCCCAGCTGTACCTGCATCACACTGCGCGCATGCTTCTTGCACGGGGCGCGTGGCGGCGAGTCGATTTATGAAATTTTCTTAACCTAAACACCTGCATTTTGGCGCTGCACGGCTGAGAAACAGTGGCTTTCCTAATTGGTGAACACCTGGCTTATTTCGCCTGGATCTCATCGCCCTACCTCCAGCTTCGCGCTATGCAGTTGAAAGACAATGGCATTGCTAATTGGTGAACGGTGGGGGTCATTCCACCGGCACCTTAATAGGCAAAGGCCTTGACCATGGCGGAACCTCGCGCGGGGTTTTTCTGACGTGCAATACCGCGTCGCATCTCCATATCACACTGCGCGCTACGATACGACATTGCGGGTGTGGCTCAGTTGGAAAGCAACGGCATTGGTAATCGGTGAATATCAGGCTTATTTCTCTCGCACCTTAACAAGTAAAGACCTTGGCCATCGCGGAACCTCACGCGCGCTTTTTCTGACGTGCCATACCGAATCACATTCTCAAACCACACTGTACACACTCGTCTTCCATGGAGCGCGCGGTGGCAACGTCATTTATGAAATCACTATCTCCACCTACTTGTGAAACAACGGCATTGTTAATTGGTGAATGTCAGGCTTATTCCGCCCACATCTTTCTTCCAGCCGACGCCGATACGCGGCCTGACGCCTCAGGTGTGTGGTTTTCGCCGAGTAAGGCATCACAAATCAGCACCGGCCGCACAGCGACCACCTGCCAGTACCGGAAGGACGCCATCCGAGTTGCGGGGATCCGTTTGCGCCGCATTTAGCAACGGAAGCAGAAGGTGAGCATGAAGACACGGCGACTTTGCGTAATAAGACACCACGACTCCACTCAGGAACATTAATTTCAACACGGGCTGCAGCGAACACTTAAGACCGGAAAGATTTATATTTTCAATACGACTGTTCAAGTTGACTGTTCTTTTGATTATTTCATTGTTTTTCACTACTATTTTACTGCTTTGCGTTCCCGCAATGAATGGCACAGAATTAAATGAAGATCCAAAACTGCTACTTTCATCACCAAAATACCCGCCCTGATCACGAAATGAATCAGCAGCCCAAAATGGCTCAGGTATATATTTCATGTGCACCTCAGACAGAAACAATGAAGTGAATTATCCGTCACAGGGGGATAAGTTAAGTCAGTATTGACTCAGTTACAATGGTCGTAGGGGCATTCCATGCAAACTCAGCCAATCAATGTCACCCGACCAGATTGGATTCCGATGAAATTTTTCCGTGGCGTTTCCTCAAGCTCTGAACACGATTCTGAATACAGTTACAACGATTGGAGCTACCCCTCAGAGACATTTCTTCACTTCCATGTTTGGAAATTCTGTAAAGTTATTTTTCGTAGACCCAAAATCCAATGCCGAGGTGATGGCTCTTAAACACGGCTACATTTAATGCATCAATTGTTTTAAGCAATACAGATGTAAATTTATCGTTGATATGTAAGGCAGTGGGTCTGTTTCTTTTTAATTGTGCATGCCTTTTGATTACGGTACCAACGAAAGTCGTATTGATCACAACATAGCGACTCGCTCGGGAGCACCGACTCGTTGATTCCTCGCCGCGGCGGGCCGCAGCTCCACACATACCAGCCCACCTTAGTGTTGGACGCCTGGCGTGGTCTGAGGCGGTATTGCCATTTTTAAGAGGGAGGGTTGGCGGAGGGACGGTCATTGCTTCATAGTTGGTCATGATGAATGTGAACTTGACACGTATTACGATTCACTTAAAGGAAGCGTCATCGTGATGTCATGCGTTGCATGTCTGCTGTCTAAATGACGCTTGTCTGTTGTGCATATTGGTCAACGTGCCGTAAAATGGAGGCAAATGTAAGCAAAGTAAAAGTAAATGTAGATGGATTGTCGGTCTTCTCTAATGAGGAGCCGGGATCAGCAGCTGTAGGGAGAGTTCCCTTTCGAATATCCTGCTACAGTCACGCACCGGCGTCCATCTGCACTGTGGCAACATCAGAACCTAACCAGAAAAATAAAACCATTAGTCTCAAATTTTTCGGTCCATACCCTAAACATCATGTCGCATTTGTTATGAGGTTGAGGCCGTCTCCTCGTGCCGGACTCGGGCGCCATCTCCTCGTGCCGGACACGGGCGCCGTCCATTGGCGAGCCGCACTGCCACCTGGCGAGCACACGTGGCTCGGGACACGTCTGCCAGTGCCGCCTGGCGGCGGCGGCCCCAGTCAGGTCCCCTTCCGACCCATGCCGATCTCTTCGGCCCGCCGAGCCCGGACGGCGTCTGCACCGCGAAACAGGGGCAGGCTCGGACAGGGTTGGCTCACTGGCTCATTGGCTCACTCCGACAGAGTCGACTCACTGGCTCACTGGTTCAGTCTGACAAGGTCGACTCACTGGCTCACTCCGACAGGGTCGGCTCACTGGCTCATTGGCTCACTCCGACAGAGTCGACTCACTGGCTCACTGGCCAAATCTGACAAGGTCGACTCACTGGCTCACTCCGACAGGGTCGGCTCACTGGCTCATTGGCTCACTCCGACAGGCTCGACTCACTGGTTCACTCCGACAGGGTCGGCTCACTGGCTCACTCCGACAGGGTCGACTCACTGGCGCAAGTCGCTGAGTCACGGAAAAGTCCCGAACGCGGCTTGAATGTACAAGGAAGACAGAGCGACTCTTAAACGGGAGAACTTAGCAGTGAAGAGACAACAGAAGGGTGCTAAATCTGAGGCTATATAATCAGGCAGAATCACCCGATCCGGAATGCCGCAACTGTCATCATTTAGCCGCAGTATTCATATTAACACATGCATTAAGCTATTGGATCTTAATGACGATGAAAGTAAGACAGCAAGAATGCATTGGCATGTGACCACGAGGCACTGAGAGGTACTGGCAGCGAACGCCACCAGCCATTTCTTCGTTACATGCTTTTTTCCCCGTGGCGCTCATCAGGCAGCATGGTGGAACCATTCGTGCAATTAAAATGGACCCAACGGCTATTTATGTTAAGCCACGTACGCATATAGTTTCAGACGCTTTCACCATGGCAACACGTTGCGAAGTGCACATCGCAACGGGTTGCAAGGCTGCTATTGTACAAACTTGCTGATAACACGGCCTGTGTGGATCCTTCCAGCATGACACAAATGCCAAAAACCACAACTACAGGTCGTGAGTTTTGGACCGTCCGCAACCACGGATGGCCTTCATAAAGAAGCATGCCCGGTAAGCCAGACATGAATCTGAGGCTGGTCATCGAATCCCGTACCCCTGGTTCCCCAAACGCGCTGTGGTTAATGCAGACGCGTTAACCACTACACTGCCGACATCCTTTCGGTGGGCTGTCTCACCAACGCGGTCAAAAGACACAACTTCTGCGCCCCCTTGAGGGGCAGACGAACACTCCGACCATCATGATGCCCTGAAGGCTTTTGTAAGTTTGCATAGCATAAGGTGCATTGTTTTGGCTGCCTATGTTGTTGAAACTTGCTATCAAAAACTTTCTTTTCCAGCTAAACTTTGCACTTCGCATGTTGAGTTACGCAAAATATAACGAGTACGGAGGCGAACCACGTTGCGTGTCACAGCTCAAAGCAAATACCGAGAGGTCTGCGGATCGATCTTGTCTTCAGCGTGCCAGAAAGTGACCTAAAATTTGATCTCAAGGATCAAAGCTCGCCTAGCTCATCTTGGGGTTCATGGGGACGACCAGACCCGTTTTGAAGCCCTGCAAGGCATTGCACTCCAGAGATGTTGTAATTTGCTATGCTGTCAAACAAAAGCTGCTGTCATATGCAGTTTCCTAAATATTCTTCTGCAATAAAACTGGTCTGGCTGGGCTCAAGCCCACACGATTGAAAAAGTATGACACCGTAATCATACGTGCGCTTCTGTAACCGGCCAGCGTCATGCACGGAGAACATTGCGGCAGATTCCGCTCAACCCTTTCCTGCCTTTCTTTTCACAGAGGTCAAATCAGTGCGCTGTAACATCCTGCCAAAGTCTTGCGATTGAACTGACTGGGCCTCGCGCAGACCTCATTTTGCCTGAAACGAGGCAGAAGTTTTAATTTAAACATATCTTTTATCACCAAAAAATGCTTAAACGACTGAAGGATTGCCACCAGCGCATTTTGTGCTTCGCCGTGAAACAAAAACCTGGTATAATAACAGAACCGTCATGCTACACTCGCTTATGATAAGGTTACTTCTAAATGAAGAGAACATGCTGCAGCTTTCAACAGATTTTACTCAACAAGTCTTGGAAATTCCATACGGCGGTACTATTTTGCGTGGGAGGGGATTTCTTCTAAATGTACAGAACATGCTGCAGCTTTCTAGAGATTTTACTCAACAAGTCTTGGCAATTTTTTACGTCGGCTACTATTGTACGTGGGAGGGGATACAAAATAAGGATGCTTACGATTTATGCGACATTTTAGCTCGTAGTGTTACCACCGAAAATGAACTACAAACGAAGCTATATTTCAATTTCATGGGGCATTTTCCATTAAAGAAATCCTTTCTAGAATGATAATTATATGATTGTGGTTAAGTCAAAATACTTAAAGCAATTTTGGCCGGCCAGTCCCTCCAGCCGTTATGGCACAACAGTCACAACGTTTGCATGAATTATATTGGTATACTTTGATAGCGACACTAGGGCAAGTAGATTGGGCCTAGGCTGGGTTAAATTTTTGTTAAGTCAAGCTGGGTCGAGCTTAGATTAAATCAAGTTAGGTTACGTTTGCAGTCTTTCATGAACGCTACCTCTGACAATGCGTCCCTTTGACAACATAAAATGCGGCCATCTTTGTCGCGTTCAGTATTTTAAGAAACTGATGAACTTAGTCCTAGAAGGTTTTAGTCGTCGGCCTCGGGTCTCAGTCACCGAAGATAAGGATCCAGAGTTCATCCGCGAGGATTCAGACTCAGACTTTTGACCCATGTGCAATGACTCTGTTCTCTGCTGTGATCTCCGTGGTCTCTGACACGGGGTCCCAAGGTGTAAGACTCGGACTCGTGTTTATGATATGTGGTCCCGGGACTCAAACTTTAACTTAGCACCACGGCTCGGATTCAGGCTTACTCGCTGATTTATAAAAAAATGTATGCAAATGCGTACCAACCGTACGGTGCGAATCGTGTTGGGCTGGCATTTACGAGTACACCTACTGGTGATCCCACCTAAATCACGACATTCCTGAGCGGATTTAGAGAGAGGTGGCTTGCCGTGGATGTACTTGTGAGTCGACGGTGCACAATAAATTTTCGTGCGTATTTTAGGGAACATTCACAACTCTTATAAAGCCAGGGGTAGCAAATTATTGTTATCAGGCAAATTATCAACTTAAGACATTGAATGCATCGAATGCAAACATATCGAACTCAGATATCAAAAGTGAAATATGACAGGGGTAACTATCGGCAGCAACTCATGAAAAACGAGGATTTTCGGGCAGAACATATGTACAGGATGACACCGCAAATGACAAGTCAATGACTGAACGGCAGTAAATAAAGACGAGGCTTAGTTTTAAGATAGATTTGACCTAATGGCAATTGCTTGCCAGCAATATTCTTACCATCAAAATATTGGCTGAGCTCAAGGAACTCCAAGGTTTTGACTGGCGTTTGCAACAGGAACGCCCAACAAAACCAAATCAAAACCCGTTGTGGCCCTGCCCGTGCACAAAACCCGAGCATACCCAAGGAAACTTGGGCTAAGCCCACGCCACTGCTTGAGCACTTTATGGGATACGCCCGAGCTGCATGACCGTGCCACCTCCGTCAATCGGACACGGCCCACGTGGGCTGCGTTTGGCGGAGTCCGATCTGCAGCATGGGTGTGGCCCACCTACTCCAAAGCAATAGCCGACTGAGCTCCGATCGGGTTGTGCACTGCCAGGCCTTCCTGCTGCGCTTTTTATTGGCCTATATAAATATATATATATATATATATATATATATATATATATATATATATGTACGAAAGAAAACAGATACCCATGCACATATCAACTTTAACGTCGATATTTGCATCCGTGCCAGATTTATAGCCTGTCAGAAGAACTCACCATCCCTGCACGAGCTTTGGTGACAAGCTGATCTTCCACTTCTTTGAAACTACCAGAAATACAACACCGGTTTCTCTTTTGTCAGCACAGCGAATTATTAACGAAAACCTGGTGCTCAACCCATGCGCTACGACTGTTATCAGCATTACTTCATGGCTATATGTACGCCAGGCAGCCAATGGCACACACAATATGCAACCATTTACAGAAGATGACTTGCGTGTTTCATCTATAAATATGTATTGATGTATAAGCAGCACAGTGACCAACAATTGTGTTCATGCCGCGTGCCTCCCGCCGAGACCTTTGGACCAGTAGCTTTAACATCGTTTTAACGTAACGTAACATCGTTCGGATAAAACGGCTTGGGCTGGGCGTTTGAGACTTTCTAGCATTCCTCTCATTCGGTACACTCATTTTGATGTAAGAGGCATATTTCCCGGCTGCTCCCTTAGCGACGTAAGTGTGTGAAAGGCTCACCATATCAAAATGTACCACCTTTCACACCTGTGTTCATGTAATGAAGTTGAATAGTTAGCTTAAACAGGGGCGTGTTTTTATAGATTTCGGGGACTCTCAGTACCCCCCATAGTGACCTAAGTCCCCACTCAATGCGTTTGAGAAAAGAGGGAATACTAGGCGAAATAAATACAACACAATTAACTTAACTTTTGGTATGCTAGTTAGGAGATACTTGAGCGCATCAATACTAGTATAATGTTAATTTTGTGGCAAATGGTGTACTGTAGGCACCTAATTTTTGTGATGCCAAATCCTTCATATGTTAAGCCGATCTGCAAATGTTTGACAAGTTTTTCAAATGACAGCGCTTGTATTGATAAAAAGAACAATTCACTGCAATATTTGACGCTTTTAACGGTGCAGTGTTGCCCAGATAAAAGTTAGGCATAGTTTACCCGACAGCGGCTATTGTAATTGTTGCCTAATCGTGGCTGTGATGGTTATACGACATATCAGTTAAATCTTCCGAGAATTTACGAAGACGTTTTTTTTCTGTTAATTGCATCGCACTGTAAGGTTTCCACAAAAAGGCGGCTCACATTAGCTTGAAATGAAAAGTCATTCCTTTACAGGAGACCAATTTTGAATGAACGGAACATTATAAAGTTTTCATTTTAACACTGAGGAGACAAATTAGGGTGGTCAAAATCCTGGGAGAAATCGGGTTTTGGGGTAGCTTGGGTCAGCAAATTTCGGCTGAGCCACCCAACCGATTAAAAAAGTGACGCCTGTAAACTTCACCCAGGGACCTTTGAACATCACATTTCCGCTATCCGCTCATCCGTCTTTACCACTTATGTCCGATGGGCATGAGAAAATGGTACATTTACTGCTAATCCTGTCGATGGTTCTAGAATCAGTGAGACGCAAAACCAGCGCGTTTCGGCGCATGCAGCTTGAGCTCATATCGCACTGTCGTGTTTTGGACTGGGTAAACAGAACTCGTTTGCCAGGCTTTTTTACCTTGGATTAAGACCATTGAGCATAATTCCATTTTGTTTCTCACTATAACTGTACACTGTATGTAATGTTGTTTATCCAAAATGCATTCGCTACCGAGACCTCCACATGTCATGGCGGCGAGTCTGCGGTGACGGCCTGCCATTCTCTCCGCCCCCCCCCCCCTTCCTCCTCCTGTCATTGGCGGTACATCAGCTGTCCTATTCGCAGACGGTTGAACATGACGGTGTAACGCTGTACGCCCTTCGTCAGTTTTTTGTGTGCTGTTCTCGAGCCTCATTTCCTGCATCTTGGCAATGCATCTATAACGTCATGTGTGTCCCCCCCCCCCCCCACTTGGAAGCTTGTGACGACCGTGCCTCGGCATCAACGAGACTCACCGGACACGCGCAGCAATGTCAGACATATCTCCATCTAGCCACTTTCTCTAAATGATGTGGAATGGTCGTGTGCCGTCACCCGGTCTCATATCTCTCTGCATCCTACATTCGAGTGCACTCACGGCGTGCCTGCCGACAACGTCGTTCGACGGAGACTGACCTGAAGGACGTTCTTGAGCGGATCACGCGGCGTAGCGACGACGGAGGCGTCGTTGTCGTTACGGCCATCGACCTGAGGCGCACCTTCGACAGCCTTGATTGTGGTGTCCCGAACAAGGTGAAATGGTACGGTGTCTACCTTAGCTGGTTCGAGAGGTACCTTGTTGACCGGTGGGAAGAAGTGAGCGGTGGTTCATAATTTCTGCTGATGTTCCACTGTGTCCCCATCCTCCCCAGGATCCATGGTCGGTCTAATTCTCTTGAGCATATTTACAAGCGACCTAATTTGCTATAGTATCTCACGGACGTCTAACATCTAGATATAGTATCCTAGATAAATGCCGATGATACCAAACTGCTAGACTTAAGCTTGTCCTGACGATCTAACCACGAAAAAAGCGACCAAAGGAGGCCCTTATCACTGTCCAAGCCTATTTTGCATCAAACTTCATGAAATGGACCCAACCAAGGGTATGCAGCTCCTTGCCGGAACAGCCAAAAACCTCAACAGAACCACACGCTTTCATTTTAACATGCATGATCACAGACTGACGTCTTCACCGTCGGTGAAGGTGATAGGAGTGACAGTCGACCATCTTCTATCCTGGGAGCACAACCCACACCTTGTCGAGAGCTTAGCTTAATAAACAGAACGTTTATTTAGCTTAAGTTAAGAAACCCGAAAACCGGTAAAACCCTGGCCCTTTGACATGACCTGTTTAGTCTGTCAGCCTGGAGTGGGGCTGCTGCGCGTCATCTGATCAGGGTGCAGAAAACGCTGACCTTTGGGGTCACGGTCTTCTCGGGGGCACCTGCCACTGATCGCATCTCGCCGATCATGGTGTGACTTACCTGACTGGCGTACTGCTACAGCTGAGATTACCAGTCCAGAACGGTTAGGTAATATTCATTCCGCACGCAAGGTGAGAAAATATTTTATGCTTTGCATATTCCGGAAGCTATCTTTCTTTCCACTGACGACCCTGAAATACAATTGGTTTATTATTTCAAAAGACATGACTGCTTCCTGATCAACAGCGTGAGGTCACTACTGTGCAGGCTTCTCCCTGGATTCACCAATGCTTGCATTTTCCGGAAAAGCCCCGACCAAACATACAGAATGAATTTCTTCGACATTACTTCCTTGAATCCCACAGCACGTATGGGATGAAGGAAAACAATTAAAAGCCTCCATTCCTGGGAACTTATCAGGGTAAAGTGGTTTGCCTATCCAAGCAAACATAAATCTGGAATGGTGAGACAAAAAACGAATTGCTGTATTCTGTCTGGAACCGCCACTTAAAGGACTGCTACGTTTTTTTGCATTGTCTTTGTTTTAGACATCGTTGAGCAATTGCACCTCATAACTTTTGGGAAATTAAAATACTCGGATGAGGTAGAATGCTGGTATGACCAGCGTACCAATAAAATAAGCGCATTACTACACGTGTCTCTGTGCGATAATGTGATGGTACCGCCCACAAGGCAGTGTGAAGAAGGTGGACGACGCAATTGGTGTACTTGTGTTGCACTTCTATGCCAACCACATGTGGCCGCAACTCTATTACGCGACGGTGACCAGCTGCTTCCGTTGACCGCTCCGGTCACCTGGTCTGGTCTGGTCTGGGCTTGAATGTACTATCAGAATTGAACTGCAGTCTGCAGAAATTAATTGTGTGAAATTCATGCAGATAGAGATCCTACTGGCTTTAGAGACTCGTTAGTCTTGTATGATAATATTCAGGTAAATACCGTGCAGGTCGCGGGGATATGGTATCACTTACCATTTAATCACATGGACTTATGCCGTATGACGCTACGAACAAGTAATTCTTTGACTGATGCCGACACGTTCACAAGTGGGACTGCAAGATTCCTCTGCTATAAACAATGTATTTATCGCGCCCGGACAGCCACTGGCGGACTCACGGAGGGATTTCAGTGCCCCAGCTTCCCTGCAGGAGGTCACATGTCCCAGTGTAGAAACTCACCACTCTGCTGACAAATTTGGAATGAGGGACATTTTGAAAGCGCGTTGCTTGAGATGAAAAGTTTGCTTTTGTTTTTAACAATTAGTTACTAACTTTTAAGGCCGCTTCTACTGCATTGTTCATTTGCACCCCTTGTTTTGTGATAAAGTTATTCTATTTCATTTCATGTTAAATTGTTGCATGACTTATTTTAAAGTTTAAGTGTAACCAGGCGGCTTCAGTATAAACTTTCACCGGGACATAGCAACATGAGCTTCGATAGTCACACCTTGGCAATTTCCTGGGCCCGTCACGGCCTATAGTGACGTTACTATTGCTCCTCTCCCACGCGGATTTCACGTGGTGTTAGGCACCGACTGTAACGGCGCGGCATCGTAGGAGACTGCGACGCTTGGCACGCGCTGCAGCGTTTCATTTAACGCTGAATCGCCCACATGTTTTGTGGTTCTCAGATGAGGGTCAGATGTTGCGCTCGTGCATTGGGAGGTATATGAAAACCCTTTCAACAGCTGTACCTTGCACTATCGAAAAAGTACTCTCCGTCATGTTCTAACGTGCTTGGCCTTTTAACTTTTGCCTCAATCCATTAATAGACTTAGCCAAACGTTACTAGTCCCAGCACGGTTTGAATATTTTTCACGTGAAGATGAAGGCAACGTTATTGGATACGGAAAAGCAATTGGCTGTTTAATTTATTTCTTCCTACATTCGTCTGCTTCCAAACACGCCAGTAATGTATGGCAAAGGTAGAGTCGCATCGCGCTGAACCGCTAATCACGCTGTTAGCATTCCACCATCACAAAATGCTCTTGGCTGAGCTTTTTAGACCACTTTGTCTCGGTATTCTTAATCTGTTTTCCCTTCACTACACCTGAGTGCCACCTGGATATAGGCTGAGACACCATGGATATAACGATGTTTCGAAGAGAATGGGACAAATCAATATTGGAGTGGGCAAAGAGGAATCTGGGGGAAACCCAACCTGACAAAAAAACAACATTTTGAATCGGAAAGTGAAGAATATACATTCGACTAAAAAATGTAGGTAACGAACCCTATCGTGCCAAAATTTGAAAAACGTGCTCCCAGTCCGCAGTGGTCACACCCATGCGTGCCTCAAGGGCGGCTCCAATACCAAATCTTGGGGCGGGGCAAATTAGAATATCCCACCAGTTCACCGAAAACCAATCGTAAGGAGAAGACCAAAGCGTTATCACCGCGTTGGGTGAGGGGACATCGCTTACTGATGGCAATTGGCTCACAAGTGGAGTGGAACTTCTGTCCATCACTTACGTGAACCTTGGTTTCAAATAAAACTCTGCGTTTCCGGAAGCACGGCTGCCGCTGGAGTCGGAGGTGTCGGGGATCAGATATGTGCGTGCTGAGACTGAGACCCACGTCGGTATCAAAGTCGCATTGAAATGGCAATGCCAACGTGACTTAAAAGTGCGAGTCAAGGCCTTTAACGAGCTGAAAAAGACAAAAGCAGGCTGAGGTATTGCAGATGTACGCCGACCCGTTCAGGAAAGCTGTCCCCCGCCGACCCGATACGCATCGGACGCTGGCTGTGCGCCAGATAGAATCTGCGCTTGACCTTCGTACATCTCATGGCCGAGCTCCGGTGCCGGTAACTGGCCATTCTTTACGCGGCGCCCGCGCGCCACGCGACGTCTCGTCCGTGAAATATGGAGCGCCAGGCTAAACGAAGGCCCATTAATTTGGCGCGGTGTGTCGCCATGACTACGCCGTCACGTGACCTCTGCGCGTCCCGCCCAGACGGGTTTCTGTCGAGACGCTCATGTCGGCCGTGGAGGTCATTGGAAACATAATCCCAGTGTTTAGCGGATTTTCGAAATGCGACCCCCTGGAACGTCCAGTGAAGCTTGAAAGTGGCCGCGTTTTGCATATATTACGCGTCGTACGGGACAGCTTGGGAATATAGGGCCATTTTGAGACCAGCAAATGCAAAATCTAAAATAATTGTATTTTGAGCGTAAAAACTACTCGAAGTAACACCGAGTATATTGACCACGGTTTGGCAAAATGGACTATCAGCAATGTTTCTTCGGGTGTTTATTAAATACACACGAACGGCGAGTGGATGAAGATCATCACAACCTGAAACGGGAGCAGCTCGAAAGAGCGTAAAGTGCAGTGGAAGGGCAAAGATGATAATCGATGACATACGCGCAGGTCTGGCCTGCCAGCCACACAACAGACACACGCGCTTGCCCGCTCTCACCGATCGCGCAGCAGTATTGGCACATATATGCATTCCCGTAGTCGTAGCGTTGTTGGCCCCCTCTATGGCACTGACGCCCCTTCCTAAGTCACGTGGCCAACGCGAGCGGACAACGATCAGGACAGCCCCGCGCAACAGCCCAATCAACAACATGATTCCCTGAGTCCGTCCAGCGCCGGCCGAACGGACGTCAAAGTCGATCGCATGATCTGTAAAATACTCGCGTCATCGAAAACAATGCCTCGCCGCCGCGCCTTTCAACACAATGCCACGCCAAGCCAGCGACGAGTACGGCCTCCGCGTCACTGAGCGTGCAGGCTGCGGCCGTCCGGAGACGCCCGCGCCAGACCCCTGAGCTCGTCACTGAGATGCAACGCCGAGCGCGCGCGCGCGGCCGCGCCGCCCTTCCTGAGATTCGTCTGAGATGCGTAGGAACTTGGCACATGTCTTTTCCCGATGAGATGCACACGTCACATCTATCACAACGTCGCTATGTACATGGCACTGGGCGCTGAAAGCGAGCGAGGCTGGCTCGCGGGAGGGGAGCGTCCTGAGTTCGGTGCGCCGACTTCGAGGCGAGCTGGCGACGCAAGCCGGTCAGAAGCTGGGCTGCATCAGGTGGCCGTTGGTGTTGCCGTTGGTGGTGCCGGAGAAAGCTGCTTGAGCCTGGCCCGGGTGCGGCGACCAGCTTTGCTGCGGGCTGGCCGGCGGCGCCTCGTGGGTGGGCATGTGCTTCTCCATCTGATCCTTACGGATGAAGCCCTTACCACACTGCTGGCAAATGAACGGCTTCTCGGTCAAGTGGGTGTACTTGTGCCGCTTGAGGTCGGAGAAGTGCGTGAACTCCTTGTCGCACGTGTCACACTGGTGGCGCCGCCGGTGCGTGCGGTCGTACTCCTGGCAGCTGACCTCGGGCCGGTGTCGTCGGCCGCACTGCGCGCACTTCGTCAGCCGCTCGCCGTTGTGCTGGCTCTCGCGGTGCAGCTTGTAGTACTGCAGGCTCGAAAAGCGCTTGTTGCAGCAGACGAAGGGCTCCTCGGACAGCTCGGAGTCTTCGGAGCTCTGCCCGCTGCCGCTGGCTGAGCCTGGCGATGCTGCACCCTCCGACTGGGCGTCACCCCCGTCGCCGTCGTCAGGCTGCGCCGGAGGCGCGGGCAGCGGCGGCGGCGGGGGCTGGGGCTGTTGCGGCGGTGGCTGAGGCTGCTGCGGCGGCGGGCCCGCCTGGCTGTACACCGGCTGGTAGCTCCCGAAGCCGTACGGCATGCCGGCCGCGCTGTAGGCGCCGTGGAAGGACGTCGGCAGCGGCTGCGGGTTGGGCGCGGTCGCCACCGACACCTGGTACTCGGGCGCCACCTGGTGAGCGTAGCCGAGCGTCTGCGGCGGTGGCGCTAGTATCGGCGTCGGACTCGGCTGCGACGGCGGCGCCGGCGGCGGCGGTGGCGGCGGAGGCAGAGCCGGCGGCCGCGGCTGCTGCCGCTGGCCGAAGTCGAAGGCAGCCGGCGGTGGCACGCTCTCCTGCATCGGTGGCGTCATCGGGTACTGCGGCGGAGGCGGCCCGCTGGCCGGGAAGCCAGCCATGCCGTACATGCCGGACGCCATGCTGACCAGCGGAGGCGGCGCGGCGGCTGGCTCGCCGAAGCCAGGCCGCGGCCGCTGCTTCGCCTTGGCTGCACCGGGGCCGCCCGAACGCTTCCCGTCCTTGGCCTGCCGGTGCACGATCGTGTTGAAATGCCGCTTCAGGTGTCCCATGCTGGTGAACTTTTTGTCGCATATTTCGCAGAGGTAGGTCTTGGGCCGCTTGCAGTGCTGGGCCTGGCCGGGCCGCAGGGACTTGTCGCCGGGGGAATCTGGCCCCGATGGCGGCCCGCCACCGAAGCCCGGGTACAGCGTGGGAGGCGGCATGGCTACCTGCAGACCGGCGGCACCCACGTATCCCTGCTGCTGCTGCTGCTGCTGCTGCTGCTGCTGCTGCTGCTGCTGTTGGTGATGAAGTTGCTGATTTTGCTGGAGCTGCTGATGTTGCTGATGTTGTTGTTGCTGCTGCTGCTGCTGCTGCTGCTGCTGATACGGCGGCTCCATGTACACCTTGGGTGGGATCATAGGTGGCGGCGGGGTGGAGGCAAAGTGGCTGGGCGCGGCGGCGTATTGGGGAGGCGGGTGGCCAGGGTGGCCAGGGTGGCCGGAGAGGCCGGGCAGCCCCGGCAGCCCAGCTGCTCCACCACCATAGTACAGCTGCTGCATCGACGTCCAGCCGGCCACTGGCGCCGGCGTGTAGAAGTGCACCCGGTTCGAGTCGAGGTCGAGAATCTCGGCGCTCTCGTCGTCGGGCGACTTGGAAGCGTGGCCGCCGAAGCCTCCGCTGTCGGGCGTCGGGGGGAACTGCGCCTCGCTCCAGACGCCGGACTCGGGGCCCGGCTCCGGGCCCGGCTCGGCCGGCGGCCAGTACTGCGGGTAGAAGTGCTCCTCGCCGGGTCGCGCCATGGCCGGCGCGCCGCCGCTCTTGGCTTCGCCCGCTCGCAGGCCGTCCCACTCCGTCGAGTTGTTTTCGTGCGTGGCGAGGAAGGGTGGCGCACGCTCCCGCGGCTGCGCCTCGGGCGGCGCGGCCGGCCCCGGGCTGCCGGTCGGAGTCGGCGCCGACGGCGCGTGCGAGTACTGCTCGTGGATCTCGAGCGACGTCGCGTTGGAGAAGTTGCGGCCGCACAGCTTACACGCGAACGGCGCCGCGCCGGCCGACGCCGCGCGCTGGCCGTCCATGCTCGCCGGCCGGCGGGCGCGTTTCCCGCGCGCGCGCGCGCGAGCCTCACCGCTGGCGGCCGCGTGTCGCGTCACTCGCGGCGCACCTGCGTCGGGATCGCAACACTCGCACTCGCGTCACCACCACAAGTCGAAGCACTGCGCCTGTTTGTTTTCGGGGACCGGCAGGACAGCGGCGCCCATGTGTAGTCTCTTTTTGTGCGAGTGGCAGGACTGATCTGGCCGGCGCCGTCCGCCCCGAGCGTCCGCGCTTACCTGTACACAACTATCGCCCTTGTCGACTGACGAAACCCCAAGGTCAAAGGTGGTAATCGCGTCCAACCAGCGACCGGTCAGAGATTTTACGAGGCTGGGGAATAAAAAAGAACCTGCACTAAAATTAGCTGGAGATTTCGCAGGTGTTGTGTCTGAAATAATCCACCTGATGTTCTTGACCTGTACACATAGAATATTTTGGACAAAGTCGGCGTCGAAGTGGTCGCAAAGAAAGCCAGCAGGAGTTGGACGCCTCTCCGCGAAATTAACTGGCCGCGAACCTACTAAGACGTTCCATACAAATCACGTGGCAGAGGGGGAATAAATTGGAAGAAGCGGGGATGGGGGCAGTAATATACTGACCATGGCCGAGCTGTCCAGTTTGCCATGCGCACGACTGTTCAGATCCACTGGAAGCACGGGGTGGCAAAGCTCGGTGCGGAGCCAGCTCTCGGAGAACACTCACTGGTAGCCCTCACACCTGCGCACTGCCTTCACCGGTACCTCCGTGGTCCTGTTTCACACCACGTTTGAATATCCAGACGGATTTCTGCGTTATGACACCCAATGTTGGGTTTTTCATGCAAGACATTGCTAAGCGCTCTTTAACCACGATTTCCTTTCACTTGCAATGAGCTGAAGCAAGCTTACACGGACCAGGACTAGCTAAACGCGACGCAGATGCTGTATGGGCTGAGCGAGTTTAGGTTACAGCCAATATACCTCCAAAGGAAACTTCACTTTGTGTTTGCGAGCAATTAACAATGACTCAATTTTCATTGTTTTAATCAGTACTCATCCCCGCATGTACCCCAGCCGGAAATGGTGACAACGCAACACCCGAACTTGCTGTAACTAGTGTCATGTCAGGGAGTGCGTCTCCTATAGTGTGTTGAAGTAGAACGCGCAGAGCAATTTTCAGAAGTAATCATTCCTTGCGTCTGATATCCCCATGAGGGAAAACAGAACTGACCATTGGACAGCCACACCTGAAGAGGTGTGCATTTACGTGCTCGCCACCCACGGTGTGACCCAGCTGAGCAGACCGGGCTCGGTCTGAGCCAGTCACGCCGAGTTTCCGGCGCCGCGCCGCGTCCGCTCGCCGCTCGCAAGCGCCAACGACCGGCCGGGGGACTTCAACGCCACACACGCGCAGTGGTGACTAACTCGCGACGTGGCCGCACCGAGGCCGGCCGGCCCGCTCTCCGTTGGCATGGCAACCACCGGCCGTAATTTGGCGTGTCGCGAGGCGACGAGTCGAGCCGAAAGACGAGACATTTTCTTGGGGAGGCTGAGTGCTGAGTGAGCTCCTCAGGGGCTCTCTGCGGGAGCCTTCGGTGGACCTGGACGACGTCGGTGCCGCGTGACGTCCTGAATATTCCACACTGTCCGGACCGTTCGGCCGTTTGCTGTGAGCTGGGGCACCAGAGGGCCTCTCTGGCGTCTGAGGGCCTCTGCTGCCGACACGTGGAATCACTCTGGACGCGGCAGCGTGGCGTGAGATGACTGTCGTGCGGTCCGAAGTTTGAAATAAAATGTGTCAAATCGATATAATTAAAGGACACGAACATGACGTGATTTGAGCGGAAGAAAAAACGGGTATATTAGTGTTACTGGGGCCCGTCATATGAACCACGCACTTAACATTCATTTTTCTGGCAAGGCATCGACCATGATGTAGCGTCAACGCGCAACAGCAACAAGCGGCGGTTTTCACGCCAGCGGGGTCGTGCATGCTACTACAGGCCAAGCATGCATCGATTGCACAAACATTTTCTGACGTCACACGTAATATTTCGCCGCTCGTCGCGAAGCCAACACGTGCAATGTGCTGTGCAGATACTAAACAAGTAGTAGATATTCCAGGTGGCGTAGCATGAGACCCACCCGCGCAGCGGAGCGCCTCGTTCTAGGTGAGCATACAGTCTTAGCGGCCTAAAAGTATTTTGAAAGTCTACAGGCAATAGATCGCATAAGTCCTAAGATTTTACTTCCGCAGCGTGCAAAAACATCGGATTACAGATTCTGATCGGCAATGTATGATTAAGGTGTAATCAGTCTGATGATCTGTTTAATTGGTGTTTTTGCTGCCTCAAAATTATGTACGAGGTGGGTAGCTGTCAGTTTTTGCTGATACCGCCACACACGTGTCGCAGGTGGTCCCATTTTTGCGGCTGATGGAATCATAGCGATGACACACGTCCCGTCAACTCATTCATAGATGACACATTCATTGATTGATTCGTTTCATCATTCGTTGATTCATTGAAGACGGGGACGTACTAAACGAAGCATGGCTTCAGATAAACTGCATCCTCAATTCTCTCACTTGGGCTTTAAACGATAGTCACAGCCCTATACCGGTTTACGGTAGTTTGCATTGCGTTTCTCCTATTCATGACGTGCATTTAATACCGCCCGTAGATAAAGTACTCAAGCCGAATCAATGCAAACCGCTGTGTTAAACTACAAAAGACGGGGTTGTTTACACTTATACATTACACGTTCCTAAAACAGTGAATGGAAAGCAAGTCTGCCCTCAGCCGACTTGGCACGAACACGTAACCTTTATTGAGAACAAACTCCCACAAAATCACCCGTTTATCCTCGCCACGGGCTCACCGCTGAGACTTGTCATTTGTAAAAATTTGCAATTAAGTAAGACTAGCTTAGTAAGAGTAGCAAAACAATTGTACTTACTAGTTAGTGAGAATAGTAAAATAATTGTACCCTTTTAACATTAGTTAAGTGCGCAGCAGGGCAATCAAAAGGCATGGGTACCAAAGAGGCGGGCAGGATCTTCTCAGCCCAGTCCACTCGCTTACGGTGGAGTACTGACCCCACCCATCTGTCCCCATTCGTGATCAGACCTACACAGCCGTCAGTCACCCATCAGCCAGTTTCCAACGACTGATTCCAAACAGCAGAATATGTGAACGTTTTTCGTTTAATTGCTCTGTTTTGATTTGAAAAACATATTCTTGTTACGTTACTGATTTTCACACATGTGTGACCTGCCTGAAGATGGCCTCAGTTTGCTGGTTAGATTCCTTGATGGAAATAGCCAAACCATTGCTAGCTACACAATAGGCTAATAAAACGCAGCCAATTGATAACACAACATGAAAGAACAAAACTAAATATACAAACTAGTACAGAAGGTACTTACCGGCGCCGGCGGGTACCTGCTTTTGATCGCATGGCTTGCTTTGGGTACCTATACCAATATCACCAATGATATGAGCATTAATTGTTGATTAAGAAGAAAAAGTTTTACACACAAGAGGCTGAAGCGAATGCAAGTAAAACATTAATACAAGCATTGTTAGCAGTGTTCCCATCTACAATCATTGCCCAAATGATGTCACTTTACCGGGAAAGAGAACTGATGCACCCACCATGAAGTCATTTGCTATCCTATACTACTTTTCTCAACACAAAATGTCAAGGTTTGTCTTCGGTTGACTTTGAACGACCTGACCTTGTAAAACCAGTCAGAGCTATTGACACAATTTAGTGTTTAAAGCTAAGGTAAGAAAGTCCGTCCAGAAAACGTCGTTGGAGTGCATTTCCTGCCAGTAGGAAGCGTTATCTGCCATTTTGTAGAACCACCTCATCGACAGTGACCTCAAGAACGAAGTCTGCAGATCATGAGCCATACTCTGCGACTCAACCCTCAAAGAACCTCAAATTTTCACGGGTGTAAAGATAAAGTACACTCAGGCATATAAAATGTCAGCACTGTCCTCAAGACCATTCAGAAAATATTCAAGGGAATACCTGATGGGTAGCTCTGAGGACTCCCTCGTTGGACAAGGGTTGACTGCCACCGGGTGGAAGCCGCTGCAGAACTGTCTTTGGCAGGAATGCCAGGCATCGCCTTGGCATTTGGCTCTAATAAACTAGAGCCACACGACGAGAACTGGGAATAGCCTTTTGTTTATAGAATCCGAAAATTTCCAGTGCAGTCCTTTCAGGTTAACCGCCAACACCCCAGGTCAGGTCAATCTTTTATTGCGAAGTCTCTTTTTAGCGAAACAGCGATAATGAAAGTGTTGTGCATTCACTGCTGATTGAGAGGGTGATCGGTGGGGAGATTTTAAGGGGAGGGTGTCTAATGTTTTTGGTTTCGCAATATTTGCCGAATGAAAGGTTGGCAATTGTCTATGATTAATTTTGGTTGCTAGATGCGCGTTTGGGTCCCCCAACAATTTTGATTTATCTTTTTTATCGATCGCATCGATAGGTGTGCGTGAACAAATACAACCCTAAAGGATTGACCAATCAGAGGACAGGAAAGGAAGAATGCACTGGCTTATATGTGGTGAGTAACTGCGCGCTAGAGACATGGCCATTTTTTGGTTGCTGAGCAACGTAGGACAATCACATTTCCCTTGAGCCTGGTGCAGCCGTTTGACACGACATACCACTTGTTGCTCATGTCAGTATATAGTAGGCCGACATGAATTGGTGCGTATCAGCTGACCAGCCTTACCATACGTCTAAACCCGTACATTCGCAACAATCAGCTGAATGTAAAAAAAATCAGCGTGATGGCCGCCACCATCGCCGCGTAGGCAACCTGCTGTCAGCGCTCACAAGTGACATCTTCGAGACGCCATTGGCTAGAGCTCACGACATCTTCTCAATGATGTCGGTGTGTTCAGTAGTGAATATTGCTTGGGGGCTACCGAATAACCTTCTTCTTTCATACAAACCAAAGACACATTGGGGTCTGTAGCAATATCTCGTCAGCGGAGGCGAATTTGTAGAAACCAATGACACCAAAATTTGTAAATCAAATATGTGCACCTTCGAAAATCCTAACTTGACTAGACATATTCTCTTGAAGGCTCATTGTGCTATCCAGAGGCAGCACGCTGTTGCCAGGGTCCCTATATGTCCATTGGTGGGGTCAATCCAGTCGCTAAGGAACGTTCCAGTTTTCCTCTGATCTCTTTCGTTTGCTCGAAGGGATCTACGCCGTTGCCAGGGCCCTATCTGCTAGCTTGCCGGGGCACTCTCGATCAAATGGGGCCCTACGCATTGGTAGTAGACTCTCCGATCAAGATGGAAGGATCTTTTTTCTGCTGCCGAAAGCCCCACATGTCCTTGCGAGCGCCAGGGTGTTTTGCCTGCTCATGTGCACGGGCCTGGCTAGATTATTTCATGTGCGCAAGTCCAAGATCCACACGATGACGATTTCCCTTGGCACCTTAGCCTTAGAGCAGCAGTTGGAAACGCTCCGATAATTTTTTACGCCCAATTGCCTAAGACTTTATTGCTCGCCACCGATAGTGCATCTGCTATTTCTGCTGTTTCTTGATTACATGAGGTTCATTTTACTTGTGCATCACGTTCTTGTCACATTTTGAACGTAGGATATTTTGTATTTGTTCATTACACCCGAAGAAAACACTCTGCATTAGTCATTAGCAGTCAGCTGGTGGCATCGACTAGCCGGCTAATCGCCGTCAACTGGCTAGCCGAGAATCAAGTGTCGTGCTTGATTCTGATGGTACTGAGCAACCAAATTAAGTTCAGTTTTCCGTACAGTCTTCGAAATGTTTAACTTCAAAATGACAGGATCCACCATGATCTTGAGAAAATGAGCGCGCTCCACGCATATGTAAGTGAAAAGTTGAAAAATGCCGCTCGAAAGCGAGCACTCGACCAATAAATCAGAATCGGGCAGGAGGGGCTAACTCCCAGCTATTGCGAGAGAAATGTCGGAAAACATATCCCGGCTCTCGTATTTGAGCTGCCATGCCACTGACAAAAACTTAGAGGCACCACAACTGAGCTCCTTAAGTACAAACGGCAGCCAACTTGAGAGTCCTGGGGCTTATGAACGCTTAACAGTGTCCGATCAAAAATTTCGTCAATGGGGGCACGCGACAACGTGAAGCCCCCTAGCGTCTTGGTTGCCTCCAAAATGTTTGGGTTTCAGTCCTCAAATTTTAGGATCATGATGTATACCGTTTTTTATACAAGAAGTCATCTTCCTGTGCGCAGCCATAAACACTAAGTGTATTGATGGCAGCTACAGGCTAACAACTATGCACACAACAAGACGTACACATGCTATACTATATCGATATTTTAATGAAGTTTACCAAAAACAGTCCGTGTACAAATGGTAAAGTCCAGTAAGCGTCGCCAATAGCAGCTGGAAATGCGAATACAAAATCGCCAAAGCGGGCAATCCCATCACAGATATTGTGGTAATCGATCCCATCGCGTGGATGGATATCCACGCAATTTTTCTGAACCTAGAAGGGCAGTAATCACAATCATCATCATTAATTTCAATGCCATCCGAAGCACGGGCTTTTCGCGACACCAGTCATATACGCTTCAATAAAAAGGTAATAAACCTGCACAGCCAGCGGAGTCACAGGTAGTTCACGAAGGCCTGAATTCAAGTGGAAACTATTATATACCATTATCCATGCATTCCCATGTACGCCTACGACATGTCCGTCCCGTTAATGCGGCTGTGATCGCTGCTGGAGGACAATTCCATTCGGAAATCGGACGAAAATTTAACGATCCTCAGGCATGGTCAGTTCGTGCGCGGAGTACACTGAAGAGTTGAGCCATCGATGGCCGGGCATGTCTGACCGACGCCTTAGATCATTCAGTTCTTCAAAGTAACGTTTTGGCCCCAAAAATGCTGCAGCCGAAAGGCTACCACCTTCGTCACGTTTTGTTCAGATGGTCGCGCCTTAGCTCTCTTTCAGCAATTGCCGAGGGCGCTACCATAGCTGGCAACGATCCGGGAAAATAAGTACCTGGAAATGGATACCGAATTGTTTGAGAGCATCACCATGCTTAATTTGAAAGTACCGCATGCAGCCATGGGATTCAATGACCAAGCCAAAACTTTGTAGAATTGTTAGAATATAATGCTACGAAAAATGCCACGAAAGAACAAACATCTGGCACAATGCGATGTAAATCTGGAGAAATTGGCGAGTTTTGCGTTACTTTACATATAATTCATGCATTTTCGGTAGCTTTTATTTTGTTTAAGTGCGTTAACTAAGTATACCAATTTGCGCAACCCATTCGAAGAGCGTGTCAGGAGCGCTGATAAACAAACCCAGTCCCCGGATCATTTACCACTCTTTCGTCCACAATGGTCTTGGCAATCTCCGCTACAGATTCGGCCGGCCGGCGTCCGGCGGGGGTCCTCGTTCGCCCCTTTCACTGGCTCAGCTGACATCTATGACTTCCCCCACGGCGTCGCCAGGTCCATGAGCGCCTGATCCTCCATTAAATCTCCCTAGACTGCGGACGTTGTAACTGTTGCAGTTGCGTACTTCCGCAACGGCCATTTAGCAGCGTGGGTGACACTTCACCCAATGCCTGCCTGCACCGAGCCTGAGCTACAGCCGCCACTGCTCGGTCCCCTCCCGCGCGACGCTGACACCGCCCCTGCCCGCCCCGACAAACAGCGGGGCCGCGCGCGCGCGCCGCACCGTTGGCGTCCGCTGGCTGGCGCCGGCGCCCGAGCAACCCTGGCCGGCGGCGGCCGCCCGCCGCGCGCGCTCGCCGCCGCGTCAGGGGCGGCCGGGCGGCCCCCTGGCCTCCCCTCCCCCTCGGTCGGGCTAGTCCGTCCGTTCATTGTCGCCGCGGCCGGGGGTCAGGTGGCGTCCGGGAGGGCCGTCCGTCCGCACGTGGCCGCCTCAGCAGAGACTCCATTCATGGCTCGCCGAACGGCTGACGAGCAGGCGTCGGGTGAGGTGACGCATGCACCAGAGAGTAACCGTCACTCCGCTGTGTAGGCGAACATGTTCGCAAAATGTCGGTCAGTTTAACGAGGAGAATTAATCTGAGGCGCCTTCTGCAATTCTTGAAGCCGGCGGAGAGCACGTCAGATTGTAACGAATCATGCAGCAAAGCGGGCAGTACCAAAGACACCATGGGCCGGAGTAAACTCAGACCGGCGTGTTTCAAGTTCTGCAATGAGCTACAAAGACTCCAACGTCATCAAAATTATTCTAATTTCCGGCCACAAATAAAGCAGTACGCTTCACATGAACTATCTCCCTCGTCCGCGCCGTCTGCAGCACGCTCCCCCGTGCTCCCACCTGTTTGCGGCGAACGCTGCGCTCTTCCCGCCGCTGGACGCCATTTGGACGCCATGACGCGGGCCGCCCTCGAAAGGCGATATGGGCTACCCTTGAATGGTTTCACCTCGCCGAAAATCCATTACGAAACCGCCTGAAAAGCTAGCGAGGCAGGTGAAGAAATCCAGTCAGGGATGACGGGCAGGCGAGAAGATCTGCGTTTCTTCCGCCGCGGAGTATGCCTGTGGCACCACGGGCGGAGTTGGTTGGGCGTCGGACTTCGGAGTCAGTGCCCGGCTCGAGGCCCGCGCCGCGTGCTTCACTCGTCGAGTTGCGATAGCTGACTGGGACGTTGCAACATGGTCAGAGCTTTCAGTAAAGAATGTCTTCAAATCCATGAATTACAAAGTTTAAGATGGCCACAGCTAGAGGTAATGCGGTCCTCCCAACTTGAGGATAACCATTGTTGGTCAGTTCACTTCAGTCAGTGCCCAGAGGGTCGACATTCAACTTTCAGATAGTTTTGGGCTCAGGTCCCCTAGACCCCCCCCCCCCCCCCACCGCTTCTTCTCCCCTGGTTCCCGTGGTCATGAACAAAACTTTCATTCAGCTGATGGAATCTCGTAACAAAGCCCGCTTCGAAGTTCATGGTTTCTATGCAAATACGGTTGTTGCCACAGGCTGAACTCAGCGATATCTTTCCAAGTAATGAGGTATAACTCTGTAGAAATCAGCGCTGGGCTAGGAGCAAATATAAAAGAATTGCATTGACACCGCAATCCTGGTAGACTGTGGAGCGAATTTCTGATTAAGCTACTAACTTTATCCACGATAATACACATGATGATGTAATGCGATGCCGTGAAAATCATGATAGCATCAATATCGTCGGCCACATTGATGAACACCGAGCATAATAAGTCCGCCGAATTATCATCCCCAATGTCGACGACAGTTCAACCGAACTATCGTGAATATTGATGATTCTTGCATAAGATCCTAGACGAATGTCATGGATGATTGGTAGCGGACTTGTCACATTCAAGTTTCGTTAAGTGTGTAGGGGATTAAAGTTCGTTTGAATATAGCCTTCTCGTATTATATGTCTGAGAGTGTAACCTAATGTTACACACCACGCTTGTCTAATATTTTGCACTGTTGGTTCAACAGAACTATTCTTACAGTAAAAACATCGATAACAGTTTGTGTTTACGTCCAAGTCAAACTTACAAATCCACACAAATTGCAGCTCCTCTGTTTGCTGATTTTTTCGGAATCTGTCCACCAGGCCGGAGGGCAGGGCGCCTCGTTCCAGCGCTCCCCTCCCTGCGCAGGAGCCCCCTGTTTATGAGTTCTGTGGAATTCGCCTGATATGTTGTAAACGACAAAAACACACCGGAGTGAGCGAGGCTGAATGATATATGACAGTGATATATGAGAGATAATTACCGTGTGCGAATAACAACCGTGAGTAATATGTTAGTTGGTGCTCTGCTTACCATGAGAAAAGCCACAATTGCCGCCGCGAATTTTTGCCAAAAACTCCGGCTTGCCATACTACAAACACACCCGTACTTCTCTCAGCACACAAGAACACCTGCCCTTCCCCAAACCTGCACTGCAGCGTTTTACCGCGGCTATGCGGCGGACTCGCCGTCTCGCCGACACCATGACGAGCCGAACGCTTCGGAGGGCGTTCAGAGCCGGCGATGATCAGTTCACCACGGAGAGCCGCCAGTTTGCCGTCGCCAGGCGCCGTCGTTTACAGCTGGAGCGCTAGTAGCATGTCATAAAATCGGCGTCGCCGGCACCGACACAGCGCGTAAATTTAGACGGATGTGTCAGGTTTATGGCGAACAGAGGGCGCGGCCGATGCGCGGCGCCGGGCACGACGGCCAGACGGCAGCGGAGGCGGCCCACCAGATCAGTCACCCGGTTCACTGCGCGCGCTCACAGCCGGCCAGGAATTTAATGCGCGCAATAAAAATTGGACTGGCCTGGTCACTGCGATCCGACGCTAGCCTCAGGCGCCCACCGTTTTGTGCGGGATAAACACGGAATTCACGGCGCTTTGTGTCCACCTAAGCCTTTAGGCATGGCTGGGGGCTTTGGCTATTTGGTATTCGTCGTTGGGGTCAGTCGAGAGTTCACGGTCACTCCGAGGCTCATATCAACTGACAGTGCCGGATAACACTGCTGTGCTCGTGAGGGTTGAGAGCATGGGGTCATGGCAGTAATGATATTTGAAAAGCAAAGTTATGCTGTTTCGCATGTCGTCAGCAGGGACATGTATCCAAAGATTGCCTGGATAATGTATGCGTCCAGGCTATGTATAAGATACATGTTGGCATAAACCGAACGGATTTCAAAGCCTGGCTGGGGGAAATTGAACGGAGGGACGAAGGGGAGGGGGGGGGGGGGGAGGGAACCAAGCCGCGAACAATCATTCCACTCGTGTTTTGCAAGAAATTAGATGATCTGAAATATCGCGTTTGTCTTTGAAGGCTTGAACGTTACTCCTCACCGAGTGGCACGTCCGAAAGCGCAAAAAAATCTAGTGGTTGATGGACCACTCTACGGCCCCATACACATATGAGCAGAACACGGCTTGGGGGCACGTCGCCATGTCAGGCACAGCAGGGGGCAGTTAAAGTTCGGTCAGAGCTCTGAGGCCAACGAGATAGGAATGGCTGATGATGGTCCTTGTGAGCGACGACGGGCAGCCGAAAAGGCGAGATAGTCTCAGGTGGTGAGACGGTCTCGGGTAGCACAATGACCTCAGGCTGCTGCTCACACCGGTGTTTGGCTGCAGCCTCAGCCAGGGACCCATTAGCTCGTGACGAGGTTCGTAGCGAAGGGGCGTTCGGATCTTGCGGCAAGCATTCCTGAAGCAGCGAGAAGACACCTTTGAGAATGTCGGAACTCCTCTCCGTTACAATGGCATGCAGATAGGCGAGGCCTTCAAAGAACTTGGAACACCTTAGATGGAAAACATGGCACTGCAGATGGCTGCTTGGATTGCAACGGATTCAGCTCAGACTATCGCGTTATAACGATACAGGTTTGCATGAAGTTTGGGCCCGCCCCCGTGCAATCAGACCTAAGGCGCACAATTACAAACAGGCAGATCTGGACGGTCTGCGCAGCGCGCTCAGGCAGATTCATAGACACATTTTGACTTATCTAAATGATGACGGTGCCATCTGTCTTTGCTATGACGTTATGTTCACCGTTACTGAAACTACATCCCTACAGTTGAGCGTGGAAAAAGCAATGCACTCCTTGATTTCTGCGTGACGGTAGGTGACTCATAAACGTAAAAAGATACGTCCTACTGCCAAAACTACTGTTAGACACCGTATCACCAGGGCCAACTTTAAGACTGCAGCCGATGACACATATCGCTGATACTGAGTCTAGTTGGATGTAGTGCGGCACCATGTTGACAACCCGAAGCGTTTTTGGTCTTCTGTTTGAAGTCATCAGCGCACAAATTTTAAGAGCGCGCCAGTTCTCTGACTGTGTCTTTGGCTTGGTTCTGTAGGTTCGCAATCCAAACGTTCATTCTTTTCCCAAACGATCCAAATATTTATATTTCTCACAACAAGATCCTGCCGTTTGCATCACCATTTGTTCCAAGTGCCTGAGTTAGACAGCTCTTCACAATACCAGAGGGCCGTGCCGTCCAAGTGTTACCCGGTCTCAGTGCACTCAAGGTCTGCGGCTCTGGCTGGCTTAGTGCCAGGATTCTTAGGAAGTGTCCGAAGAGCTCGCTGCTCTGTCATCCAGTGTGCCCAGTACGCAAGCAAGGTATGAAAGTTCTCTGTAAACTCTGGCGTCTTCCCTGCCATGTGGCATGCACTAAATGTGATATTAGGACGGGTCCAGAAAGCTGCCTTAAAATGAAATTTCTGTGTCTTTGATATCTATCTGTTCAACAATCTTGGAGAAGATCGTGCGCAAAGGCCTGCTGCAGGCTTGTCTGCCCCCTCTATCCTACTCCCAGCATAGATTTCTTTTAAAACGTCTCTGCAACACAAACTTTCCTGCATCCTTAAGCGACTGCTGATCATCTGTCTCAAAAGGCTAACACGCGAATTAAATCATTGGTTACTCCTCAGCATTCACAAACGTCAAGCACCTTCCCCTGTTACGGAAGCCCTTTACTTTTTCTGCATCGCCGATCGCGCGTAAGGTTGGCTGGAGTCGTACTTTAGCAATGGTCTGCAACGCGCAAGGCTTAACAGCAAGCAGTCCGACTGGATTCCAGTGCAATCCGGTGTCCCTGCAGGTACCACCTCGTGATCGCTGCTGTTGGGTTGGTTTTTGGCCGGTGTTCCCCACCGTATTGATTGTCGCGTATGATATTTATTGTGTTCTCTGATGATGTGAAAGTTGATCGTAAAAGACAAAAGAAGAGAGAAGAGACTGTTTCACACTTCCGGCAGAGTTCGATCACCTCTTTCGGTGATTCAATAACTGGGGACGGAAATTGACCCAGCTAAGTGCAGACCCATCTCATCTATCGACCGTAAGTCGCCCGTTTGCTACTCATGTGCAATAAATGGCCACCGCTTGGTCAGCTGCTAGAAAAGTCGTGATCTTGGCGTTCTCCTGGACTTCCAATTCACCTTTGTTAATTCCAAAGATGGGACAGTCTCAAAAGACAGTAGAACGCTGGGGCTTCTCATGTAAAGCATACGAATACCATCGACCCCCATCAAGCATGTTGCGACCATAAAACTTTGCAGCGCGCTTCTCCAACGCTCGGGCGGGTCATTTATTGTGTGCGGCAGCGACATTTTGAGTCCTACTACGGTTTCACATCTCGTCCAATTCAAGCAATCAAAACAACGATTGTCATGTGGCTGGGCTCAAGTGCTCGGTTCCAATATCCTTCACTGGATTATGAGCAGGCTGCTCAATCCATCATGTTGTTGTTATGCAACGTGTTTCACGAGATGCTCGGCTGTACTCAATGACACCACTGTTCATTCCGCCAAAGTCTAACGGTGCTCCCGGCAAGCTGCCCTTTCCCACTGGCCCTTGACGAACACTAATTCTATGAAAAATGGATTTACCTTGTTTTTATCCCTAACAATCGTTTTCTTCGGCATTCTTCCTCAACCAAGTTTTCTTGCGAAATGTCTTCTCGGTCTTCTTCGTTTTCCTGCTTGTTCACGGCCAACCCATTTCAGCCAGGGTATTAACAATTTTGTGACCTTTCATTGCCATCAGTTGACGTGTCCTTACAAAGCCTTTACGCCGTTCTTGTCCGGAAATGGCTCCATGCTTAGCTGGCGGGAGGCATGTCAAGACTGCCTGCTCGCCTGCTTATGAGATCAACACTGTCTAGCGTATTCCGAGCATTTGTCATTGCGCTTATTTTCATTACCAAGTCGTCTTTAGTATGGTAGATACTCTTATTCAGCCTTCCAGCTCACGTTGCCCTGGCGATTTTAATCCGTCACGTGATGCAATGACGGTGTCTGGCAATGAACTCTCCCCGCCAGCCAACGCATTGTGACACCACAGGAGGCTCAAATTCACGCGCGCGATGGTCTGAACCCATCGCGTGGGCCGCTCGCTGCCGGCAGAGCCCCATACCGCAAGTCACCTGCTACCGGCGCAGCAGCGGCGTGCGGTGTTCGAGAGTACTTTGGGCATCCACTAATCCACTTCCTATTGCGCGTTCTTTAAGAGTTAGGGAGAGAAAAATCACTGACGTTATCACTGTGGGCGGTGCTTGCATCGAACCCCACCTCAGCGGGTTGCCGTCTGATGTGAGTTGATCGGTCTTGCTGGAAGGGCTTATGAGTGATTGGCGGAGTGTTTAAGATATAGCTATATGGACTCCTACCTCTTATGTACGGTTCCTAACAAAATAAGCTTGTCTAACTCCGTGGCCCACCTGGGCCCGCCGTTCGCAATCACATGAACGATGCGCTCATTGAAGTAACGTTACCAGCATAGCATAAAACTGCCATGGCTTCTGTGCGTTGTTGTCCATGTCTACGCATCTATGTTCATGTCTGCATCCATGTTCGGCGTAACAGTTGTTCGAAGCCGTGCAGAGTCTAAGATGATTTCGTCGGCATGGGAACGAACTGACTGCCGCTGTCAATGCACTTGATGCAAGATTACTGACCTCTAGGTTCGATAACGGTCAAGCCCTTGATTCCCCTTCAAATAGCGAAGACTAACCAAATAGTTGGTCGCTGTTACCATGAATGTCCTTAGTCGGTTACGTCACAAAACCCCGTTGTCCCGAACATTGAAGTCCCTGGTAATCGTGGACAGCGCCGTGCTGTGATTTCGGATGGAAGTTTCGTTGTAGGGTACCACCAGTGGTGGCGCTACTATCCGCCAAGGCTCTTTTGTGTTCGGTGGAAGACTCGGCCTTTTCACCAGTGTTGGTGGATTTGAAGGTTAGCGCACTCATTTGCTGTTCAGGCCTTGGTGTGAGCAGTTTTCCCCGGATGTAGCATTTATCCTTGAATTCGTTTTCAATAAATTGAAACGCTATTGAAAGCTTCGTAGGCTATCGCCATGAAAACTAAAAGACGCGAATCTTGGAAACGTCCCTTTTATTGCCAGACGTTTTCCATAATACGATGTTTGAAATGTAAGACGTTCATGCGTACGCTTTTCACTAAAGGTTCTGAGTGTGGAACAATAATGAATTTTAAGGATGTCGGACCCTGTTATCATATCACCGATAAAAAGCCAAAGGATTCTCTTTCAAACTCGCCGATGCCACGGCCTAAATTCCCATGACCTATCCAGTTGCTGGTCCTTTAGACCCGCAGAACGGCAAGTGAAAAATATAGAAGTAACCCAGCGTCTACATCAAAATTGCTGCCGGCGTCAAACCACTTACCACGTCAAATGAACCTGCTATTTGTTCTTTGAAAAAGAAGGCTGACCAGAATCGGACCACAAGTCAACATCCTTTCAATAGACTGTCATGCTTCAAAATGCAAAGCGCACGACCTGACCTGAGAGTAGGCTACTGATGGGTCAGTCTTAGGCTCCACCATAAACACCCCGCTCATTACCGAAAACGGAGCGGTATTGGACTGGGCCAGTCAACTCTTCGCAGCCGCAATGACAAGGAGGGGCTAGCTCTGTGCCGCATCATGGAATACTTCAAAGGTGCATCAAGTAATGGTGCGTCGAATCTCTGCAGCTCCACCGGGTCGGTTAATGCTTTAGACGCTGTCTTGAAATTTCAATTGTGAAAGAATGAGGCACAAGGTCATCCAAGTCGTATCACGTCAGTGACCTAATTCGACCTTTGGAGGACGGAAGTGACCAAATTCCTTCCAGATAGTTTCATACTCGAGTCTGGATTCAGAGTAAAAATCTATCTTAAGAGGCATATTCCTCATATTAGACGGTTGATCAAGCAGTTTTGTTTAGTGACCTTCCCCGTCATTCATGAGGTCATGTCAAGAAATTCAGGCGAGCTTCAAAAAGTACGCTATAAAGCTGATTAAGAATATAGCTGATTCGTTTTGACCTTGATCTGGCCTTCATGCCCGTCTGGCACAAGTTCATTGCAACTTCTTATAAGCCTAATTTCAAAGGTCTAAGGATCTAAACAACGATCTTATAGTTTTACACCTTCGTTACCTTGGTGCAACACCGCGTTGTTGTACCAGTTTGAAAGATTCCTGAAGAATCGCCTTCAGTAACAATATGGTCTGTCTTGGACTCGCTACATCTCAGCGGCGGAGGGGTATATCTTATCTGCATGCCCACCAAAAGATTGGCTTTTCAATTTTCGATAGCCACACAAAGTATGCTGCACCGCTCGGAAGCTATTCTGGGAAGGAAAACTTAGTGGGTGTCAAACTGATCCCTAGCAGAGCGCGCGATGTGCGTTTCCGTGCAGGCAACGTCATTTAGCTTGGTGGTGTTCCTGCGGGGCTCCTGGGTATCGGGTATATAGTATGCGCTCTCATCAACAGAATGCAAATGAACTGAGACACTCGAAAACAGTAAAAAAACGCACGACTATCAATCTGCAGTGTTGTATCTGGCAGCATACGAATCAACGCGCTTCATGCAATAAAAATGCACAACGTACCCACGCCATTATTCTGAACCCACTTGGCGAAGGGGGCCTGTCGTAATGACCAGCCTT
Source organism: Pollicipes pollicipes (assembly GCF_011947565.3). Lineage (NCBI taxonomy): Eukaryota > Metazoa > Arthropoda > Thecostraca > Pollicipedomorpha > Pollicipedidae > Pollicipes > Pollicipes pollicipes. Next base: position 1,221,890 of record NW_023596461.1, read on the forward strand.
GGTACCTTGCACCCGGGTCCAATCCGTATGAATGAGCTGCTCGATGGTTGTGCGTTGCTTGGTCACTGCGTTGCAGGTTAATGTAGATCAAGCCATATTTCATTTCAGACAATCTGCCACCTGTTTGTGAAAACGCTTCGAGGAAAATCAGGAAAGGAGAAAGGTATGTGCGTCTCTACAGCATGACAAAGACTGCAATCACTCACTAAATTTCAGTTGTCAGTTGCTGGAATGCCCCTCCCGGTTCCATTTCAGAAGTTCTATCCTATTTTCCTTCATTCCACTCCAACCTGTTTACCTCAGTCATGTAGGGATGTGTAATAATTTCACATGACTCCCATGCAAGGCTGATATGTAAATGAATGTCAACCATTTTTAGATTTTTCCAATGGATTTAAAGGTACTTTATGTGATGCCCTCCAAACTCCTTCCAATGGCCAGAAAGACAACAGGAGTCACAAGCTGGCGGCATCTCCGAATAAGTAAAATCATGGTTCATTCAGGGGTGCCCGCTCCGACCCAGTTTATGGAATGCCGAGCTTCCCGTTCAAACCACGTTTCCAGCGATTTTATCCGAAGCCGTCCCCGCTATCTCCTGGAGCGCACGCCCTGATATCTGATGCGGCCGGAGCACCCCAATGGGGAGCCGACGCCGGAGCTGTCAGGCACCGTAACAGGCCGGGTACCGGCCAGGACCACTGCGCCGCTCCGTATCAGCGCTGTGCTCCATATCGGCGCTGTGGAGGGCGGGAGCCTCCGAGGGTTTTCAGAGGCTCCAATCAGCAAAGCAAGACATCGCTCTCGTCGATCACCGATACGTACACCAAGTCTTCTGGCTACGCCTTGAAATGTTTGTTTTTGTGTCCCATTTGATGACTGCCATATATATATATATATATATATATATATATATATATATATATATATATATATATATATATATATATATATATATATATGTGTGTGTGTATATATATATATATGTATGTGTATATATGTATATATATATATACACACACACATATATATATATATATATATATATATATATATATATGTGTGTGTATATATATATAAATACATCCAGTGCACTAAAGCACGGAGAGCTGATACCATATCTGGCTGGGCATTCGTCACGGGCCACCACTTCGGCTTTCTACCGAAGTATTCGTCCCTGGAGCTTTCAAAAGCACGCTCGTGACACAGTATGTTTACCAACAAGTCCGACGTGGAATGCAGTGTGCGCATGCGGTAATTTGGTCGCCCGTCGCCTGGGCGCGGTCAGACTCGGGCGCAGTTTTTCTCCGGCTCCATCACGGCCTGAGCGCGCCAGACACGTCCCCCAAAATATGTCAGCGCTGGTGGCTGGTGCCAGGCGACTTGAAAAGAAATTTGCGTTTATTTTCATGTCACGGTTCACGCGTGTCACTGGCTGCGAAGCGCCGCGGTTGTCGGCTGCACCGTTAAGCGTTGTCCCGCCATCCGCCGTCTGCTCAACAGGCGGCGGGCGCCGTCAGCCGGCGCCGCGCCTTTCATTGTCATCCAAAGCTGCTGCGGCGTCGGCAGAATGGCTTAGCTAGCCGATCCCACCGACACTGACAGATGTCGATTCACGGCGACTTTCCATCGCTGCCTTCTCGCCGTCTTCCTTGTCGGCCAGTGGGTCAGAAGACGTGGGTGGGTGTGGGTGGGGGGTGGGTGGGGATGGAGCACATTATTCTTATGTGATCTTAAAACCTGTAAGCACCTATGACCTCAACACCTGGCACCTGGAGGCATCACCTTAGAAATTGGGCTGGTCACAGCTTGCATCTCCATGAGAAAGAGCACGTTTGTGGTCTACGTCGGATATAGCTAAAACGACTACTACGATGTTTATTGTCCAAGAAATGCACGAATATAGGCATCACAGTCTTCAAAAACCTTTTAGTTTGTGGCATGACCCCAGTAACATTTTAGGGCTACGTCGGAATGAGATTCAGTGCATGTACATGGTGATCGCGTGGAACTTTGTTCAGTGCGTGGTAGTCCGTGCCGATACCATTGTGTTATATTACTTGTGACTCGTGGCCATCCTGGCTATTTCTCAAGACATTGTTTCCCCGCCCACAAACTCGTCACGTTATTATGGGTACGCATGGGTTTGGCATCTGCAGAGCCAATTACGCGGAAAACCTTCGGAAATACTGTTAGCGAAATCGTTTTTATCAGCGTCCCCTTCCGGATTAAGGCCTATTTTCTTGCGTCAGCAGCAGAGTCGACCCACATTTGCGTTGATCCTCTCGGAATCAGAGCTGTAATCAACCATATGCACTGTGGGTTCGGAAAGGAATCAAAACTGTTATCAACCACATGCGCCATGGGCTCAGAAAGGAATCAGGGCTGTAATCAACCATATGCGTTGTGGGCTCGGATCAGAATCAGGGCTATAATCAACCATATGTGTTGTGGGTTCGGATCGGAATCAGAGCTGTTATCAACCACATGCCCTGTGGGCTCGGATCGGAATCAGAGCTGTAATCAACCATACGCCCTGTGGGCTCGGATCGCAATCAGAGCTGTAATCAACCATATGCGTTGTGGGCTCGGAAAGGAATCAAAGCTGTAACCAACCATATGCGTTGTGGGCTCGGCAAGGATTCGGAGCTATTATCAACCATATGCGTTGTGGGCTCGGAAAGGAATCAGGGCTGTAATCAGCCATATGCGTTGTGGGTTCGGATCGGAATCGATTAAACGGAATAAAATCAAGCTACGTATGCAGCAGCGCTGCCCCAGCCTACGAGCATAACGGGAACCGCGCAGCCGCCTGCCGAGTATGATACATACTGTGCCGCTTAACACAAAACTGCAACGAAGTACGAGGGGCTAATCACCCAGTCTCGCTACCGTTGCCTGCGGCGTTGCATTCTGCGTTAGCCGGCACAGCCTACTCTCCCAGTGAAGACGAGCTCGCTCTATGCAATATGAAATGCCATTTTACAGCAAGCGAAGATCACGGCGCCGGAGAGACTGTTCGGATCATCCCCAGACACACCAGCTGATGTGCACCACTTTTGGTATGGCTTATCGTTAGATTCATGGAAGAAGGACTGGCTCCAACAGGTTTGAATAAAGGTGCTTACACGTAAGCATTTGTGTGAGCAGCCTGTGGCGAAGTCGAGTCAGCATCCAGCTATTTACAACACGTGTCTTTCAAAGCGTTGTGGAAAAGCGGAAGCCTGTCCCAAAACGACAAACTCCTTCAGGCCTGGCGGCCCCAGCCTGGTTTTGTCATTCTGACTCAGAAGCTGTCACAATAAATCATTTTCTGTACGGTGATCCACCAAAAGATGGCTGAAGCTGGCCGCCTCGTTGACATGAAAGTAGGGTTCACCGCATCAATGCGTAGCTTGACACCAGCCACAACCAACTGTCACGACCCGTCTTAGCTATTCTGTCAATACTGTTGGAAAAACCCACTATTATACTGAACTGGCACAAAACTGACAACTAAAAAGTGTGCTATCCTACTTCGACTTGTCATTTCGCGATCGAATTTGCACCGATCTCACCTCACCGTTTGAACGCTTTTCTGTAAAAATAATGTGGAGTGGCTAACAATGCAAATAATACTCCTTTGGAAGCACGATTAAAAATTGATGACAAGTCCAAGAATCTAACTTTATCAACTACGCAAAAAAGGCAGAGCATGCTTCGAAAAACGAATGTGTGTTTGGAATGCTTGGACTTCATGGAAGGGCTGGCGCCTGCGCTTCTTTCTTGCTTCTTCGTAACTTCATGCACAAATTGTGTGACTCAAAGAATGGCTACAAGATAAAAGACTCGGTGAATGGACAGAATGAGACCGACTGAATAAGCTTGCTCTGATTAAGATCATCCTTATTGCTGTGCACTTCCCTCAGATATTCTATGACCCAATCAATGCATCATGTGGCAATACACGTGACTGAATGCAATATGGAGCTTTCTGTATATATATATATATATATATATATCTATATTATTATATCAGTTATATCTGTATATATATATATATATATATGTATTATATACTATCTCTCTCTCTCTCCATCCCTCTCTCTCTTTCCTCTCTCTCCTCCTCTCTCTCTCCCTTCTCATCTCTCCTCGTCTCCTCCTCATCTCTCTCTCACTCTCTCTCTCTCTCTCTCTCTTCTCATCCTCTCGTCTCCTCTCTCTCTCTCCTCTCCTCTATCTCTCTTCTCCTCTCTCTCTCTCCTCTCTCTCCTCTCTCTTCTCCTCTCTCTCTCTCTCTCTCTCCTCTCCTCCAGTCTCCTCTCTCTCTCTCTCCCCTCTCTCCTTCCCTCTCCCTCTCTCTTCTCCTCCTCTTCTCGTTCTCTCGAGGCCTAGAGGAATTAACAAACCCGTCCTGAAGCAGAGCATGCCCATCAAAATGGATTTCACATAGATAGGGTGTGCGACAGCACACCCAAAAATGCAGCCTCGAGAGTGGTGAATGGACGTGTGCATGACTTATTCCTGGAGAACCGATGGCTCAGCTCAGTAGGCTGTACTCCTGTTGATTAGAGTGGCGATAGCTCCTATGGTGGTGATATCTACAGCAGGTGTGGTGATGCCATTGGGAAGTCCTCACGCCGACTCGCATCTGTTCCGCCCGTGAGTACGACTGGGAATCGTCCAGTGTCCGCCGTAGTCAGCTGGCGCTCAAAATCGTGCAGATGGGCCCAGTAATTGTCCGGTGAAAGCGCCAGCACGACGAATCAATTCTACCGCCGTAAAATTCGTTTCCCACACAAACAGGGCCCGGCAAGGTCCATCTATATTGGGAGACAGAGAACGACCAATGAGAAATACGTTTCGAAGGAGGAACTTGCTGCATACATCAGGGCGATGTCCCGACGCAAAAAGTGAATGCATTTATTTGTACTGGTGCAGGGCTGAAAGGCCAAATGTCGCGCACTCAAAATTATTGGTACATGACAGGCTAGAGGCAGACGTATAGCTTGAGAAGGGCGGTCAGAGTTACTACAAAATGAAACAAACCAGTGCCTCGAAAATCCATCTGAGTATATTTAGCCGTAACAGCACGCAGCATTTACAACAGAATGCAGCTCAAATAAATATATAAATATAACTCTCATCAGCAACAGATAGCAAAACTACTTAACAAACCAGGTCGGCGCCGACAACGCGCGACTGACGGCGCCGCACCTGCTGACCCGGTCCGCGAGCTGAGCTCTCTTCACCTCCCAACGGATCCCAACAATGGCCTCTGGCGGCGCGTCTCGGCTTCGGCGTGCAGCCCAGACGTCGGCTGCCCCGGGCGGTGTCTCCGACCGCGCGCGCGCGCGCCTATCGTGTTACAGCTGCAGCGGGCCGAGCCGGAGCGCCAACTCGACGTCTAGTACTTGGTGCCGGCCGACACGAAGTCGCGCAGGCCTTTGGCGCACTTGGCGGCGTAGGTCTGCTGGCAGTCCCGCTGCTGCACGCCGCGGACGGCCGCGTCCCGGAACGCCGCAAAGGCGTCGGCGACCTCGCGCTCGGCGCCCTCCAGCGAGGCCTGGTCAGCCGACCTGCAGTAGAGGAGGTCAGCGTTAGACTGCGGCGCCCCCCACGAAACGCCCGGTGACATTGTAAAGCCGCCCTCACAGCAGAGAAGGCTTGCAGGCTTGAGAAAATATCCACGACACCCACGTATGCACACTTTTATAGGGTTACACACAGGGGTATCTTGCCTCCTTCACCACGACAAGATGACGTGCTTGCATGCTTGATGGGTTCCTGTCGTTAGCGCGTAAGGCAAGAACAAATATTGACCCTACTTTAAACACACGCTGTGCGAAGATCGCACAGTGGTCTTTGGTGGGGAGGTTCCGCCAACAGCGTTTGGTCTAGACCACAGGCACAGCCTAAAACTCTTCTGCCATGAGCACTCTCCAAACGGAATTGCGCCGCCGGCTGTTCCGACTGTAGCATCTCACAAATGCTTGCGTTCGTCACCGTTATCTCCATTGTCGAGCCATAACAGCTGTCTCAATTTAGTCACGTCAAGGCGCGATTTCTTGCTGATGGGCGGAAGACAGCCATTTCGGCGCAGAGTGGGAAGATCTATGATGCTTCAGAACAGCTCTATGACTGGCCACTCGGTACGCCGAAGGCGTTCTTGCGAGCGGCTGTGCCCATCGCCTTCCTAATCAACGCTGCCGTTGACCCGGCGTGACGGCAAAGGTCACGCACGGTGGACGCCCACTTGTTTGATGTGTAAGTTAAGGTCGTTACGTTACTGATGCGCTTTCAACTATCTAATATCTTACTAAGAGTATCTAACTGATGCGATTTGTTTGCGTATGCGCGTGTGCGTGTTCGTGGCTCTGACAGCATCCAAAAAACGCTAAAGATGATCAAAAACAAGGTTTCGGGTATTCTGTACTCGAGATAAACAGGTCACACTCGAACGACCCTCCAGGCTGCACCGTTAGCTTCTCAGACAGTGCGTGGGAGCAAGACTCAAAACAGACAAGCCAACGCAGGGTACACCGTAGCGGAGCCTGCCAGGCCGGACAGCAGACAAGACGGATTGCACCGGACCGGACAGCAGACAAGACGGACCGGACCGGACCGGACCGGACCGGACAGCAGACAAGACGGACTGCACCGGGCCGGACAGCAGACAAGACGGATCGGACCGGGCTGGACAGCAGACAAGACGGACCGAACCGGGCGGGACAGCAGACCAGCCGGACCGGACAGCAGACAAGACGGACCGGACAATCTCCGGGACGGAAGCGGAACGCTTTCGCCGGCCAGCAGCTCCCACGCCACACAGCTGTTTCTAATCCCTGCCGCTGCTCGCCTGGGAGCGTGCCAGGCGGTCGACGTGCGCCGCATTGTTCGCGAGGGCGCCCCGTGCGCTGCCCAAGCTGTGAGGAGCCAGGCCGCGCGTTCCAGCGTGATTTGATTGCTGTGCGCCGCAGCGCTGCTTTCGCTCTGATGGTGTGCTGGCGGAGCCGAGACCAGCGGCGCCACCCTGCAGAGAGTGGCCTCTGCTTGCTGAGAGTCGGCTGGTGCGACGCGTGTGGAAAGTCTCTGGCAGGCTGGGACTAATTGAAATTCGTCTTCTGTAGTTTTCTCTCAAAATGTACACCAGCCGGGCTAATTGAATTTGGCTTCCAATTTCACTCGAATGACTTTCGTGTTAAGTGGCTCACATGCGTCTGTACTCGAGAGATATGGTCTCACGACATTCCAAGACCCTCCACAGTATCTACACCTCACTATGATCGGGATGAGAATAATGGTTTCCTGTTATTCGAAATCGTGGTAAAGATAGGCTAGTATGATGTAGTTTTTGACACTTTGGAACGTTTTCCTAAGGAGTTTTTTTTTTTGCAGCAATCAGTGTTGCATTGGTAACAAGAAATGGGGATGCAAAGACAATTTATTGTGTCTTACATCTATCTGTAATGTGAAATTGAGCCACTGTGTCTAATAAAAACGGAATGTGCTGAGTTTATGGGATAAGACCACGAGCGGCGGGGGCCGACGCCGTCTCGTGGCCCGCCGCCACCGCCGCTGGGCCTCCGCCGGCCGCGCCCGCCGCGGCGTCTGGCGCCTACGGCTGTCTCCAGCGGCGGGGGGCCTCCGCCGTCTCGCGGCCCGCCGCCGCCGCCGCTGGGCCTCCGCCGGCCGCGCCCGCCGCGGCGTCTGGCGCCTGCGGCCGTCTCCAGCGGCGGGGCACGCCGCCCAGGTGACGCCTCGAGTCCCATTGTGCGGCTCTGGAGAAAACGGCAGACACCGCGGCGGCACCAGCCGGCAGGCTGGTCCTGGGAGCCGACCGGAGCCGCCTCCGATGACGCCGCTCGGTCCAGAAAGCGGCGCTACAGGCAACGTCTCGCGTCCCAACAACAGCTTTGAAGTGCCGCGGGAGACGAGAGAGGAGCAAGGGCAGGGAGACGGTTCACCGAAATTTTAACGCTAGCTGTGTGACACTGCACGGTAAGGAATCGGTTTGAAAAGGTTTAAATAGCGCTGCTGTCTCTTCCCATCATTGAGATGTTATGCTGACTGAGCTGATGAACCTTACGCGCAGAGCTCATGGCTCACCATTCTGGCATGGGACACCACTCTGGAGCCTCCACGAACTCCAATGTCGTCCGTGACCTGCAGATGATCTTCTCCGGGGAGGTGGGGGAGGGGGAGGGGGTGGGGGTGGGGGGGGGGGGGGGGGGCGCTGGCAGGAGTGACGGGCGTCTTACCCGATGATCTTCTGCAGCCGGGCGGCCACCTGGCCGTACTTGTCGACGGCGCCGGCCTCGTGCGCCTCACACATCAGCCGCTGCTGGCACTCGTAGTCGTGCACCTCCATCTTGCGGAATGCTTCCTCCAGCATGTACAGCACGTTGATGGCGTCGTATGCTGCGGAGAGGAGGCGCGGTCAGAGCACTCCGTGTGTGGCGGGGGGAAGAGCATGTCAGGCGGTCGACGCGCAACGTGAAATAATCCGCGTCTGTGCGCATGACTGTCAAGATTAGACTATTAGACATCGAAGCTAAAGGACAGAACACACCCGACACTTAGTGTTCAGTGCCGTATGTGTCAAGAACCTTAGAAGAGTGCACACATGCAGCAAGAACGAAAAAGAAACAAACAAAATAACGCCACGTGTGTTTTAACGAATGCGTACGCACGACGCCTGGACGTGAACCACGTTCATCGCTTCGCGAATGTGAGCCCATGGCTTCAGTCGTGCTCCCGAAGCCCGTGCGCGTCTCTCCGGGCGTTTCACACTGCTCCACTTTCCATGACCCACCTACCACACAGGGGCCTTTGTGGTATTTAGCGGCCACTGAGCAGCTTTGGAGCAAAGTGCCTGATCATGCCGCACCACCCCGCTGTATACTGTTGGTCGGGAGAAAGTCGAGCGGAGCGGCGGGCTTGGTGGAACTAGCGGGCGTGATCGACTTACGCTCACTTGAACAGCACCGTAGGGCGGAACACGGACCTTCTTGGCCTGTCAACCGTGGGGGCACACAATCGACGTTTCACGGCGCGTTTTAATGCTTTTTCCCGAAGCCACGTGTTTGTTGAGCGCGCTGCACCTTTATGTCAACATACCACAGCGAGCGCGCTGTCCAGCGGGCAGGAACTTGGCTTTTAGCACCATTCACGGCGGCTCCCTCCAAGTATCCGTTAAGACAACGGGCTGACCAAATTTTTTCGGAAATTATTCCGCCTGGTTTAGCTTTGCTGGACTGGTTAATAACCTCCAACAATGCCCCAGTTATCAAACGATTGGCTTTTAATTGGGCCCGGAGCCCTTCACGCTTCAGGCCAGTGCAAGGGTGCCTAGTCCTACTATGGCGCGAGGGAGCTCAACACAAAAGTGTGTCAACACCCTCGTCCTCTTTCGGCCAGCATAAGTGGGACGGGCGGCGCTAGGAGCGCGCCCGCCCCCACCAAGACCGGGTCGGCATAACGGTCCGCCAACTGGACTTTGGACCGGCGCGGAGGCGCGCCGCCGTCAGCTTTGGTCGGACGCGATCGCCGTAACGTTTGAAGGCGCCAGCCGCGTCGCGCTTGAGAGCGCCTTTATGCCGAGGAGTGTATGTGGCATTGACACCGGTGAAAAGCTTACACTGCGGTGTTCGACGGCGAGTGGATGGCGGGAACCGCGCCGTCCGTGCTGGCAGGCTGGGCGATAAAAAATGGCATGCAGAGGTTAGTGGAAAATTACGTTGTGGACCAAAGAGAAAGCGCAGCGCGATGAAAGCCGGTGAAACTGTAATGTCCGGCCTCCACCTGCTACGTTTTGTCCTTGGTGGTGCAGTAAAACCTCTCGGCGAGCGGCGGCGCACCTTGCGCGGAGCGTTGACTGCGGCTTCGCGCTGCCGCCCACGCCGAAACTCTGGCGATGGCGTCGGCGGCGGCGCGGCCGAACAGACCCTGGCCGCCGGACGCCACCGTGAAGAAGATCTGCAGGAGCGAGACGACCAGCAGCGCCGCGCCCGTACCGACCACGATCAGCAGCACCTTGCCACCGAACGAGCGCATGAAGCGCGCGAACCCGTTGACGGATCCGTGCAGGGCGTGCGTCAGCCGGTTGGTCGAGGTGTAGAACTTGCGCGCCGTGTTGTGGGCTGTCTGCTGGACGGTGCGGCGCAGGCCCGAGGCTGCGCTGTTCACCGCCTGGCTGACGTCGTACAGCGGGCCGTAGTGGTAGTGGAACTGATAACACTTGGTCTGCAGTCGGTGCAGCTCCTCCGGCGAGTAGGCAGCAAAGTCCTCCTGCGGGTACTCGGGGAAGCTGTATGCTGCCTTGTTCTCTGAGTAGGCGAAGTCGGCGGGACTCTCCGTGGCTAGCAGCACTCCTTGCCTGTCGTGCTTCGACTTGACCTGCGTCACGTTGTAGGCAGGATAGACGGTGAGCCCGCTGGATGTCTTGTAGGACACGTAGCTGGACGGTTCACCCGTGTAAATGGCGTTGATGTCGGTGGCGGTGGCGGCGCCGAAGCGGTTCGGTACGAAGCCGGCGCTGGCGCCTGGCTCCGCCCCGGCCAGCCGACACATCGCCACCAGCATCAGAGCGACGGCCGTTGACATGACTCGGCTCTGGAAAACAGCAACGGCCCGTACAAACACGAGCACAGAGCTGGTCACGCGGCCGGGGAGGAAGCTGGGCACGACGGGCATGGGATAAAAACGGACAGGATACGCCGTGGAAACCACTTATTTCCGGCTAGCGGTCGCCGATGCTGCAGTCTGACTCGCTCTAATTTTCGAGCAGAGCTCGCCGAGAGGAGAGCAGCGCGTTCTGCTGGGTCCAGAGCAGTCATTACCCGTGCACTGGCGCGCGGTGGCGCGGGCTGGCCTCCCGTGACGGCCCGGCCGAGTGACAGCAGGAAGCCGGCTGTCATCGCGTCATATTTTATCTCCCTTCACAGAGAGATCTCAGGCGCATCATGCTCCCACGCACCGAATAGAAAGGGTCTAGTCCAAACGGGAAAAGAAAACCGCACCGTCTCGCATTACGGTGTGTGTAATTATCGCCACCAAATGTGAAGATGTCAGGCTTTGCTTGAATCTGACCCTGACTTAGACTTGGCTATGGAGTCAGCCGCGATTTGTCCGGTGCAGCGTTGAATCAACCAGAGTACCCGGAGTCAGGCTGTGGTCTACGACACTCATACATATATATATATATATATATATATATATATATATATATGTGTGTGTGTGTGTGTGTGTGTGTGTGTGTGTGTGTCTGTACTCTTGTGTGTGTATGTGTGTAAGCCACGGAGAACAGAAGCAGTTGTAGCCATCGTGTCAGTGGCCGCCTCTCAACTTAGGCAAGATTCCTTTTAGCCACAGTCAGAGTCGACTCCACGCACTCAACAGCTGAGGCTATAGAGTGTCTTTTACCCTTCAACGCCGTAGAAAGGGCGGTCAGCGCGATTAGGGAAAGTGGTTAGTGCGAACAGCACCTAAAAGAACAGCTGGTTAAATACGAACGCGGCCATGACACGTAGCTTGTACGTACTGAAACAGTGCATCTACCCTGTGGCCGCCCCTGAAACCCGAACAGCTGTTTTTTGGTCAGAGTCAGAATAGACTCATTGCCGTCATTGGGTCTCTTTGGCGCACTCAGCGGTTGAGCCAATATGGCGTCGTCTGCCTCTCATCCTGAAGGGAGAGCACGCGGAAAATCAAAGCTCGTATCTCTAGCTCTCCAGACGCGCACGTTTGACCGCCGCGCTGCCGGCAGCCGGGAGTCAACTCAGTGTATTGGTAAACTGACGTATCAGCTTTCGGACGGCGAAGGTTGATGCATTTTGTCACACCATGAGCCTTTGTTAGAAGTACCCGAGAACTGGTCATACGCTGTTATGGCCCGCACAAACCACTAAGATGCAGGGATGTTGCATTAGCGTTGGGGTGTATTCAAGTGTGCATCAGTCTGGATCAGAGTGGAGATCTGGAGAAGAGAATTCAAACCTTCTCTGGATTGGACCACGCAGCATCACCAATATGCCACGATAGTCACCATGTAATATGCTGTTACTCTAAAGGGATGGTGACCACCGCACAATCAGTTCTGCACTAATTGCTTGGTAACGAAGAGGGGGATAGTGTTCAGGCAGCAGTTGCCGAACGATAACGTTATTTGTCTGAGGAAGGATACACGGCGGCCTGACCTTGGTGCTGCCTGAAAGCTCGGCTACCCTTGAGTATCACATTTTAAATGTATCTCAACGAAAGCTCGAACTGAAGTCATTGAACGACCCGCGAAATAACGCATCCCCTCATTACTGACGTTCATCCGCATTGAACGCAATATGAGTAGCCGCAACGAAGGTATATCATCGCAGGCCGAATGTAATGCGGATATGCAAAATATCTAAACAACGAAAGCCAGCCCACCTCAACATCTGATTCATTATGAGCCAGAGGAAGAAAACATGCCTGAATTGTTGTCTCTGCGTGATTAATAGCACAAAGAATCAGGGTATGTCTTCGAGGCCGAAATAAACCAGTGCCCTTCTGCGCACATTAGTGAGCATGCCCCACTTATTCCTGTTCAGGCGTCAAGCTGTGTGATGAAGCCAGAGCCTGAATAGAAACGTTCAAAAGGAAAAGCAAGCCAGCTTTTATGTTAAGCGCCCTGAGAGCTATCGAAAGACGACCTTTAAATCATCCATCTCAGACTCAGGGCCTAGAGCACTGGAAAATGACTGGATCGGATTCCCACAAAATCATCCACCGAATGCCCCGGATTAGAGCTCAACACCATTCGCCTTCCGATAACAGCTCAGATTCCAGGACCGAAACATAGCACCACCAGTGCGAAGGAACACGGAATTTAAGCACAGCCTACGAGTGCCATGTATGCACCATGCTGGTCAGTGGAGCTGTTTTCCATTTTCCCCGTTTGAAGTTTCCATGAGTTGCTGAATCCAGCGCCCTGACGCTGCTGGTGCTGAGCATTTCCACGTCTTGGAGCTCATGGACCAGTGAGGAACACCCTCTACTAAACATTCCGCCGCAAACATAACTAACGATTTTGCAGTGCCTGTGAGCTTTGCATTCGGGAACAGCATCATTCTATAGAATGCACCTCAAAACCTATTTATTGCCTGATCGCCATGCACCATGCCGTTGACAAGCTTGGCATGTTTAGTAGCTTGATGTTCAGCCACACAATGACACGTGGGGCAGGAACAAAGCTTTCCCAGGAAGAATGTCGTCGGAAACAAACGAGTTATTATGGAACCTTACAAAAATTCCACCATGGTGATGGTCGCATCCGCTTCCCCAGCGGACGGAGGCAAATATCCTTTCCGGAAAAACTGATGCAGCTTACCTAACGAAACGGACTTCATAATTCAGCGCCCCGAAGGTACGGACAAAGGATATCGATGGGCAATGATCGAGATAATGATTTGGTTTTTGGGGCGCGCCGACTGCGTTGTTTATGTGGCGCCCATAGGACTTCAGCTGTGACATCTTGTTTAAATAATAGCCATTTACACAACACACACACACACACACATATATATATATACATATATATATATATATATATATATATATATATATATATATATATGTATGTATGTATGTATGTATATTAATCTAATCATTTTAAGAAAGTGTGTCTTCTAAACACTTATTCAGCGTCAGAAGACCAAGGTTAGTTTAGTAGCGTTGTGTGCATGTAGCCACTTCCACTACATTATCAGTCTTTTGTCGGAGCTCAATGCTCGGACAGCTACCATTAACCTGAAAAGTATGCCCAAACATGATGCAGCTGCTGGCCGAAACTCTTCGACGCATACGGAACAGGGGCTGGCATGATATGAAGCGTGACTGTCGGCATGAGCTGGCGGGCTGCGACGGCGCGTGACGCGGACCGGTACGAGTAACGCCCCGGGCGCGGCACCGGCCGACCGACGGCTCGCGGGCGCTTCACTGGAACGGTACAGGAGTGCATCGGGCGTGGATGACCTGGCCTTAGCATCGAGTAGAATGCGGTCAAAGGTGCGTTGTACACGGTGACGCACGCCTACGAAGACGAACGTAGACTGCGTCCTATTTTTGGGTTAATGATGAGTACGTTGGCCAGCTTTTTGAGATGTTTTCTTATTTCACAGTTGTGGTGAAGATTTGAGGTCTGCAGCCATTGCCTCCAGGTGCTTTTAGCCTTCTTTGATGACAGTTCATCGTAACACCCATTTTCACGTCGACGAAGGTGAGGGAATAGTGAATTACCCGGAATGCGTCGGTCTGTACTTGTTTGCATATATATATATATATATATATATATATATATATATATATATATATATATATATATATATATATATATATACATATGTATGCGTGTGTGTGTGTGTGTGTGTGTGTGTGTGTGTGTGTGTGTGTGTGTGTGTGTGTGTGTGTGTGTGTGTGTGTGTGTGTGTGTGTGTGTGTGTGTGTGTGTGTGTGTGTGTGTGTGTGTGTGTGTGTGTGTGTGTGTGTGTGTGTGTGTGTGTGTGTGTGTGTGTGCGCGTGCATATACAAGTATTCAGTTATTCCGTGCTTTGATCTCAAAAATGGCATGCACCCTATAAGGTATATCGACTTTAATCAATGCCCTTAAAACATTTAAGTTTTCCTTTTACCTAAAAACGAGAGCGCTTCGTATTTTGTCGATGGCAGCTGTTCTTTTCTTTGGCTGAATAATCAGACGGTCTGAATGCGGTGTATTTCACAGCGGAGTGAAAAAAGTTGACGATCCCAGAGTCTCACCTCTCCGCGTGAGAAAAGTGTGCCCAACTCACTTAGCGTAGCCGTTCGGGCATACAGTGATCACAGAAGCGTGAGGTGAATGGAGGATTGTTAATTGTAAGTGAGACATCTGTGATAAAAACAGGCTCTGGCTTGCTTCAGTTCTTTCTTCGTTTAGGTGATTAGGTCTCGATAGGCGTAAACAATTTTCACTCGCGCGCGAGGCAAGCAGGTGAGTGCTGGAGTGGACACCATGACACATTTGGTCTCTGGAGTTCGACTGGCGCTACGACTAAGAGGCGGTTATGCGTCGAAGACAAAAATCCAACGATGTCTATTCTGACTACTCCGTGCACCAGCTGGCTGCAGATGTAGTTCTGCGACCGTAATGCCGGAGATCAATCTAAAAAGACGTCCCAACACAAAGCATTTCGCTTGGAGAGCATGGCATGTTGTAAAACGCGGTTGGAATTAGATTCAGTATGACTAGAAGATGTTGGGTACATTCTAGCACACCTTCTCGACTGCTTTTCTAAGACAACAAACAAAGCTGATAATCTCACAACCTCAACCTCAACCTCCACAATGCCGAAAATTTGTGTCTCGTTAAGAAAGAAAACGTTCTTTTGCTGAGTAATCAACCTCCAATACAGCAGAACCAAATGATGTTATGGACCAAACTTGGCTGCATTGGCAGTACTGAACATTTCAGGCTCTGCTTATGATGACGAGTGATCTAATTCACGGATTGAAACGTTGAGTATTGTCAGCATAAACAATTGTTGCTATCTAACGTCCCTTCAACAGTACCTCCTGGCATATTAAAGACCTATAACTCAGTATAAGGACTTAGAACTCATAATGCCGAAAAGCGAGGAGTAGAAGGCCTTCCTTGCTGATATGAGGAAATAAAAAAGAAATTATAGACCTTACAGGCATTTGTAACGTCAGGAAGTTTTTGAAAATTTCTACCAGAGATAAACCTTTTGTCTTTAATTCTATCGATATCAGACGACAACGTTAAGACAGTAAATCAGCTCCCATCGTCGTAACATCATTTATGCCAAACCTCGTTTACTTGGGAACATGACTCCGAAGATTTTATATACTTTTTACGAAAACCTGGTCAGTTCCATCTTGACTTCCGGCTTACGGAAATACTTATAAGACCTTGAAACGTTGTGTGCGTTCAACATTGTTGTGCGTGAAGCAGCTGCTTAAACATTTTTCTAAGGTCGAGGTCATGCGACGCTGAAAAGGTGTGCACATAATTTACCAGCATCATGGAGGCGAACGGCATGCTTGGAAAGTATATGGCACAGCTGAATCTATATCGATATAAGTTCAGCTATGTAATAAATTTCGGTTTTAAATAATTAAAGAAAATTATGAAAACTGCACGGCACTTGTGGAACACTGGTTAACCCATCTGTGACTCCTGAAACTCTAGCCTACCATTCAGTTACTATCAAAATCTTAGACATTTCCGCAGTTTCTTTCTTTTTTCAATTCTAAGGAGTCATCAAAACCCGGTTAGAGTATTCGAGCTTCTCGTCAAGCTCACAAACAGCCCTTGAAAACTCTTCTGGAACGTCCAGAGAGCATGGTGGATTTTGGAAGCAATTTTCAAAGAATCAAACCGAGGTGTGGTGGCAGAGGTTATGACAGATTTGTTTCAGTCACCAAAGACCTTGATCGAGTTTTCGCAGTCATGGATGGATTAATTAGAAGTCACAAACGTAAGGGGAAATTCAGAACCTTTAAGGAGTTTTCCAAAGTTGGCATAACTTGACACTAACAGCTCAGGCAAAAGTCACCATTTCCCCTGTGAAAGAAAGCTTACGAAATGTGACCTGTTTGACTCACGGGTGGAATCAAGGTTTGGTCTGGTAGTGTGTGACTGGTCGGGGCCCCATGTTATTCTGTAAAGCATCTGAAGTAAAATGTTTTCGTTTTACTTCCGTAAGTCACAGAACTACACGCGCTTGAAAACGATTGTCAAAACGTTGGAAGCGTCGACAATGTCAACAAGAGCAGACAAACTTCAAATACTTGCCGACTTTTCACGGCATATTGGTGTTCCCAGTTTTATGGGCTTGTAAAAAGCACCCAATGACATATCATGCAATGTATGATACAACACATCAAGGACGTGTTTTATGCCTGTAAAGGGTTTGAATATGCACGGTAGGATTAGATGACATATAGTTTGATGGTAAAATATTCATTATGAAATGCATTGTCCACATACCACGCATGGGAATAATACCGTGTCTTCTAAGTCCCGAACATTTATCATTGAGCGAAGAACTGCCGGAAATTTAACCTCAAATCTTAACATGCAAGCTTTTGAGTGAAATGTTCATTGTTCACTGAGTGTAGTCTTAAATTTTCATTTGATGATACGTCGTGGCACAATGGACTTGAACTGCGGCATGACTGAAAAGTCACCAGCCGAGCACGCCCTGGAGGCCTCAATCCGCTAGTTTTCAATCGGTATCCATGTGATGTATGGTTCCGGCCAAAGGCTCTCACTCGAATGATGCGTAGAAGACCGCCCGGCTGCACCAATAGCATAAAGTTAAAGGACGTTCTCAATCTTAATCCCATCTCCACCGGCGCGCAACGCAGATCAGCACATGCGTCGGCATCCGCCGTCGCCAGAGGGTGCGGTGGCCAGGTCTTCGGGAGACGGCGGGTGGCTGCCAGTGGCGAGTGCCCACCTCGGCCGCGCCAGCGGAGCGGCGTCTCCCACCGCCGGCCGACTCACCGGGTCCGAGCGAGCGCGACTGGAAGCCCTGGTTGCTGTAGGTCGCGTACGTGTCGGGCTCGTAGTAGTCGTAGCGGTTGTTGGCCGACGACCCGAAGAAGCCGAAGGCGAACAGCGCCAGCGCCAGCAGCAGACCGAATAGCAGCGCCACCGCTACTCCCGCCAGCACGTAGTTGAGCGCGTTCGAGTTGGTCGAGTTGTAGATGATGAAGAGGCGCGGGTCGAGCACGTCCTCCATCGAGGTGGTGTCGAGTTCGGAGGCGGCGGCAGCGCCCAGGGCGGCGGCCAGGACCGTGGCGGATAGCATGGCGCGGCGGTGGCGGCGGCGACGGACTGCGGGGCTGGCGACGGCGGCGGCGGCGGACTGGCGAGCGCCGGGCCCGACGCGTCCTATAAGCGCGCGGAGCGCGGCGGACGCACGGGGCGTGACGTCACCGACCCAGGCCCGGCGGCGACGCTGGGTCACGCAGTGGCAGTGGCGCAGTGGCGGGGTTTCACCGGACGCGGACGCTCCGGCCAGCGGACGCCACTCCGGAGGCGCCGCCCACCATGCCTCTGCCGGCCTCCTGGCCTCGGAGGCCGGGGAGACTGGCTGAATGGGCTTGCAGGCAATACTATCTCCTGTATTTCCGGGTTCAGGCTGGGCAGACTGGCTGAATGGGTTTGTAAGCAGTATTATCTCCTGCGGTGCCGGGTTCAGACCGGGTAGACTAGCTGAATGGGTTTGTAAGCAATACTATCTCCTGCGGTGCCGGGCTCAGGCTGGGCAGACTGGCTGAATGGGTTTGTAGGCAATACTATCTCCTGCGGTGCCAGGCTTTTGGATTTGGAGCCCAGTGAGCGGATGTGGTCGCGTTACCCCATGGTGCGCTTAGCTTTTATATACTCATGGTCGATGGGTGACAACTGGCTGAGATGCATTAACAGATGGAGTAATTGTTTAGTGTATTATCCTCGTCTGGCGTGTTCGTATGTACACGATGGTTCGGTCCTCTTATTACCCGGTCATCGTCGGATGTTATTGAGTTCTGAAGAGGACTTGACAGTGTTTGGCTTTCAGCCATACACGCGCCACAGCCGAATTTTCTCCTTAGAACTAACATGATAAGGATCGTTATATCTGCAGGCATGGTAAGCTGATTGAGGCATTACTTTTACCGCCACTTGGTTATTACCTTTAATCCGTCGATGCTCTTCTTGAAAGATTACATAACGTCTGACTACGCAGATGTTAATGGTTCTTTTAGCACTTGCCTCATTCGGTGATAATCGTGATAAGTGACGGACGTCGGCCACCGCTTGAATTACATCCAACAGCTCATTTGAAAACACTATGACCCGAATCGTTAAAACGGTTGCTGTAAATTGCAGGTCCAATCACATCATACCTGCAAACATTCTCTGCAATTTCAAACAACCGGCTGCAGTAATTCACTCAGCTACCAAATAGCACGTGCTGTTGCCCAAAAATCACGCCAGACAATCTGTTGTGGCACAATCACCTCACGCGCTTGTTTCACGCGCACACATTCTGAGCTTATCAGCTTGAAAAAAACGTGTCAAAAGGCTGTAGTTAACTCCGGCTGTCGAGTGTGCGGCAGCAGTGGACACTTTTCTGACCATTCACCGGGTTTTGCACGCAGCACTTGTGTGCAATCGCAGTCATCGTGACGCTCCGTCCAGACAGACAGTAGCACGTCCGCCATGCTTAGCACCAACGCCGGGTCGATCGTGCTTCTCTGCCGACGCCCAGTTCAGTAACACCGCCAGCATTCCTGCTGACTCAGCCGCTTTCCGCATTCTGGTCAGATCTGAGTGGGCCGAGGCCACCGCCGGCCGCCGTTGTTGGCAAGCACTGCCCACAGCTCCGCTGTTTACGTCATTCGGAAACCATCCGATCAGCAAACTTGACCCGATTGGTGGGGCGCACCGGCCCGCTTTCGTCTCTGGCCGCCGTCGGTCGGGAGAGGGGCGAGGCGCTCCGCGTGAGGCTCGCGCTCCTGCGCCGGTCGTGCGCGGTGGCCTCCAATTGGCTCCGTCCTGCATCGGCACCAGAGCCTGCCGCCTTGCTGAAAGGCGTGCGGCCGCCGCGCCCCACTTGGTCCTGTTGAACGACGACGAGGCGAGGCCCCGGCCGGTCTCACCGCCGGCGAGGCGTCGGCGCGCAGGTGGCGGCGCAGCGCACAGCGGAGAAAGCCGCCGCGGTTTTCCCTTGTGGACTCACGATTCCTTACGAGAAGCGCCAACACCACCGGTAATTGAGGACGGCAACCGGCGTGGCAGGAAAAGGGAATGAGGCTGGTGTTTGCTTGACCTTGCTTGCCTCGAGCGTGGTAGTGGAAGAGCATGGCGGGCCTATAAAGACTAGTTGAAGAACGATACCATAATGTACGTGCGGAGAGATGGTAGCGGCGATGCCCGTGGAAATTAGTTGATCATTCTGCACACGTCGAACGCCATTAAGCTAAATGATCGGCTACTAGACTTGCAACATCGGCTTCTTCTCCCACACATTGAGCGTCTCACTCTGCTTGGAAAGAACCTCCCCAGTCCAGGTTACGATCAGTTGACTTCCCACTTATCTAAAAACAACAGTTTTGATCTATGGTCTAGCGACCCCATTAACACAAACCAATGATAATTTGATGGCAAATTTACATTCTTAACAGCATGACAGTTTTGAACATACGTTGCAGCGCGGTGATCATAAAGTGTGCCAAAACTACGCATAAAAGAAATACCACGCTGATAACTTATGAAGACTTACAAGAACAGGATGATTAAAAAGAAGTGTCAATGCTAACTAACTAACGAAGGGAAATATCAAACGACAATATGACTGGAGGGAAGTAATAACTGTTTAATTCGTAAGCTAGTGTGATCACTTTTGGAATACCCTCGTATGTTCACAGAATTCTACGATGCGTGTCAGGAGGCATATCTGTTAATATATAGCTCTGCAAACCGTGGCATCTGTGATTTAGCCGTGGGATTAACTCTTGCCACCTTAAATCTCAAAACAAGACGCCGTGCCTGGACTTGGCTAGCCGATAAATGGACGCATGACAGGGGCATGCCTTTAGATCCCACGTGGGTTCTCTGGGTCGGTGAGCGGGCCGCACTACAGGCGGCCGGTTCAGGCGCGGCGGCGCGACCCGCGTCCCCGTGACACGGGGTCGCCGCGGGCCCGGACCTTCGGCGCGCGTCACCATGACTCTCGGTTCCTCTGAGTCGCGGAGAGGCCGGCACCGCCGAGACTGGGTCAGAGTCGGCCAGCCGGGCGCCTCTGAAGCAGAGTCGAATAAAACACCCACAGCCCGTGGGTCGCGGTAGGAAAACAGTCACGCTCGACAGCTAACACACGGACGTCCTCCTCCCACGGCAATTGCTACAAGCAGGTCCGGAACCAGGGCGATCAGAAAGTGGCGCCGCTGATAGTTTATATGGTCACGTAACGGTGTTACTCAGGCGTTGCGCTTGAATGCATTGCCTGTCGTTAGCTCGAGTGTTGCAATGACTCATCATGATAAAATGACTGTCGTATCGCAAGTGTACTTAAGGCAGCAGCAAAATGTTTATCCAAATCATGGAATTGCATAAATGCATGCGATTAAAAGCTAAGTCAATATCTTTTTTCTTCAAAAAACATTTATCTAGCCTTACTCCTAAACTGGGAGTGGCAGCGCCGCTTAAGCTTGCCTAGCTAGAATTTCTGAGCGGTTCGAGAGAAAGCATGAACTTGGTGATTTTTCATAGGCACCTGCCTTTCACCTGCAGTTTAAAAATTTCAAAGCGACAATGTTGAAAATAGCGGCTCCAGAGGGGTGGTCAGAGGGGCGCGCCGCACGATACCATGGCGGACACGGGAAGACGCTTAAAGTTGAGTGTGCGAGGAGACACTTTTGGAACATTACGATACATGTCACACAACATAACGAACATCTGAGCATCTTTTGTATGGACTCAGCAACGTTGCGTGTATAGATATTTTTCTTGATCTGAAAGTCAAATAACATCAATCAAAAAGTTGACGTAGGCGTTGGCGAATGCATCCTATCCGTCCTGCCGCAAGCATGGCCTTTCAGCACACATGCGACCGGTGCGGACGTGCGGCGCTAGTGACTCAACGGCTTGCGAAAGCGGCGCGCCGGCCGGCCGCTCTCCGGCTCCACGGCTGCGGCACACAAGGCATCGGGCGCGCCAATTCGACGCGGCGCGGGAATTGCGCGCGAGGCGCCGCCGCGCGCATAGCTGGCGCCTTTTGTCTCGCTGCGCCGAGCGTGCCGCGCGGTGGCAACGCCCTGACGCGGCGAGCCGCGCGGCGCCCAGAATGCACGTGGCGCGCCAAGTGTGCCGCGCTTCCGCTGCCGTGGCGGCAGACTCGGCGCAGGCCGGACAATCGCCGGCATGCGGATTTCTGTCGAGCCTGGCTTCCGTCACTCGAGAGAAGAGCGCCGCCGGTCTGGTGGCTCGGCACGTCGCCTTCCGTCAACGTGGACGTGAACAGCGGCAGTGGGACCTTCAGGCAGAAACCAGACGAGAGATCTGCCTCCGCGCCATGGCTCTGGCACGAACTGAAGTGAATGATGATTGGAATGACGCAAAAATGACATTTACTGCTCTTATTTCGATACACTTTCAAACGAATTTCCGGCTACTCGGCGCACGCAATTTGGGCAGCGGTAAATGACAAGATGGTAACCATAGTTTGACAGCTTGTCCACTCTCTTTTGACAGATCTGGCAGATGTCAGTGACGGAAATAATTACGTAGGGCGCTCTCATCCGAGCCATCAGTAGTGCACTGCGTGAAAGCTGGACCCAGGAACCTTGGTTTGTCAATTTTAATTAGTGCTCTGCGAGGTGAGAAATCGGGTTGCGCGGCAAAAGCATT
Organism: Pollicipes pollicipes; assembly: GCF_011947565.3. Classification (NCBI taxonomy): domain Eukaryota; kingdom Metazoa; phylum Arthropoda; class Thecostraca; order Pollicipedomorpha; family Pollicipedidae; genus Pollicipes; species Pollicipes pollicipes. The sequence continues at coordinate 1,244,298 of NW_023596461.1, forward strand.
TTCACCCAATATATTGAACCAGACAATTCAGGAATATAAGGACACATTATCTCGCCAATGATTAACTTTCAGCGGGATCTCAAGCCATCAGCTAGGTTCCAGGTACAGCGTGAAAACCGCAGTTCCTAACATTCAAACGACCAAACGCCACCTCAGACTAGGCCTCAACGAGTATCTTTGTGACGCAAATACGGAGCCAAAGACACACCTTTTGAGGATCGTATTCAACAAAGCTATCCTAATGCAACGATTACGGCCATCTCCCTTCATGCCAATGCTTTGAAGATGAAAGGGCGTAGCCAGTCCCAAAATCACCAAGTCTCAGTGTATATATGAGACAGAGAGCCTGTGCTGAACACCCAAACTGAGCTGTTCTCGCACCGACATCGTATGGTTCGCAGAACACATCACCAAGTGGTTCGTTACGTGTCCCTCCAGTAATGCACCATCGGCTATCTACTTTAGGCTTTTAAGACCGCATGTCTCAGTGTCCCGAATCACGGCTAGGTCTCAGAAGCAAATGTCGATTTGCATAGATTTGCAATGACTGCATAGATTTAAGCTTACTGAAGGACTTACAGTCGTGTGCGATATAAACGGCCACGGTATGATCTAGTGAACTGTGTCTTAGCGGACATGGAATAGTGGTTGGAATAACATTATGTATGATTTTCATGTATCTCTGTAAGCAGACATGACATGTGCTGCATTTTTGTTGGTCTGATAATGTTGGAAAAGCCTCGTCGGCGACTGCCCGCCATTGTAAAGGTGTCTGATTTTCGAGCGCACAAATGTGGTTGTGGGACTGTGGACTGAGACACAAATGTCATGGGACTCTGGCTTTTAATTACACTGCCACACGCGTTCGTCGATATATGGTATACCTGGCACCGGCGTTCCGTCACACAAGCTAGGATTTGATTCGATATCCTTATCTAACGACTTTGCGAGTTCAAATCCATGTGTCCGCTCGCCTGCGGAGATCAGGTCACTGCGAGACGGTCTCGTGAATTGTGACTTAAGGTATGAGGCAAACTTAACATGTGCATGGTCAATGAAAGGCAACAAACCTCATCTTGATTTGCATAGATAGGACTGTAGTATTAGCCTTATTCCTCGGAGAAAAACCAACACAATGGAGATATAGTTGGGTTGATATTCGGCAACATGCCTCAGTTGAAACGATAGCAGTTCTGTTATTGTTTCGATAAAGGCATGTTGCCATGGGTTTTTCTCCGAGGAATAAGGCTAATACTACTGGCTTATCTACGCGAATAATGTTTCTCGCCAATGAACAGAACAACTTACGTCATCTTAATCCGGTCTAAGGTCTAAGATCTAAAATATAAGGTTTGTAAACCGCACTTCAAAATATGTCATTACCTGAAAATCAGCCAAGCGGAGAGCCGTCATGTGCCTTCCATCACCAAGGGCTCGTGGTGCGGTTCCCCAATCCTCTCCCCTCTCCTCTGGCGGACCCAGAGGAGAGGGGAGAGGTGTGCACACGCGTGTGCGTGTTGGCGGCTGCTTGTTTCGAAGACGCTGCCCGACAAGTCCACAGAGCTATCATAGAGAACCCTGAAATACCTAGCGCCAGAGTTAGAACTGTAGTTTTCTATTCAGTTGGGTGGGTTTCAGCTCTCTCAACTTGCGTTTGAGTACCCCTAACTTAACGAACTAAGTGGGGCGAATTCGAAAAAGAAATCCGCTTGTTCCCATATTTTGGGGGTAGGCAGCGTCATTTTCACTGCTCAACCACACTAACTCTTTTTGCAAAACTACGCCCCTATTACGGATATTCCTTTTATGAATATGTGCCATACTGAAGCATAATGACGTAGGACGGGCAATTTCAGCTACAAAGTTGAGCCAACGTGATATGGGCAACAACAGTTCAACTAAAAAATGACATGGGGAATAATGGTTGCAAGTGTTGATTCCATTAGCAGCAGTTTCCCTTGTTTTCCTGACACGATTTCAGTAAAATGTGTAGACACTGTCGTCCTGTGAATGAATTCCAAAGATGGCGGAGATGTACTGTTTCAGAACTAGCAGTAATTCTATCATTCACCTGAGAGGCGACAAGGATTAGGTTGGCTGACGCCACCCAGTGGAATAAAAGTCCCAAACTGTCACACAGGTGACTAATGTAGCAGAGTGGATGCTTCCTCGCGGAGGATGCTGATCAGAATCTTCTCAGTCATCCCAAGCCTGACCCGGCCGACCTAATCACGCATGACCGACCGCTAGCTATTTAATATTTCAGACACGATGACAGCAGATTCCCATCACATCCTTCTCTGAGCTGCTGAACCGCCAAGAGGCTCTCTAGCCGTGCGCTTCACCCTCAAGGAACGGCCATGAAAGGAAACCGGGAAAACATCGGAGCAGCTAGCGCCTCAATCTCAGGAAGCCTTGGCGCGACTCCCTGGTGAGGTCATATAGGACGGCATTTGACACTCGACAGTGGCCGGTGACAAGTTTTGTGCGGCGTGATGCGAGCAAGTGGCAACAGACGTCTTTTAATTGTTATTACGTAGGTGCATTGGCTAAGCTTTCATTACGGCAATTTTGGCACCGTCCGACCAAATTTGGGAGCTAAATTAATGAACATTTTAAAGTATGTCATGACCTTAGAGCGTGATAAAACATCGTTTGTTACGGCATACTTCAAAGTATTTAATTGCCTCAGCATGAATAAACCGCAATCATCTATGCAGCTGTTGATATTTGGCTATACTTGCGTGATAACATGCATGTCTGGTAATGTTATTGTACTAGCACTTTACGTTGACTTCTCCAATAAGAAATATGGTCTGGCTACGCGCTGAGAGCCTGGGCATTTTGGCATTCTTGGCCCAGCCTAAGCCGAGATTTTGGGCTTAATATCTTGACTAAGACCGAGAGCCAGATATCAGTGTTTCAAATATAGTTATTTGGTATCACCATGTGCACTTCAGCTGACTGAGCGCAATACCTGTGTCATCGATACGATATGATAGAGCTGATGCCAGTGAACGAGTACGTCATTAATAGTTCTGAACACCAGTCAGAACCCTTATTAGCTTGGGAGCACGTGGAGAGTAAGCATGAAACGTCCCTTGCCATCCATCAACCTGGATGGCCGGGGCCCCTTTTAGTTCCTAAGCTGCCTCATGATGCTAGTGACACCGCTGCTTAGATGACACAACTAAACGAATGAAGGAAGGAGCCACGTGACATATTTGTAGGCCTGTACCAATTAGATCTATCAGTGGGTTTGGAAGTCCGCCTTCCATAAAAGCCTAGCAGACAAAGGGGCTCAGGTAGAGGTTACTGTAATCACGTTCGCGCGCTGATAAGATACTCAGGTAGGGCTACTGTGGTGTCATTCGCGCGCTGATCCATATAACACATCGCTTGGAAAGTAATTTGTTGACGGATAATTCGCCTAGTGATGCGGTGATGATTCATTCATGACATTTCGTTGAATACATCAACTGTAAGAACATATATATATATATATATATATATATATATATATATATATATATATATATGCATATATATTCAGCAAAGAAATGCTATCCCACGGGCTGATAATATCGGAAAAACCATTTGCGTGGATGCGGAATGTGGGAATTAGGAACTGTGAGCGTCACTGCTCGTTCGGCGATCGATCTGAGACATTCCACTCTGACGGATGAAGCATGCTAGGTTTTATTTTTACCCGACTGTTTGTCTGCTCTAATTTTTGTAATCAATTTCTGACGCATGACGCTGTCTCTGAGCACTTTGTGGAAGCCAATTTGTTGATATTATCAAATCAGAAATGGATGCAGTGGCACGCAGCCTTTTCATGATATATATATATATATATATATATATATATATATATATATATATATATATATATATATATATATAAGGTAATTGTCCTACTTTCTCTTTCATCAGCATTTGTCTTACTTCTCCTTTTGTGCTTTATTCTCTTATGTTAAATAGCAATTATTGGCGAGACAGCATACCGATATACGCCGAGTGTTTGACAGCGCACCCTACATCTCCGCCCGGCAGAATTATCATGCAGTAGTTCACATCTCCACCACGAGGTGGCAGCAGTATTGATATTTAATAGGTAACCATTTAGGAATGCTGCGCTGGAAGTGTGAACTTCATTCCAGTGCCGGATTCGTAAAAACGCATCTGCCCTAACGGTGGGTGGGTACCAATTAAGGATGCAGTAGATTGCCTGTATGCCGCATGATAAATCGAAGATATACAGCGGACTATATATGTGTAAAGAAAATGGACGGAAGCAAAACGTAATCCTAGGAACGTGATCTGGCACGGAAGCTCAGCAGGCTATCTGAATATCTGATTCTATCTGAGCTGCCTGAATGCCTCCACTATGTTGTTTCTAGCGTATTGCCGTGTTATCTGCGTTGCTCCCATCACTCACTTTTGTCATGCAGCCAGAGATGCTCTATTTGGGGCTTCTGTAGACCAGAACCATTTCGGTTAAAGTTCCAAATTTTAGAACTATGTGACAAGGGAAAGATG
>NW_023596461.1:1253839-1266044 GCF_011947565.3 Pollicipes pollicipes
CCGAGCGAGCGGGCCTGGTAGTAAACTCACCGGGGCCGAGCGAGCGGGCCTGGTAGTGATTATCGTAGCTCAGGTACGAGTCTTGGTAGCCGTGGTGGACGGCCGGCGCCGCCGACTGCTCGCTGGTGAACAGCGTCAGCACCAAGCCCAGCAGAAGCAGCAGCAGCACCAGCATCAGCGCCGACGTGGCCAGCGCTTGCAGCGTCTCCTGGTTAGAGCCGTTGATGATGAGGAAGCGCGGGTCGATCAGGTCCTGCGCCAGGGCGGCGGCGTCGAAGGAGGCCATGCTGTGACGGTGGATGGCGGCGGGAGCGTGGACGATATCACGGAAGGTCCGGAGCCGAGTGAAGCCCGCCTGGCGCGCCGTCCAGGGTAGATGTCCGGCAGCCTCAGGGCGCAGGCCCGCGCCGGTGACCGGTCCGACCCCGCCGCGTCCGATAAGGACGGGCGCGCCGCGTGCCCTCTCTGGGCCTGTTTGTGGGCCGCCCGGCCGGTCCAGAAGCGTGACGTCATGCGAGAGATGCCCGATGTCTAGCTGACAGCCGGTCGCGGTGAAATGGAATCCGAGTGGACGACCAAGAAACAGGCGACGGCCGAGAAACGGGCGAAAGGCTGCTCTTCGAGTCGGCCCGGCGTTCTTCAAAGGCATGCAGCTAAATATATAAACGTTCGAAACGAATGCCTAAGGACGAGAACGTGGTTTTCAGGCCGAATATTTTAAATCGTATCCGTTCGGTAGGTCAGTTAGATGTCACCGAAACTGTATTCCAAATTCCCAAACCGAATTCCAAGAAGGCAATGGATATGCACAACACAAAACACTTTGCTCTCATTTGAGACCGGAACACATTCCAATCGAGACAGGTGGCAGGTGCAGGTCAACCGAACGGTTGCACGGATCCTTCCCCACGCCAGTGGGAGTAATTTCTGGCTGACGTAACCTAAGATCCTTTTGAAGGTATCAGGTATCATCCGCGAGCGATGAAGGTTGTTTCCGTCAGGTCAGACGCTATCGTATCATCGCCATCATCGTCGCCATCCTCATCGTCATCATCAGGCGCCATAGTCATCGCCATCGTCGTCCTGGACTAGAGCACCTCCGGGGCGCCAACGTGTCGAGCAGCGACTGTCAAACAGTCGCGAGTGACAGACTTCTGGGGAAATCTGTCGCCACAACAGAGTGAGGTCAGTGACCTGCACTCGCGTGTGTGAAGAGTTTGCACCACAGGCGTCACACCTCAACTGTGCTGTGGTCGTGTTATCGGTGTCCAACAATTCCAGAGTGCCAGCACGCCCTGTTAGGAGAGGCGTCATCCCGTGTTAGACGTCGGTGTGCTCGCACTGTACGTGCGAGATGTTCGTGTCCCATGTCATTGCCGTTGAACGGGTGGCGTCCCGAGCATGAAGTTTTCTAGCGTGCTGTGTCTGTGCACGGAGAATTATAATCACATCGCTGTACACCTTTCGTGGGAGCACAGTTGGGTTCAATGACAGGCTTTGAAACCGCAGACTTGCTTTCATCTCTTCACATATTTGGTGGGGCGCGCTAATAACGGAGCTGGCAAGCTTTCTAGTGTTCGGGGTTTGGGAGCATAATCGAACGCATTGTTGTATAAGATAGCTGCGCTAGGTGACACACACACACACGCTGCGACTTGTGTCTCCTGCAATGGTGACTGGGCTGATGGCATACGAGTAGTCTGAAGTCTGAAGTCTGCCAGCGGTCTAGAGTCCGGCTCGTTGGACCCAGCAGCATTTGAACCCCGCCGTTGCGCGTGTTGGGCCTTCATGCTCTCAACCACAGGGCCTTCACCTGCGCACGCATTCGAGTCGCTAGGAATAGCTTTTTTGAGAAGTATGGGTACTCTGGGCTAGTCCGGTTCTTTGGAATCAGTGCGAGCTCCGCTGTGGCATTTTTGTCACAGGTCATGCATGCTTATGGGGTGAACAAAGAGCTATAAGTTTGGTAGTTTTAAGCCGTTTTTGCTCTGATTGGGCCAGCAAAGCGTTACAAAAAATGGGCATTAACATCGGTATTGACGCTTGAACCAAACCTCATAGCAGTCTCATACCATGCTGATTTCATGTTTTTGCACCATATTACAGACCACGTTTGTCACTTGATCATAGCAGGCAGGCAGGCTTATCATATTGCTGAAACTGCTTCACTCTTGTTCTTATTCATTTTCGCTGAAGTGAACCGCCAGCTAGATGCTATGGTTCAAAGAGTGAAATCAGCATGGATAGCATGCCAAGCGCTTTGTTTTAAGACTTTTAGTCGATATCTATGTCCACGTTGAACGCCATGCTGACTCACTGAAAGAAAAAATGGCTTAAAACTTCAAGCCCTTTGTGTGCACACTGAACATGCATGACTTCCAAAAAATACTGCGACCGAGTTCGCCTTGAGCCAGATAGCCAGATTATCCATAAGCATCAACTCATTTTCCGAAAGGTGTTATTCTGGAGCATCCTGACGCAGATACCTACACTCCCACGCTGTGAGTGGGGTGAGCCGACAATGCGGTGACCTGCAGCGGCCAAATTTAGCACATAGCTGGATGACACAAGGCGCACGTGGTCACGTTTGGCCATAATTAATTTGTTCATAGCCATGCCTGATAATGGACTCATCATCATGACTTTTCATGGACCTTAACTCGTATGTCAGAGCACGCGGACATCATCAGCATGCCTATTTTCTTCGGGTTCGATCAGCCACAATGTTGGCGGCGCCACGCGTTACCTAGTCCTCTCACGTATTGGTTCGGGAATCTGCCAATGGCGGAATACTCTCACAGAGTGGCTATGTTAGACATACTGCTTGGTGTTCCCGAAGTTCTTTAAATTGCATGTACTCATACTCTTTTAGGAGCTTGCAGTCACGGCTTTGCCAATGCTCGTACATGCTGCGTTGCCTCCAGCGCAGTGTTTGCTCGAAGTTGAAATCGCTGAAATCGGTACTCTATGTGCATGTAGCGCACGCACATATAGCATATTGACATTTCACACCGGGCGGTCGCTTTGAAAAGTACAGGGCCGGCCGTTTGTGAGTGCCTCCGCGCTTGTCTGTGTGCCTAAGCAACCCGGCAAGCTAAGCCTTAATGGCCGAGTCAATGCCACTAGACTTTCACCGTTGAAGTGCGCCGGCTCGGCGGACAGACTGAAACGCCCCTCTCGGGCAGAGCGGCTCCTGGTGGCACGCGTCTCTCCCCCCCCCCCCCCCCTCTAGAGGTCTGCAACATTGCACTCTCACACCTGCAGGCCAAACGGGGGGGAGGGGGCACCGGTCCGCTCGCCGTTGATAACACGGTCACAGACGCGATTCAGGATACACGGGGGCCGAGGGCTCCTGTGGCGTTCGGCATGGGCGTCAGACGCGGGCTTAGCTCTGGGGCGAGCCACTTCGTGTCAGCAGCACGTCCATGTGCGATCGCCGAGCTTGGTAGGCGAGCGACGCTTTGGGAATCCGAAACAGTCAAAAGTGAGGAGGTCGCTGGCTCGACGCACGCATGAGAAGCTCGCGCACTGCCTGGTCCAAGTATCGTGCCTCGGTTCCCGCTGGCGTGTTTTTGGCCTCACAAGACAGCGGGGCGCCAGGGCAACTTAGTCAGGCGAGCCTTCTCTGGCGCGGAGTGGTAATGCGCTTGCACTGCACGTGTGAACGATACACGCCCCTATGTCATTGCCCTCGACCGGGCGATGTGGTGCTAAGTCAGTTCGGCAGACTACGTCCCTGGAGGGTTGGATCCTAGTTGAGGCGCCTGTCTCATGTAAGGTCTTTCAGGATCAGGTTCCGGAACTGCGCGTGCAGATTTACCCCACCCACTCGTCCAAGCATTGGAGAGGCTCTGCTGATAATACCGGCAGCTACGTGTGGTTGCGCTGCTTAATGACCGTAGCCGTTATCTGGGTATACACGTAAACGTGAAAAATTGGCCGCACGGCTCGCGCTGCGTGCACAATATATTTGTCCATCTCTGTCATTGCCGAACCATTTTTTCGGTACAGTCACTATTCATATACGGTGCGGTCACCACTCTGCCCATCCCGATGGTTCTGTTGGTCTGAGCACCTGCTTTCCGATCCACCCAACCGTGGCGGGGTGGATTCGAGTCGCTTTAGGCGTTCGCTCTGCCCTTGGCCGGTATGGCTCGCGGCCGGTGGCAGCAACGGTGCTAAAGGTCAGGTGACGTCGGAGGGCAGAACAAACCCGTGCCGAGCATTGCGGTACGTTGCGCTTTCGCCTCTAAATTCTGCCGCTGACATGGAATTGCGCGATCGTATGGTAGAGGCCAGAGCTCACACAACAAGCGCACAGTCAAGTGCTTGGCGTTGGCGCTAATCCCAGAAATCTACCAATCCCAAAAGGTTTAATACCCGTGAGAAAGTTCGACACCTCCTGACCTACATTGCGCCAGGAACCAATGGTACCCGCTGTACTTTAATCGTCAAAGCTCGCGTAAAATGCACGTTTGTAGCATACAAATAAGATGCCAGGCATATCCCCACAGAATGTGTGACTTCCTCACTTCACCAAAAGTTGGTGGAATCAGCCGGAGAGATGACGTGACACCGTCCTAGTTATATCGTTTCCGTCAGAGAAATAAGTCTTTGGAATTCTGTCTACAGATCTAGGGAGCATTAGAAGGCTGTTGGTGAAATCGTGACGCAAACCATGCAAAGCAGCGTATCATGACGGATTGTGACAATGTTACGCGCCTGTACTACCGTGATGTTTTAAATATTGCACATGCCTACAGTTTACACACACAGTTCAGCCCCTGCCAACCAGCGATTCGTTCACCTAACTTTATGTCAGTGATACTTGACATTCCCACCACCATAAACCACATCTCCTTCCTCAGGCCTTTAAGTGTTCTAAACCCTTTCGAACTACGGGCAAGATGTTACATGCAGCGGATGCTTCATAGCATTGATGGTCTACGTGATAACAGGTGACATTGATATTTGGTACTGCTTCGCTCGTCACATGCCTCACAGGGCGTCAGTGTGCAGCTGGCTGCGATTGAGGCCAGCAGTCTACCTGTTGGTGATCAAGGCGAAGAGAATAGCGCACACATTATCTTTGGAAGCCAGCTGTGCTGTGATGCCTTCTCATTGCCAGGTTTAAGTAACACAATCTAATGCATCAACTTTGTGGCGGCTTTCCTGGTCATCGTAAAGAAGATATGGTCGACCAAACGGCGTACAAATACAGTGCTGTAACAATCCCATTTACAGTTCGTGTGTCGTACCAAGAGCAGGTCCAAGTATTGTCACAGACCAAACAGTCGTGAAATCTCACTGGGAATATGCAAGCACAGCTATACGTGTTTTGCCTGCAAATAATGGTGAGCTGTGAGTTTCTGGCGCTTGGATGGAGGGCTGCGAGGGTGAGGCTCTGTTGAACTTCGAGGAAATCCAAATTAGATGATAAGGAGGTAAAGAACAGTCGATAACTTGCCTTACACAACCATGCACACTTTTGAGCAAGTGTATGGTCAAATTGCAAAAAAGAAAAACGCATCAACACATGATCGATTTCGGAGCACAAGAGACTCCCAAACACCATTTGATCGCTATGTGGAAGACGATCTATAGCAAAGTTTTATTGATGGCATCGCAACAAGGACACCTAGACGGTACAAAATCACGCCAAATCACAACTAACAAACTACACTGGCACCAAAACCACCGTGCAAACCCCGTCGGCTTACCTTTGAGGTAGCGACCGTTGCTGAGGAAACCCAGCCGATGCCCGGAAGCCCGTGACAAACCTGTCTCAGCTGCCGCCCCGTCACTGTTGCCCGTGCCGTGTGGTGACTCGCTGCACGACAGTACGACAATTACCACCTGGCGCGCGTGGCTCGCGGCGTCAAATGGCTGGCGGTCGTCGGCCGGCCGGGCGGCGCATATTTCATTAACCCAGATCTGCCAGGGATCCATCTGGGTGGGTGCCGGACCTTGCCGAGCATTGTTCGCGCGGTCGCTTTGTTGACCGGGCGACGAGGCGTGACAGGGCTCGACCGCCGCACACTCGGCCGCCGGCGCCGGTCCCGGCAGCGGGCGCCGCGTCGCCGCCGCCGCCGCCGGGCCAAAAGGCGGCCGGCGGGCGGGGCGCCGGCCGTCACGGCCGGCGCGGCCGCGCCCCCTGCAAGCTTTGTCCGAGCGAGCTACTTGGTGGGAAAGCTGACGCGGCTCGGTGGCACTCTTTGAGCGGCAGTGGGGCGTGTCTCCGACGAACTCCAGAGGAGGGGAGGCGCCCGGCCGGCCGCTGCGCCCCACCTCGCCTCCCCGCTGCGGACACTCGCCGCCCCTCGATGGCTGAAGCGGAACTGCTCCGGCTGTACGACGCGGGCGGGCGCGTGTATTGCATTGTCGTGTCGTGTATTGCACTCTATGAAGACGCACCGATTTCGTGACGGTCGAGCTTAGGATGATGGCATTTGTTGGTTTTGTGAAGAATACCAACACAGGCTACTTTCCATCGAAAGCGGTGTTGCTATAACTTAATATAACATGCTGTGGTTTTTGGCTGTTACGCCTCATAGAAAATGTAGAATGCGGATAACTGATATTGCCTTGCATTAGATTACATTGTGTTGTGTTGAACTTAAGAACTCATCTACACATAGGGGTGTTCTTAAAAACGAGCCAGTGGTCTGTGAGAGACACACGGACAACACAGATTCCAGGCACTTGGACCTAATCGCTTAACTTATCACCCGTAACAAAGTGTCGCAGCCATAATTGTGAAAAGAAGCTGTGGCAAGCCATTGTAAAGGTGCCGCTTGTGTGCCCTCTGGCCTTAAGGCATACTGTTTTCGATGTCTGCACAGCTCGATACTGTGACCGCATTTTACCTAGCTCTGAGCGCATCCGGCGCAGGCTAAGCTTAGCATCCTGCCGCGTGGTGCGTTCCCTCGAGGCGCAGATTAGTCAGTTGGTCGATCATTATTTGGGCATATCAGATACCTAGTTTTCAGATTCAGTCCTGCATTTGTCGTTACAGGTACCAACAAATGCCAATGCAATGTGGTAATACCTCTCAGGAGACAGACCCACATCGTTTATAATAGTGGCGTGTCTGTTCAGAAGCTTGAGTTTGGCATGGCTGTGACCAATGACGCCATCCGTGCGATGGGCTGAGAGATGTTCTATGGGTGGCTCAACGGGCTGAGAGCTGTTCTGTGGGCGGCTCGATGGGCTGAGAGCTGTTCTGTGGGCGGCTCGATGGGCTGAGAGATGTTCTGTGGACGGCTCGAACAAGGCAATGCGACCGATCACCAGAACCAAACTTGTAAGTCATTCGCTCCCGTGAATGGTAATGTTTTTGACTTATAACGAGACCGTGGTGGATGGGACGGCATTTTGGTAGCGTCTGTCGCGTGCCTACAGCAGGCAGCTGAGCGTGCTTGGCTTGCTCCGGTAAAAATACTATGATGAAGCAATAGTCGTAGATAAAAAACATATACCTCTGATGGCGATGCAAATACAAAACGGGAGCGGCGTGGCCAGTGACGCCCCAAGAGTGATCTTCTGATTTCGGCCGGTGTTGCATTTAGGTGCTGTTTATGAATACTGTAATACATGCGAATTGACAAACAAAATCAACAAGTTAAAAATGCCATGAAAATCATGACACCTACACTTACATGCTTTATTCGGGGTGTCACAAAAAGGGGCCAAATCCTGAAAGGCAATGAAAAAAGGGGCCGCATCGTGAAAGGCAATGACTCAAGTAACTCTCATCGTAAAACATGGCATCAGGGCTCAAATGTAACCTGATTTATGGGTAATTTTTCCCACAACAGAAGGTCGCAGACAATGCACATACACCGAACTGCAGCACATGGTTCTACTGTGCTCCTCACATGCAGTACAGAGATTAGTCCACCGCAGTATCTGTCTCATGACTTGTAGGCTTTTGAATGGCTCAGCTTTCTTGGATTCCGGGACATAATTTAGCGTCACAGTTTTACGTGACATATGTTGTTCGTACGCAAAACTTGGCACACAAACATTTCCATCGCATATGTTCGCATAGTATTTCTTCGTACGCATATCTACGTATGAGCATCTCTTCGTAAACGCAAATGTTCGTAGGGACCGATTTTCTTGGCGCCAAGCTTTGCATCCGCAAATCTTACCACACGCAATTCTTCTCATATCATTCTTCAAATACACATTTGTTTGCATCGCATGTCCTCATTAACGGAATTGGTCACATCACATTTATTCGTACACGCCATTCTTGTCATCGCATTTCTTCGCTTGTGCATGTCGTGGCGCTGTGTTTCTTCGCATATGCAGCTCTCTCTACCGAATTTCTTTGTAGATGCAACTATTTGCTTATCATTTCATTTCGTACATCCTGTTCTTCCCATCGCAAATAGTTGAATTTGCATTTCTTTGGTCGGAGGAGGATGTGTCTGATTAGGTAATGGGAAAATTAGTGCATGAGTCTTGTGTGATTCTCAAATTTGCAGCTATAAGATTGGGTAAGATAACCGTCACTGCCTTCTAGGATTGAAAACGTGCATTTAAATAACTGCAAATGCGGTAACCGAATGTTTGCGTGTTTTCGTTTTCTTAAGTGCAAGCTTAAACATTTGTGACCGATAATCCCAAGCCTTGTTTCACCAACTGAGCTGCAAGAACGGAGGACAGATTTCATATGAGAGGCAGATCTTGCATCAGCTACGCAGTGATGTGTAGACAGAGCAATTTAACATATGTGTTAGGGCAGCCACATATAGTTCTTACAGATAGGGCTAGGAGATCATGACTAGGGAACAGGAGAATAAAGGAAATGACAAGAATGGACAACGGACCAATAGGGAAAATCATCAGATATGTTATCTCTGCCTTTTAGACCATGTTCAGACAACAAGAACTGCTATGTTTGAACTACATTTGATGGCATTATGAAGCCTGACACACGCACATAAGAGTATTGTGAAGTGCAGCACATTAGTCAATAACACGGCTCGCTCCATGCCGCGTGGCGGCTCACGAACCTTTTTACCTTCGCCCTGCTGCCCGCCACCTCCTCTTTAATGGTAGCCAGAACCAGAATAGTACGGCCTTCCATCTGTTGCCAGGCGCGGTCTCTCCATGCACATCTTGTTTGACCATGCCACGACAATCCTCGATTGACTCCAACTCAGGCGCATTTGGGAGAAATGCTGCGTGTCCCACGCGAGGGACTTCCGCCTTGTCCATGGGCCTGAGCGCCTCACTGCATAATAAACGGCTGCTAAGCCCGGCCCGGGAGACAAATCTACTATCGCAGTGCGTGAATATGCACGAACAATGTACAGCTCTGGCGGACTAGACAGTAATCCCTGCTGTTTATACTGCTGGACGTGGAGGGCCTCGGTCACACCTGTTACGCTCGAACATGTTACCGGCCGGGATATCTCTCTCGGGGAAAGAGCCACCCATACGAGAAGCTTTCGTGGTACCTTAGAACAAATAACTCACACATTCGCTCCACTTTTTCAGTTTTATTTTATCCTGGCCTGCTGACGACCGTCAGCAGGCCAGACCAAGTGCATTAGCGTTTGCAACTAAATCAGAAATTTGCATCGCACCCGATCGACCAATACGGTGCAGGAATCGGCTGCGCCCGCATACATTACGCTGCGGTATTCCATTTAGATAGGGTACCGAAAGGCGTATGCGGAAAGCAGCGCACTTAAGTACATTTAGATCCGTTGGAGCCGACTTCAAAATATCCTAAGAGAAGGGATCAGGTTCTCGATTAGCACAACTGGTGGCATTGATTGCACAACCGGGTGATGGTGAGTTTGAGCGCACAGTAACACACAGATGGCAGAATTCACGTCGGCGTTCCAGCTATGTTGTGTTTATCTGACCGCTTAGGAGAAGTGCGGTATAACAGTCATGGCAAATAATTTCATTTCATGGGTCTTAAAGTAATTCCCATCTGCCTGACAAGGTAGACTTTGGTGGGACAGCGGTTCGTCAGCTGGAATGCGGCTGTCGAAAATGTTGGCATTATCGGCAGGCAGGGTCCAGCCGGATTCAATAACGCGTTGCGGGGCCGTTCTGAGCAATAAGAAGAAGAGCGGAGACAAAGGAATGCTGCCGTCCAAAGGCAAAAAGGCTTAAGTGCTATGTTAACTAATGGCTTTCAGGCCTTTTTGCCTTCGGACGGCAGAATATAAATTCGCAACAATACAACTCAGACAGTTTCGATCGGTTTTTCTTTCGGTAATAATTACTTAGTTATCTAATCAAGTCATTATCAACGACAGCTAAAGAGGAGCTGACCAGCAAGAGACTGCGACAAGTGTACGTCTTGCTACGGGCCCTCCCTGTTTGTCGCTGTGCGGAAGCCGGCCGGGTCCGTGTCCCCTGCGCTCCCCCCAATAATAGGATCGCGACCCAGAAGGCCGGATCACCGCCGACCCCAGAAAAACACCACTCCATCCCGGAACACCGCAGTGGGACCCCAGCTGTGAGGCCGGCGCCGCACCGCTCCGCCGCAGCGGCACGTTAGCCGTGACCTCCGCCATCCGCGATAACCGCACCAGATCGGCCGCCGACACCATGGTGCACCCGCTGCAGGAGCCGCAGGCGGTGGCCGTCAACCTGGAGTTCTCGCTGCCGGTGGACCTGGCGCATCTGCGTGACGGGCCCCTGCTGCGAGCGCCGCTCGCCTTCGTGGCGCCGCTGGCGCTCGGGATGCTGATCGTAGCCAAGGCGTTCGCGGCGGCCGCGCCGCTCCGCAGCTCTTCGGTAAGCGCCCGGCGGCCGCTGCCGGCCGCCCTCCGGCCGGCTGGTGGGCCGGGCTCGCCGCCGGGCTCCCCCCCCCCCCCGGGCCATGCCGGATCGGTTCGGCTCGGCGCGTGGCCCGGTTCGCGTAACATGTTACCTTGCGTTTGAAGGGGATTGTCTCTCTGAGTGATTTCAGTCTTCTTATTTGGACAAGGGGCAGAGGCTGATATTGTTTTTTCGCAGATGTTTGGGGGATTCTAAGGATGTTACTATTTGCGACAACGTCATGCTGCATGTTTGTATATAAGCAGCGCCCATAGCCACGCAATGTCATGCTATGACCACAGTCTTATATGTTGGCCCCATCAAGCATGCGGTTTTCAGAGTCCAACAACTTGCACCGTCACCGAGCTATCAATCCAATAAGACTGTGAGTGATTCTTTTTGTATCCTGCAATGCAGCAACAACGTCGCACCTCGGCCACATCAGCCATTGCTGGCTAGTCCCCAGCTGCGGACTTTTTTGTGCCAGCTGGACTTAACGGCTCAAACGTAAACAGCACAGGAACCATACGATCAAAACGTGATACGTATGCAGACCGGCTTAGGACTTGTAGCTAGTGCTACCGTGTATTGAGTGTATTGCTTAAATAAGGTTAGTTAGTTGTGACCTACCCTTGCCCGTTGAACAGGGAGGATTAGGATTTAAAACGTTTGCCATAATGCCACATACTGCAAAAATGTATGTCTGCTTTTTCACCTTGAGAACTGCTCTTATGTATGCGTAAAATTAGCGCCTGGGCGGAGCAACTTACGTAATAAGCAGCTTTTATGCAAAGGAGCGTGCGTGCGATGGGCGGGGAAGTCTAATTTTTTAGATGCGCTTATGTTCTGTTCAAAACCACCACAGTGGCTAGCGTTAGTTAGACTTGTTAGAGTTAACGAAATACAACAAATCGCCACAGGCCGAATAGCTGGAAATATAAACATATAAGTACCTATATTTGTCTGCTATGCTTCTTTCGCGATAACTGTATTCGTTCGTTAAGTTTAAGAATGCACAACGTAAAAATGAAGGAACGAAGGAAAGAACTGAACGGTAATTTCTTGCCTTATTGCCTTCCCGTATCCTAATAAATCATGCGTGCCTGGCAGTTTGCCAACACACGTTTCTAAACCATCTGCCTTCTTATTTTCGAAACGCTAAATGTCAAGTCAGATGTTTACCCTGACGACTACAAAATGTTGATTGCGCATCCATATTCGCAAACACAAAATCGTCTTCAAACGCAAAACAACTCAATATTCAAACAAATGCAGCTAACTGCAGATTAAAAAGCTTACCCTCTTGTGTCAATTCTTCAAAAAGATAGTCTTATCTAGAAAACACATGACCAATCACTCATTTCCCAATGAACGGCAAACGTGGGATATGACTCTAGACATAATGCTCCGA
>NW_023596461.1:1267044-1280125 GCF_011947565.3 Pollicipes pollicipes
CCACACCCCAGGTCAGGTCATCTTTTATTGCGAAGTCTCTTTTTAGCGAAACAGCGATAATGAAAGTGTTGTGCATTCACTGCTGATTGAGAGGGTGATCGGTGGGAGATTTTAAGGGGAGGGTGTCTAATGTTTTTGGTTCAATATTGCCGAATGAAAGTTTGGCAATTGTCTATGATTAATTTTGGTTGCTAGATGCGCGTTTGGGTCCCCCAACAATTTTGATTTATCTTTTTATCGATCGCATCGATAGGTGTGCGTGAACAAATACAACCCTAAAGGATTGACCAATCAGAGGACAGGAAAGGAAGAATGCACTGGCTTATATGTGGTGAGTAACTGCGCGCTAGAGACATGGCCATTTTTTGGTTGCTGAGCAACGTAGGACAATCACATTTCCCTTGAGCCTGGTGCAGCCGTTTGACACGACATACCACTTGTTGCTCATGTCAGTATATAGTAGGCCGACATGAATTGGTGCGTATCAGCTGACCAGCCTTACCATACGTCTAAACCCGTACATTCGCAACAATCAGCTGAATGTAAAAAAAATCAGCGTATGGCCGCCACCATCGCCGCGTAGGCAACCTGCTGTCAGCGCTCACAAGTGACATCTTCGAGACGCCATTGGCTAGAGCTCACGACATCTTCTCAATGATGTCGGTGTTCAGTAGTGAATATTGCTTGGGGGCTACCGAATAACCTTCTTCTTTCATACAAACCAAAGACACATTGGGGCTGTAGCAATATCTCGTCAGCGGAGGCGAATTTGTAGAAACCAATGACACCAAAATTTGTACATCAAATATGTGCACCTTCGAAAATCCTAACTTGACTAGACATATTCTCTTGAAGGCTCATTGTGCTATCCAGAGGCAGCACGCTGTTGCCAGGGTCCCTATATGTCCATTGGTGGGGTCAATCCAGTCGCTAAGGAACGTTCCAGTTTTCCTCTGATCTCTTTCGTTTGCTCGAAGGGATCTACGCCGTTGCCAGGGCCCTATCTGCTAGCATGCCGGGGCACTCTCGATCAAATGGGGCCCTACGCATTGGTAGTAGACGCTCCGATCAAAATGGAAGGATCTTTTTTCTGCTGCCGAAAGCCCCACATGTCCTTGCGAGCGCCAGGGTGTTTTGCCTGCTCATGTGCCCGGGCCTGGCTAGATTATTTCATGTGCGCAAGTCCAAGATCTACACGATGACGATTTCCCTTGGCACCTTAGCCTTAGAGCAGCAGTTGGAAACGCTCCGATAATTTTTTACGCGCAATTGCCTAAGACTTTATTGCTCGCCACCGATGGTGCATCTGCTATTTCTGCTGTTTCTTGATTACATGAAGCTCATTTTACTTGTGCATCACGTTCTTGTCACATTTTGAACGTAGGATATTTTGTATTTGCTCATTACACCCGAAGAAAACACTCTGCATTAGTCATTAGCAGTCAGCTGGTGGCATCGACTAGCCGGCTAATCGCCGTCAACTGGTTAGCCGAGAATCAAGTGCCGTGCTTGATTCTGATGGTACTGAGCAACCAAATTAAGTTCAGTTTTCCATACAGTCTTCAAAATGTTTAACTTCAACATGACAGGATCCACCATGATCTTGAGAAAATGAGCGCGCTCCACGCATATGTAAGTGAAAAGTTGAAAAATGCCGCTTGAAAGCGAGCACTCGACCAATAAATCAGAATCGGGCAGGAGGGGCTAACTCCCAGCTATTGCGAGAGAAATGTCGGAAAACATATCCCAGCTCTCGTATTTGAGCTGCCATGCCACTGACAAAAACTTAGAGGCACCACAACTGAGCTCCTAAAGTACAAACGGCAGCCAACTTGAGAGTCCTGGGGCTTATGAACGCTTAACAGTGTCCGATCAAAAATTTCGTCAATGGGGGCACGCGACAACGTGAAGCCCCCTAGCGTCTTGGTTGCCTCCAAAATGTTCGGGTTTCAGTCCTCAAATTTTAGGATCATGATGTATACCGTTTTTTATACAAGAAGTCATCTTCCTGTGCGCAGCCATAAACACTAAGTGTATTGATGGCAGTTACAGGCTAACAACTATGCACACAACAAGACGTACACATGCTACACTATATCGATATTTTAATGAAGTTTACCAAAAACAGTCCGTGTACAAATGGTAAAGTCCAGTAAGCGTCGGCAATAGCAGCTGGAAATGCGAATACAAAATCGCCAAAGCGGACAACGTAATCCCATCACACATATTGTGGTAATCGATCCCATCGCGTGGATGGATATCCACGCAATTTTTCTGAACCTAGAAGGGCAGTAATCACAATCATCATCATTAATTTCAATGCCATCCGAAGTACAGACTTTTCGCGACACCAGTCATATACGCTTCAATAAAAAGGTAATAAACCTGCACAGCCAGCGGAGTCACAGGTAGTTCACGAGGGCCTGAATTCAAGTGGAAACTATTATATACCATTATCCATGCATTCCCATGTACGCCTACGACATGTCGGTCCCGTTACTGCGGCTGTGATCGCTGCTGGAGGACAATTCCATTCGGAAATCGGACGAAAATTTAACGATCCTCAGGCGTAGTCAGTTCGTGCGCGGAGTACACTGAAGAGTTGAGCCATCGATGGCCGGGCATGTCTGACCGACGCCTTAGATCATTCAGTTCTTCAAAGTAACGTTTTGGCCCCAAAAATGCTGCAGCCGAAAGGCTGCCACCTTCGTCACGTTTTGTTCAGATGGTCGCGCCTTAGCTCTCTTTCAGCAATTGCCGAGGGCGCTACCGTAGCTGGCAACGATCCGGGAAAATAAGTACCTGGAAATGGATACCGAATTGTTTGAGAGCATCACCATGCTTAATTTGAAAGTACCGCATGCAGCCATGGGATTCAATGACCAAGCCAAAACTTTGTAGAATTGTTAGAATATAATGCTACGAAAAATGCCACGAAAGAACAAACATCTGGCACAATGCGATGTAAATCTGGAGAAATTGGCGAGTTTTGCGTTACTTTACATATAATTCATGCATTTTCGGTAGCTTTTATTTTGTTTAAGCGCGTTAACTAAGTATACCAATTTGCGCAACCCATTCGAAGAGCGTGTCAGGAGCGCTGATAAACAAACCCAGTCCCCGGATCATTTACCACTCTTTCGTCCACAATGGTCTTGGCAATCTCCGCTACAGATTCGGCCGGCCGGCGTCCGGCGGGGGTCCTCGTTCGCCCCTTTCACTGGCTCAGCTGACATCTATGACTTCCCCCACGGCGTCGCCAGGTCCATGAGCGCCTGATCCTCCATTAAATCTCCCTAGACTGCGGACGTTGTAACTGTTGCAGTTGCGTACTTCCGCAACGGCCATTTAGCAGCGTGGGTACACTTCACCCAATGCCTGCCTGCACCGAGCCTGAGCTACAGCCGCCACTGCCGGTCCCCTCCCGCGCGACGCTGACACCGCCCCTGCCCGCCCCGACAAACAGCGGGGCCGCGCGCGCGCGCCGCACCGTTGGCGTCCGCTGGCTGGCGCCGGCGCCCGAGCAACCCTGGCCGGCGGCGGCCGCCCGCCGCGCGCGCTCGCCGCCGCGTCAGGGGCGGCCGGGCGGCCCCCTGGCCTCCCCCTCCCCCTCGGTCGGGCTAGTCCGTCCGTTCATTGTCGCCGCGGCCGGGGGTCAGGTGGCGTCCGGGAGGGCCGTCCGTCCGCACGTGGCCGCCTCAGCAGAGACTCCATTCATGGCTCGCCGAACGGCTGACGAGCAGGCGTCGGGCGAGGTGACGCATGCATCAGAGAGTAGCCGTCACTCCGCTGTGTAGGCGAACGTGTTCACAAAATGCCGGTCAGTTTAACGAGGAGAATTAATCTGAGGCGCCTTCTGCAATTCTTGAAGCCGGCGGAGAGCACGTCAGATTGTAACGAATCATGCAGCAAAGCGGGCAGTACCAAAGACACCATGGGCCGGAGTAAACTCAGACCGGCGTGTTTCAAGTTCTGAAATGAGCTACGAAGACTCCAACGTCATCAAAATTATTCTAATTTCCGGCCACAAATAAAGCAGTACGCTTCACATGAACTATCTCCCTCGTCCGCGCCGTCTGCAGCACGCTCCCCCGTGCTCCCACCTGTTTGCGGCGAACGCTGCGCTCTTCCCGCCACTGGACGCCATTTGGACGCCATGACGCGGCGCGTCGACCGGCCTCCCTCGAAAGGCGATATGGGCTACCCTTGAATGGTTTCACCTCGCCGAAAATCCATTACGAAACCGCCTGAAAAGCTAGCGAGGCAGGTGAAGAAATCCAGTCAGGGATGACGGGCAGGCGAGAAGATCTGCGTTTCTTCCGCCGCGGAGTATGCCTGTAGCACCACGGGCGGAGTTGGTTGGGCGTCGGACTTCGGAGTCAGTGCCCGGCTCGAGGCCCGCGCCGCGTGCTTCACTCGTCGAGTTGCGATAGCTGACTGGGACGTTGCAACGTGGTCAGAGCTTTCAGTAAAGAATGTCTTCAAATCCATGAATTACAAAGTTTAAGATGGCCACAGCTAGAGGTAATGCGGTCCTCCCAACTTGAGGATAACCATTGTTGGTCAGTTCACTTCAGTCAGTGCCCAGAGGGTCCACATTCAACTTTCAGATAGTTTTGGGCTCAGGTCCCCTAGACCCCCCCCCCCCCCACCGCTTCTTCTCCCCTGGTTCCCGTGGTTATGAACAAAACTTTCATTCAGCTGATGGAATCTCGTAACAAAGCCCGCTTCGAAGTTCATGGTTTCTATGCAAATACGGTTGTTGCCACAGGCTGAACTCAGCGATATCTTTCCAAGTAATGAGGTATAACTGTAGAAATCAGCGCTGGGCTAGGAGCAAATATAAAAGAATTGCATTGACACCGCAATCCTGGTAGACTGTGGAGCGAATTTCTGATTAAGCTACTAACTTTATCCACGATAATACACATGATGATGTAATGCGATGCCGTGAAATCATGATAGCATCAATATCGTCGGCCACATTGATGAACACCGAGCATAATAAGTCCGCCGAATTATCATCCCCAATGTAGACGACAGTTCAACCGAACTATCGTGAATATTGATGATTCTTGCATAAAATCCTAGACGAATGTCATGGATGATTGGTAGCGGACTTGTCACATTCAAGTTTCGTTAAGTGTGTAGGGGATTAAAGTTCGTTTGAATATAGCCTTATCGTATTATATGTCTGAGAGTGTAACTTAATGTTACACACCACGCTTGTCTAATATTTTGCACTGTTGGTTCAACAGAACTATTCTTACAGTAAAAACATTGATAACAGCTTGTGTTTACGTCCAAGTCAAACTTACAAATCCACACAAATTGCAGCTCCTCTGTTTGCTGATTTTTTCGGAATCTGTCCACCAGGCCGGAGGGCAGGGCGCCTCGTTCCAGCGCTCCCCTCCCTGCGCAGGAGCCCCCTGTTTATGAGTTCTGTGGAATTCGCCTGATATGTTGTAAACGACAAAAACACACCGGAGTGAGCGAGGCTGAATGATATATGACAGTGATATATGAGAGATAATTACCGTGTGCGAATAACAACCGTGAGTAATATGTTAGTTGGTGCTCTGCTTACCATGAGAAAAGCCACAATTGCCGCCGCGAATTTTTGCCAAAAACTCCGGCTTGCCATACTACAAACACACCCGTACTTCTCTCAGCACACAAGAACACCTGCCCTTCCCCAAACCTGCACTGCAGCGTTTTACCGCGGCTATGCGGCGGACTCGCCGTCTCGCCGACACCCATGAACGAGCCGAGCGCTTCGAGGGCTTCATACCGGCGATGATCATTCACCACGGAGAGCCGCCAGTTGCCGTCGCCAGCGCCGTCGTTTACAGCTGGAGCGCTAGTAGCATGTCATAAAATCGGCGTCGCCGGCACGACACGGCGCGTAAATTATAGACGGATGTGTCAGGTTTATGGCGAACAGAGGGCGCGGCCGACGCGGCGCCGGCACGACGGCCAGACGGCAGCGGAGGCGGCCCCCAGATCAGTCACCCGGTTCACTGCGCGCGCTCACAGCCGGCCAGGAATTTAATGCGCGCAATAAAAATTGGACTGGCCTGGTCACTGCGATCCGACGCTAGCCTCAGGCGCCCACCGTTTTGTGCGGGATAAACACGGAATTCACGGCGCTTTGTGTCCACCTAAGCCTTTAGGCATGGCTGGGGGCTTTGGCTATTTGGTATTCGTCGTTGGGGTCAGTCGAGAGTTCACGGTCACTCCGAGGCTCATTCAACTGACAGTGCCGGATAACACTGCTGTGCTCGTGAGGGTTGAGAGCATGGGGTCATGGCAGTAATGATATTTGAAAAGCAAAGTTGCTGTTTCGCATGTCGTCAGCAGGGACATGTATCCAAATTGCCTGGATAATGTATGCGTCCAGGCTATGTATAAGATACATGTTGGCATAAACCAACGGATTTCAAAGCCTGGCTGGGGGAAATTGAACGGAGGGACGAAGGGGAGGGGGGGGGGGGAGGGAACCAAGCCGCGAACAATCATTCACTCGTGTTTTGCAAGAAATTAGATGATCTGAAATATCGCGTTTGTCTTTGAAGGCTTGAACGTTACTCCTCACCGAGTGGCACGTCCGAAAGCGCAAAAAAATCTAGTGGTTGATGGACCACTCTACGGCCCCATACACATATGAGCCACGGCTTGGGGGCACGTCGCCATGTCAGGCACAGCAGGGGGCAGTTAAAGTTCGGTCAGAGCTCTGAGGCCGAGATAGGAATGGCTGATGATGGTCCTTGTGAGCGACGACGGGCAGCCGAAAAGGCGAGATAGTCTCAGGTGGTGAGACGGTCTCGGGTAGCACAATGACCTCAGGCTGCTGCTCACACCGGTGTTTGGCTGCAGCCTCAGCCAGGGACCCATTAGCTCGTGACGAGGTTCGTAGCGAAGGGGCGTTCGGATCTTGCGGCAAGCATTCCTGAAGCAGCGAGAAGACACCTTTGAGAATGTCGGAACTCCTCTCCGTTACAATGAATGCAGATAGGCGAGGCCTTCAAAGAACTTGGAACACCTTAGATGGAAAACATGGCACTGCAGATGGCTGCTTGGATTGCAACGGATTCAGCTCAGACTATCGCGTTATAACGATACAGGTTTGCATGAAGTTTGGGCCCGCCCCCGTGCAATCAGACCTAAGGCGCACAATTACAAACAGGCAGATCTGGACGGTCTGCGCAGCGCGCTCAGGCAGATTCATAGACACATTTTGACTTATCTAAATGATGACGGTGCCATCTGTCTTTGCTATGACGTTATGTTCACCGTTACTGAAACTACATCCCTACAGTTGAGCGTGGAAAAAGCAATGCACTCCTTGATTTCTGCGTGACGGTAGGTGACTCATAAACGTAAAAAGATACGTCCTACTGCCAAAACTACTGTTAGACACCGTATCACCACGGGCCAACTTTACTGCAGCCGATGACACATATCGCTGATACTGAGTCTAGTTGGATGTAGTGCGGCACCATGTTGACAACCCGAAGCGTTTTTGGTCTTCTGTTTGAAGTCATCAGCGCACAAATTTTAAGAGCGCGCCAGTTCTCTGACTGTGTCTTTGGCTTGGTTCTGTAGGTTCGCAATCCAAACGTTCATTCTTTTCCCAAACGATCCAAATATTTATATTTCTCACAACAAGATCCTGCCGTTTGCATCACCATTTGTTCCAAGTGCCTGAGTTAGACAGCTCTTCACAATACCAGAGGGCCGTGCCGTCCAAGTGTTACCCGGTCTCAGTGCACTCAAGGTCTGCGGCTCTGGCTGGCTTAGTGCCAGGATTCTTAGGAAGTGTCCGAAGAGCTCGCTGCTCTGTCATCCAGTGTGCCCAGTACGCAAGCAAGGTATGAAAGTTCTCTGTAAACTCTGGCGTCTTCCCTGCCATGTGGCATGCACTAAATGTGATATTAGGACGGGTCCAGAAAGCTGCCTTAAAATGAAATTTCTGTGTCTTTGATATCTATCTGTTCAACAATCTTGGAGAAGATCGTGCGCAAAGGCCTGCTGCAGGCTTGTCTGCCCCCTCTATCCTACTCCCAGCATAGATTTCTTTTAAAACGTCTCTGCACACAAACTTTCCTGCATCCTTAAGCGACTGCTGATCATCTGTCTCAAAAGGCTAACACGCGAATTAAATCATTGGTTACTCCTCAGCATTCACAAACGTCAAGCACCTTCCCCTGTTACGGAAGCCCTTTACTTTTTCTGCATCGCCGATCGCGCGTAAGGTTGGCTGGAGTCGTACTTTAGCAATGGTCTGCAACGCGCAAGGCTTAACAGCAAGCAGTCCGACTGGATTCCAGTGCAATCCGGTGTCCCTGCAGGTACCACCTCGTGATCGCTGCTGTTGGGTTGGTTTTTGGCCGGTGTTCCCCACCGTATTGATTGTCGCGTATGATATTTATTGTGTTCTGATGATGTGAAAGTTGATCGTAAAAGACAAAAGAAGAGAGAAGAGACTGTTTCACACCTTCCGGCAGAGTTCGATCACCTCTTTCGGTGATTCAATAACTGGGGACGGAAATTGACCCAGCTAAGTGCAGACCCATCTCATCTATCGACCGTAAGTCGCCCGTTTGCTACTCATGTGCAATAAATGGCCACCGCTTGGTCAGCTGCTAGAAAAGTCGTGATCTTGGCGTTCTCCTGGACTTCCAATTCACCTTTGTTAATTCCAAAGATGGGACAGTCTCAAAAGACAGTAGAACGCTGGGGCTTCTCATGTAAAGCATACGAATACCATCGACCCCCATCAAGCATGTTGCGACCATAAAACTTTGCAGCGCGCTTCTCCAACGCTCGGGCGGGTCATTTATTGTGTGCGGCAGCGACATTTTGAGTCCTACTACGGTTTCACATCTCGTCCAATTCAAGCAATCAAAACAACGATTGTCATGTGGCTGGGCTCAAGTGCTCGGTTCCAATATCCTTCACTGGATTATGAGCAGGCTGCTCAATCCATCATGTTGTTGTTATGCAACGTGTTTCACGAGATGCTCGGCTGTACTCAATGACACCACTGTTCATTCCGCCAAAGTCTAACGGTGCTCCCGGCAAGCTGCCCTTTCCCACTGGCCCTTGACGACTAATTCTATGAAAAATGGATTTACCTTGTTTTTATCCCTAACAATCGTTTTCTTCGGCATTCTTCCTCAACCAAGTTTTCTTGCGAAATGTCTACTCGGTCTTCTTCGTTTTCCTGCTTGTTCACGGCCAACCCATTTCAGCCAGGGTATTAACAATTTTGTGACCTTTCATTGCCATCAGTTGACGTGTCCTTACAAAGCCTTTACGCCGTTCTTGTCCGGAAATGGCTCCATGCTTAGCTGGCGGGAGGCATGTCAAGACTGCCTGCTCGCCTGCTTTGAGATCAACACTGTCTAGCGTATTCCGAGCATTTGTCATTGCGCTTATTTTCATTACCAAGTCGTCTTTAGTATGGTAGATACTCTTATTCAGCCTTCCAGCTCACGTTGCCCTGGCGATTTTAATCCGTCACGTGATGCAATGACGGTGTCTGGCAATGAACTCTCCCCCCAGCCAACGCATTGTGACACCACAGGAGGCTCAAATTCACGCGCGCGATGGTCTGAACCCATCGCGTGGGCCGCTCGCTGCCGGCAGAGCCCCATACCGCAAGTCACCTGCTACCGGCGCAGCAGCGGCGTGCGGTGTTCGAGAGTACTTTGGGCATCCACTAATCCACTTCCTATTGCGCGTTCTTTAAGAGTTAGGGAGAGAAAAATCACTGACGTTATCACTGTGGGCGGTGCTTGCATCGAACCCCACCTCAGCGGGTTGCCGTCTGATGTGAGTTGATCGGTCTTGCTGGAAGGGCTTATGAGTGATTGGCGGAGTGTTTAAGATATAGCTATATGGACTCCTACCTCTTATGTACGGTTCCTAACAAAATAAGCTTGTCTAACTCCGTGGCCCACCTGGGCCCGCCGTTCGCAATCACATGAACGATGCGCTCATTGAAGTAACGTTACCAGCATAGCATAAAACTGCCATGGCTTCTGTGCGTTGTTGTCCATGTCTACGCATCTATGTTCATGTCTGCATCCATGTTCGGCGTAACAGTTGTTCGAAGCCGTGCAGAGTCTAAGATGATTTCGTCGGCATGGGAACGAACTGACTGCCGCTGTCAATGCACTTGATGCAGATTACTGACCTCTAGGTTCGATAACGGTCAAGCCCTTGATTCCCCTTCAAATAGCGAAGACTAACCAAATAGTTGGTCGCTGTTACCATGAATGTCCTTAGTCGGTTACGTCACAAAACCCCGTTGTCCCGAACATTGAAGTCCCTGGTAATCGTGGACAGCGCCGTGCTGTGATTTCGGATGGAAGTTTCGTTGTAGGGTACCACCAGTGGTGGCGCTACTATCCGCCAAGGCTCTTTTGTGTTCGGTGGAAGACTCGGCCTTTTCACCAGTGTTGGTGGATTTGAAGGTTAGCGCACTCATTTGCTGTTCAGGCCTTGGTGTGAGCAGTTTTCCCCGGATGTAGCATTTATCCTTGAATTCGTTTTCAATAAATTGAAACGCTATTGAAAGCTTCGTAGGCTATCGCCATGAAAACTAAAAGACGCGAATCTTGGAAACGTCCCTTTTATTGCCAGACGTTTTCCATAATACGATGTTTGAAATGTAAGACGTTCATGCGTACGCTTTTCACTAAAGGTTCTGAGTGTGGAACAATAATGAATTTTAAGGATGTCGGACCCTGTTATCATATCACCGATAAAAAGCCAAAGGATTCTCTTTCAAACTCGCCGATGCCACGGCCTAAATTCCCATGACCTATCCAGTTGCTGGTCCTTTAGACCCGCAGAACGGCAAGTGAAAAATATAGAAGTAACCCAGCGTCTACATCAAAATTGCTGCCGGCGTCAAACCACTTACCACGTCAAATGAACCTGCTATTTGTTCTTTGAAAAAGAAGGCTGACCAGAATCGGACCACAAGTCAACATCCTTTCAATAGACTGTCATGCTTCAAAATGCAAAGCGCACGACCTGACCTGAGAGTAGGCTACTGATGGGTCAGTCTTAGGCTCCACCATAAACACCCCGCTCATTACCGAAAACGGAGCGGTATTGGACTGGGCCAGTCAACTCTTCGCAGCCGCAATGACAAGGAGGGGCTAGCTCTGTGCCGCATCATGGAATACTTCAAAGGTGCATCAAGTAATGGTGCGTCGAATCTCTGCAGCTCCACCGGGTCGGTTAATGCTTTAGACGCTGTCTTGAAATTTCAATTGTGAAAGAATGAGGCACAAGGTCATCCAAGTCGTATCACGTCAGTGACCTAATTCGACCTTTGGAGGACGGAAGTGACCAAATTCCTTCCAGATAGTTTCATACTCGAGTCTGGATTCAGAGTAAAAATCTATCTTAAGAGGCATATTCCTCATATTAGACGGTTGATCAAGCAGTTTTGTTTAGTGACCTTCCCCGTCATTCATGAGGTCATGTCAAGAAATTCAGGCGAGCTTCAAAAAGTACGCTATAAAGCTGATTAAGAATATAGCTGATTCGTTTTGACCTTGATCTGGCCTTCATGCCCGTCTGGCACAAGTTCATTGCAACTTCTTATAAGCCTAATTTCAAAGGTCTAAGGATCTAAACAACGATCTTATAGTTTTACACCTTCGTTACCTTGGTGCAACACCGCGTTGTTGTACCAGTTTGAAAGATTCCTGAAGAATCGCCTTCAGTAACAATATGGTCTGTCTTGGACTCGCTACATCTCAGCGGCGGAGGGGTATATCTTATCTGCATGCCCACCAAAAGATTGGCTTTTCAATTTTCGATAGCCACACAAAGTATGCTGCACCGCTCGGAAGCTATTCTGGGAAGGAAAACTTAGTGGGTGTCAAACTGATCCCTAGCAGAGCGCGCGATGTGCGTTTCCGTGCAGGCAACGTCATTTAGCTTGGTGGTGTTCCTGCGGGGCTCCTGGGTATCGGGTATATAGTATGCGCTCTCATCAACAGAATGCAAATGAACTGAGACACTCGAAAAGTAAAAAAACGCACGACTATCAATCTGCAGTGTTGTATCTGGCAGCATACGAATCAACGCGCTTCATGCAATAAAAATGCACAACGTACCCACGCCATTATTCTGAACCCACTTGGCGAAGGGGGCCTGTCGTAATGACCAGCCTTGGTACCTTGCACCCGGGTCCAATCCGTATGAATGAGCTGCTCGATGGTTGTGCGTTGCTTGGTCACTGCGTTGCAGGTTAATGTAGATCAAGCCATATTTCATTTCAGACAATCTGCCACCTGTTTGTGAAAACGCTTCGAGGAAAATCAGGAAAGGAGAAAGGTATGTGCGTCTCTACAGCATGACAAAGACTGCAATCACTCACTAAATTTCAGTTGTCAGTTGCTGGAATGCCCCTCCCGGTTCCATTTCAGAAGTTCTATCCTATTTTCCTTCATTCCACTCCAACCTGTTTACCTCAGTCATGTAGGGATGTGTAATAATTTCACATGACTCCCATGCAAGGCTGATATGTAAATGAATGTCAACCATTTTTAGATTTTTCCAATGGATTTAAAGGTACTTTATGTGATGCCCTCCAAACTCCTTCCAATGGCCAGAAAGACAACAGGAGTCACAAGCTGGCGGCATCTCCGAATAAGTAAAATCATGGTTCATTCAGGGGTGCCCGCTCCGACCCAGTTTATGGAATGCCGAGCTTCCCGTTCAAACCACGTTTCCAGCGATTTTATCCGAAGCCGTCCCCGCTATCTCCTGGAGCGCACGCCCTGATATCTGATGCGGCCGGAGCACCCCAATGGGGAGCCGACGCCGGAGCTGTCAGGCACCGTAACAGGCCGGGTACCGGCCAGGACCACTGCGCCGCTCCGTATCAGCGCTGTGCTCCATATCGGCGCTGTGGAGGGCGGGAGCCTCCGAGGGTTTTCAGAGGCTCCAATCAGCAAAGCAAGACATCGCTCTCGTCGATCACCGATACGTACACCAAGTCTTCTGGCTACGCCTTGAAATGTTTGTTTTTGTGTCCCATTTGATGACTGCC
>NW_023596461.1:1280225-1285225 GCF_011947565.3 Pollicipes pollicipes
GATGTGCATGGTTGACGAGCATAATTCCAACACATTTCACTTAAAACATATTCGCTTCGGCAACTCCATCATCTAAGCATATTGGGCATTCTCCATCTGAAACGGTAGCCTGACACGTCTCGACGTAGATATCTTTCAACATTTTCTAGCACGGGTATAGAAACATTGGCCATGAATGTGGCGATCAGTTGGGAGCGTAACAGTCGAGCGGTTAGCGCCTTGGCTGCCACGTGGAGCCGCGGCGAGGAGTCATCTTACAGAAGTGGTTACTCCCTCACGCACCCTGTCCTACCCGACTTCGCCTCTCTTCCGGGGGTGGGTGGGTGGGTTTTATTGCTTATTACGTATTACTCGTCCGTTTCTCGGGTGCCTCGGTCAAGATTGGCCAGCAGGAGGAGGAGCCGCTGGCCGGGCCGGCCGGTCGCGACTCGTCCGGCGGCGAGGGGCCTGACGGCCACAAGGTGCTCATAGAGCCCATGGTTGAGCGCAAGGTCAGCACCTTCGGCACGCCCGAGGCTCAGTGGAAGGCCCAGTTTTTTATATTCTACAAAATTCGGGAGGAAGGGTATCGATGCGCTGGCATCGAGGACGTTCGCCTGCCGGTGGAGATGACCGTGCCCAGCGCCCAGGTGGGTCGCATCATCGGCAAGAAGG
This sequence comes from Pollicipes pollicipes, assembly GCF_011947565.3. Taxonomy (NCBI): domain Eukaryota; kingdom Metazoa; phylum Arthropoda; class Thecostraca; order Pollicipedomorpha; family Pollicipedidae; genus Pollicipes; species Pollicipes pollicipes. Next base: position 1,280,880 of record NW_023596461.1, read on the forward strand.
GCCAGAAAGTGCGCGAGCCGCAGCGCTCCACCGGCACCGTGATAAAGCTGCCGCAGCAGCCTGAGGACGGCCTGGCGCCAGAGGAGACGGTCGTGTACATGGTGGGGCCGTTCTACTCGGCGCAGTTGGCGCAGCGGCGGATTCGGGCGCTCGTGTCGCAGGGCGCGCCGCCGGCCGGCCGGCCGCCACCGCCGCGCGCCGCCGCCGGTTCGCCCGACGCTCCGCCGCCGCCGCCGCCGCCGCTCGTGTGAGCGGCGCCCCGCCGCCGCCGCCGCCACCGCCCGCTTCTGACCAACCGCCTGGACCCAACCGCTGCCCGACCTTCTCTCAGCCATTCGTCTCCGCGCCCCGCTCTCTGGAGTGACGCCTTGAAAACGCACGTGGTAACAGCGATCTCTCCGTCGTTTTCGGATGGTTTTCCCCAGATATATCAAAATGTTGCATTAAGATGTGAGATATTAAGTTTGAAATAATACAAAAAGCAAGTAACTTAGATAAGCCGGCGGTAATAGCCTTATTGCTCGCAAACAAAACAGGATAGTGGAGATATAGGCAGCTCCTCTTTATCCCCATTGTCCTGGATTTTCCATGAGGGATAAGGCTTTTATGGCTATCTTACCTATTTGCATAATGTTCCTCGTAAAAGCGCTTACCAACTTAAGCAAGGAACTTCACTCAAAACTTCCCATCCGTCCGTCCCAATAGCCCGGTTGGAGCGACCGCCTGCCGATCTTCCCATCCGCGGCGGGGTGGGTTCGAGTCGCTCTAGGCACTCGCTATCGCCCGCCCCTGGCAGATGCGGCCTCCGCCCAGAGGCATCTGACAGAGGCAGCGGTCGCGCTTAAGGTCAGATGGCGTCAGAGGCGGGACGCTCCGTGCCGAGCTTCGCGGGACGATAAAATTTCGCCACCACGTTTCGCCGTTCATCTGGAATTGCACGATCAGATGGTAGAGGTCAGGGCTCACACAGCGAGCACTGCTCAGCGTGAGGCCTGATCCCAGCAATCCATCTATTCAAAAGGTAAGGATGAAACCTTTGAAAACCGTGCTACCTCACCAGCTTATTGTGATACGGTCTCGTCAAAAGTGTCGGCACGGCGTATGTGTGGAGACCTTTGCTCCACGAAGCGGCCCTGTCTCTGAGCGATCTGCACCATCTTGTCTGGTGATTAAGGAAGCATGGAGCTCGTCTTGTCTGGTGATTACGAAAACATGGAGAGGTTATACAATGTGCATGATGGACATCAGTGTTCTTGTCTGGAGGCAAGAGAGGGCAAAACCACAAAGGGTGAGCGTTAAACCTATATTAATTTACCGCAAAAAGTGGAGTATTATCAACTCAAATAATTTGTAAGTGTCGCCAATAGTGTGGTGGGATCTTAGGTCGAGGTCGAGTCCGGTCAAGTTAAGTTATCAAACATTTTACTGTACATAACTTCCTTTCACCAAACATGAATATTGAATCTCAATGTAATCTAGGGCGAAGATCATGAAAGGTTGCGAAATGAGTTTCGGTGATATCATCTTACCCTTTATAAGTCATAAGGTATTCGTGGACTGGGGTAAGTTTCATTCTGTTACTACATGAAGAGCTATGCAGAGACGACGAAACCACAATTTGAAATCATTTGACCTGACATTTCAGCCGTACAAGACGGCGTAACTAAGCCCGAAAAGCTCACAGAGAGCACACAGATGTTGCGGTGGTTGGAGAAACTTCCCTGTAATATGTACGTCAAATTCATTCAAAACCCTATGTTACCTATTTTTGTGTGATAGGTTCTGGTCCGTTACCTGGGTTTAATTTACGCTAAAATGTACATAAAATCGGACGATCCTGCGCACTCCCGCAGGCCTTGAATAATTTGACAAAACTCGACGTTTCAAGCTACGCTCAAGCTCACTCGTGACCACGGGCAAAACTTGGGACATTGAGGTTCGTCAATATAGCAAATGATTTCTTCATAATGCCGTTCAGCCAATACCTCCTGATATACGGAGGGTCGGAAAAGCTTTAAGCTCCAAACCAAACCAACGTGCCATGGGGCACTTTGTAGCCATCCCTCTGAATTGATAGTGGTTTTGAAACCCACCTGCTAGTGGTCTCACCACGACAGGAGTAAAAATGCTCACTGAATTTAAAGACCGCAATGTTGCAACAATACGCTAGTTCTATCACCACCCCACTAGCACTAGCACGTCCCTAACCGTGAACTTCTCAATCACAACCACGCCGAAGCCGAACATACATCGCGCGGTTAATTGTCATGGCTCGGGCCGATCATATCATTCGCCTGCCAGTCAGTCCGTGATTGAGAGCCGGCGGGGTCGCGGTCATCGCTGTACAAAGCCAGCACTCCAACGCCGGTCGTTTGGGGCTGGTCAATCACCATCGATTCTCAGAGCTGCGGTGGAAACCCTGCCGTCGGAGATGCCATCCGTTCCACCGCCATATGAGCCGTGTGAGATCGATTGTTTTTCTCGGTAAGGTCATACGAGATAGCACCAGCTAGCCTGCGTGACGGCTACAGGGAGACTGGCTATTTCACGTGCTGATAAGCCGAAACATCAGCGGAGACAGCCTTAAAAGATTGTGGTAACTGTAAGACAGCTCTGGAAAGGTCACATTGATTTAGTTTCTCTCAAGTCGTGTTTAAACCAGGATGCAGTAATTCCCATCCAAGGCCTTTTTAACTGCTGCTTAGACCCCATGGTGAAACTCATCCTTTTCCTCAAAATATGCTCTTATCATCTGTCATGTTAAACCTCCTCTTGCACAGACGTGACTATAGAAGTGGTTGTGAGGGAGAAACAGATGATATATATATATATATATTATATATATATATATATATATATATAAATATACATATATATATATATATATATATATATATATATGTATATACATATACATATATAAATATGTAAGTATATATACTAATGACGTGTACATGCATATACATATATGCATATATATATATATATATATATATATATATATTTAATTCTTGTTTCTAATCTATACTGTGGGCACTACGGTAATCTTATCCGATATTCTGCTGATTTCAGCCATGCTCAGGAGCCCGCTTCAAAACGTAGAATCTCATTTAACATCTAGGCTGTCGCTTTTGATATAAAGAGCATCGCATGTTAGCACGGATGCAGGAGATATGCCAGCTGGAGTATGGACACACAAACTTTCTTTACAAGATATAACACATGGTCACCGAACACGACAGCGACGAACACTTTTATCATCACGGCAATCCAGTATTTAAAGCGTCCACTAGCATAATTGCAATCCAAACCTTCTTCAGGAAGACGCGTTACAGTCAAGTAATCGCATCTGCATTTGCTTTTTATAGCCGCAACAAAAAACGAGCAGAAGCGTCACCACGGGCAGATTTGTGGGCTAGCTTAACCCCAATCACAAAAGTGGGACTCACGGTCGATGCACGTCCGGCTAGTTTGTGGCTGGGGCGTGGAGGCGGACTTGGTGTAAGAGAGCGGTTCAGTATGACACGAATGGTACGGAAATAGTTCAAATACGCCAAGAACGGCGAAAACGGGACTTTCCGACTCTTGAAGTGAACTAGCATTCAAATGATGTGCCACATCTGAACCAGCGTACCGCCGCTCGAAGACTGCAACGTCCGAAAAATCCGGCAGGTTTCCTACCAAAAGTGCAGCTTTGCACAGCAGTCAGGCAAGCTGGAATTGTAACATGTGTACCTATCTGCAAACACGTGAGTATTTTACGCTTCAATTGTGATATGCATTGAGGGGAAAAGGCCACTTTCAACATAACTTGAGTCAGCATTACAGCTGGTGTTAGACGCTAACTCTCACGCAGCGTATCGTCAGAGACTGTAACTCCTGCCATCAGCGTATGATTTTCACCTTATGAAAACTACAGTGTGGCTGTGGAAAACCGTTGCAACAGTCCTCACAACGCGTTGGGGAGATGTAAAAACCTGGATATAGTTCCTTCAACGCACCTCGGATACCTACAGGCTTGAGAATGGACGATGAGCAAAAATTTAATTAGACCCAACCTAGATTACGTATGTTTCAAAGTTCGGTAGGCTAATAAAGTCATGAGTGTGCCAGCACCATGCAATTCACGATCGCTTTCACCGTTCTCGCAAAACTGACCATGCCACATACTTTTGAATCAAAGGCATGCCAATGGAACTATTCTATTCGTAATCTTCCAAATGCTAATGGGGACTTCACCCAGTTTTTTGGCGTACGTCTTTGTTTAAACCTTACAATTGGTCAGTAAGTCACTTGTCTGGCTCTGCTCTTGCTGCATCTAATTAGCGTGCTTACCTCCAAAAATG
>NW_023596461.1:1290225-1301169 GCF_011947565.3 Pollicipes pollicipes
GTTGGGGCTGGTGATCCGACCATTGTGCCACCGGGACCGAGAAACGCACGAGAAACGCACAGCAATTGTCTGGTGCGAAGAACCAATCCGCATATAGAGCGCTGATTTATTATTGATATAAAGTCTAGTCTGATACTGAGATATCAGAGGTCTGAAATCAGAAGTCTGATATTAAAGCTGAGAGTCGAAGTAATTGAGGTGAGAAATTGTCGTTACTGTAAGAGATGGTGAGAAACATCGCTGCCAGGGCGCGCCCATCTCACCCTGGACGCGGCGGCAGGGCGATGTGAGCGCTGAACGCGCTAGTGAGCAAAAACCTATCTTCCGAACCGCCAGCGCAAGGAGAAGGTTCGGGTTATTGCCGGGTCCGCGGTCGGCAGGCGGCGGGCGTCGCAAGGATGATTAGGCCATTGCTGGAATTGTGTTGCAGCAGTGGAGATTCCCGGGAGAGGAGAGGTCTGCACCAAACCATGTCATTCTGGCATTTTGTATGCCTAGCTATTTTTCACACTCAACCTTGAGAAGGCTGGCCACAAAGTATGCCTTTGGAGTTACGTCCCTGACCACTGGGATGGAAGACCGCTGCAAATGATCGCTTACGTGGGAAAGTACACTCCAAGACGTAAAGACAAGCTGTAGGATAGAGAGTAATATAAATTCCTGGGTCTGTCATTCCCAGGCTGCAAAAGCCAGACCTGCTATACTGCGATGCGTTTCTGCACCAGCCTGACAAGCACCAGACACCCTGTATTCCGCACGCACCCTGTGTTCCCACGCAGACGAAGGACCCCTAGGACGCGGCGCACGAGATTTCTGCGCGGCCGAGTCCGGCACATGCGCCTGGGGACGAGTCACGAGACCTGCACGGACCTGGCGCCTGGGGACGAGCCCCGAGACCTGCACGGACCTGGCGCCTGGGGACGAGTCACGAGACCTGCACGGACCTGGCGCCTGGGGACGAGTCCCGAGACCTGCACGGACCTGGCGCCTGGGGACGAGTCCCGAGACCTGCACGGACCTGGCGCCTGGGGACGAGTCACGAGACCTGCACGGACCTGCAGTGTGGCGATGACGATGCGTCGGGCTCGCTGGAACACCTCCTCGTCACTCCAGTCCGGGTGCTCCTCCTGCGCACGCAGGGCCACCTTGTTGTGCCAGCGGAAGAAGAGGATGCCGAACGAGAGCAGCGCCGGGTTCTGATTGGTCCGCTCGTCTCCCAGCACTGGAACGGGCACGTGGTGATTCTGATTGGTGCCTTCGGCGCCCGACACTGCAGAGACGCGTGGTGAGTGGTTAGCTGGACTGAAGGCTTACGGAGGAATATCAAGCAGACCAGTGAAGATCAGTCTTGTCCGTGGCCAGCATTGAATCCCACTGTTACCTGCTTCGAAACTGAGCGTCGTGGCCCTAGGCTGCATGCTGAACTGCGTATTCTCGGGTAGACTAACTTCGCCGGATAAGCATGATGGTGCAAGAGCCAGCAATATTTGAGATATTATTGAGCTGAGACATAGCTCACATGAACATATATTATTCCGACCAGCTGGTTTTACTAAATCGAACTTTCACGGACAATCCCTATGCCGTCCTCAGCTTTGATCAATGATGGCCCGGCACAAGGTTATCAGCCTAGATCTGATTATACCGGGACCGATCATATCATTCCGGCCGGATCACTACATAAAATATATTATTTGAACCACCTTTTTTTCCCTAACGCAGCCTTGATGAATAGTAAGACAATGTTATGGCAGTGATATGACTAATATGGCTCTCGTGACGACACTCGTTACTGTCACTCGCTAACGTTGACACATTGACACTCCTGACTGGCGAAGCCTGGTGAATGGACAAAGATTATCCCGAGAGCTCCCGTTCAATAAAAACAACCTGGCTGAATAACACATTTTAACCGTAGCCGGCAACTCTAACCGCCCAGTGATGTGCTGTGACGTCAGAGATAAGCAGCGGAACATCCGTTTTGGACGTCCTGATGATGCACTGCAAGCAATGCATCGGACGTGGACATGACCATGGCTCAGATACTCGGAGCCCCGAGCAATTTGCGGCTAGACGTGCATGCGATGAATGCTGATGATGCGCCGCACTCTGGGTTAATTGGCAGGTGCATCCCACACAGAGGTGATAAAAACTGCCAGTTTGATGGCGCTCGGGAAGGATGAGGCGATTGAATATCGTAACTCTTACCGAACAGCCGGCGCATTATCAGATCTTACGCCACGCGAGAGGTAAACGCAAGGTTGTATTACGACCAGCGCTGAAAAAGAATTAAAGTTTATGCCGGGGACGAAAGAACAGAGAGCAGGCTTGATGCCCTAGCCGTCTTTACGGCATCTTGACGCTGGGAATTGGAGAACGGAAGCCCGAGATGAAGACATCGTGCTGACAAGATCACAGGGGGTTCTGATGGTACGCGCGGTTATCTCCGTGCCGCCTCCGGTCACCAAATGACGGGTTGGGCCAATAAACTCAACCTCCCCACACAGCACGATGCCGTGGGTTTGTTTGCGCTGCGCTCATTGGCATTGTCAGAAAATAAAAGGGCGCGATATAGTGCATCAGTTATGCCCCCGTATTGACTTAAGCTGCTCACACACGCATCCACCAATGCAGTTTATGTTTTGATGCGTACGTCGGCGGAGCCATGGCTAGCTAAAATTTGAGGACCTCAGACAAATTCACAGCTTATTTGACAATCCCTTGCCAAACTTAAGACCTATTTAAATGTCATCCAGTCACGAGCATTTAAATCTGAAACAACTCGTCGTCTTAACCGTAATGTCTTCATGCGAGTCATCACTATTTCGACGAGTCCCTCCTCCCCCCACCCCTCTATCTCCCAACAAGATAAGCTCTGAGGGAAAAACTTCCGCCTTTAACAGACGCGCAGCCGCCTGCAAGGCTTTCTGTAGCAGCATAGGCAACAGCTATCGACTGTGTACGCCATTTGGCTCATTTCCAAGGCGACGTTTGAGGACCGCCGTCGGCGAGGTGTGGGTCTGCACAGCTACTGCCGGGAATGCAGGGACCTTGGCCTAGGTGAAAGGCATCTAGGTTTATAACCCAGTAGGCATATGTAGCAAATTTAGTGTACTCTGCAGCAAATTAACTCGCTTATGGCCCATGGACTCTAAACGTGACCAGTTTAGAACGAATTACACGCTGTACTTACAGATAGGCTTACGACATCGATATAAGTGAGTCAAGAACAAGCCTTTACCCTGTTCACCTCGACGCAAGTATGGCAATCTGAGTTTCCCTCGCATTGTCCAAGTGCATGATAGCGATTAACATTCCGTTTAAGTATGCCTGATTGCTTGATACTGATCATCCTGAGGCACGAGACATCAAGCCTCATGATTGGATGGCAGGGGCAGATGAGCCGCGTGCAGAGCACGGCACGGAAATACGCCTCTCCAATCCGAGCCTCGCCAAAGACCAGATGAAAACACATGCATGCACCTGCAATGTCAATGTTTGGGTTTTGGGTTCAGAAGGAACACACAGGCCCGCCTTGGGGCAGACTCAGAACCCAAACACGCGATGCAAACCGTTCGGATGGTTCAGCACGAGTATGGCCTCGACATCAGCTTATGGGCATTGCCACACTAACGAACAGCACGTCCCACCCAATGCTCAATGCCCTCCGTCCCATCATGTCACCGTATCGATTCCGGCAGAACTTTCTTTCAATGCACATGTGGTCCGCTTAATCACCAAGAGCCATAAACACAAAGCCAAACAATGCCCCAGCGATGCTGCGGCAACAGCGTGCTGTTGAGTCTCGTTGCAAGGGTGTGAATGTCGTGACCGGCGAGGCATTGGACTTGTCAGCGTCCCGTGTTCAATTGCCGCACCGCTCGTAACCCACCGCCGTGGAGTACTCCCACAGCGTATCCCCTGCCGTGAACACCGACACAGAGGCAGTGACGCCGAAAAACGGGGCAGCTGTTCACGGCGGTAAATACCAGCCTCGTGCAGCATCTGACGTGTTGTTGCATGTTTCATTTTGCATGATAAGGAATGCGGAAAACGCCCCACATAGCTCACCGACGCCTGGGAAGTTCATGATTAACACAGCACGTCTTGACGACGGCCACCCTGGCCAGAGCCTGGCCATGACCGCGCCAGACGGCCACATCTAGCGTCATGCACCAAGGCGAGTGATAGATTTCACTGCGCCGCTCCCTGTTATCGATGGGAGCGCGAGCTGCACGGGCGGCGTGTGAGACCTCGGCGAGCCGGGCCCTGGCCCAGTGCGCCCTGTGGCGCCGGTTTACGGCCACGCCGCCCTCGAGTCGGGCCCAGGCCTCGGCCGCGGCCGCCGGCTGCGCCAATCAGTGTGGATTGGTGGCGGGCCGGCTGGCCGGGCGCGCCCACCGGCGCGCGCGTCTGGGGTCGCCTCTGCGGCCGCGCAGGGGCGCCCCCGACCGGCCAACTGGGGCAAGGTCGGGGCCGAGTGGGGCGGCCCTCGCCGGCGACGACCCAGTGGCACTCGGCGCTGCTGGACAGCGGCTCGTCCCTCGACCAGGCACGCCCATCAGGGCCGTGGAGAGGTTGCGGAGAACGCTGCGGAAGTGTTGAATGCAGTGTGGTAGATATGGGTTCTGCAGGTGCTGCTTCGTTAACACAGCCCGTCGATAAATCAGTCTGAGCGAGCGGAATAAAAGGCGACGATGCTATCGCATTCATATCTCGCATCCAGTTGTATGCATCTAACAGGCTCAACCGGTATCAGCTGATAAGACACGAGTTGCAGTGATAAGGCGGTATCGATCACTGGGCACCAGCGTTCTGGCTCGCAAGAGACAGCATCATGGGCACCAGTGTTCTGGCTCGCAAGAGACAGCATCATGGGCACCAGTGTTCTGGCTCGCAAGAGACAGCATCATGTGTTCACCAGTGTTCTGGCTCGCAAGAGACAGCATCATGGGCACCAGTGTTCTGGCTCGCAAGAGACAGCATCATGGGCACCAGTGTTCTGGCTCGCAAGAGAGAGCATCATGGGCACCAGTGTTCTGGCTCACAAGAGACAGCATCACTGGTGCCCAGTGTTCTGGCTCGCATGAGACAGCATCATGACGCAAGGCCGCAGGCTCCGGTTAAGAGCCATGGAGCTTTCCAAGCGTGACCGATGGGATAGGCTTACCAGAACAGCACGGTGCAGTGCATATATATATATATATATATATATATATATATATATATATATATAACTATGAGCCCAGTAGTAAGCACAATAACAGGCATTTTAGCAATCAGTTTTTGGGAGTACGTACAAGCGAGCTGGACTGATCGACCGGTGGATCTGTGAGTGCCCTATAGATGAGACGAAGAGGTGAGATAGAAAACATGATATTAGTGGGCCGCTGTCACCACATGGATAACACGCCGCTTGCTGTACAGTGACGGAAGTTCTTATGTAGTGAGCCTAATGCTTTTTGTTGTTGTACTTTTCGGGCGAACTGTATTGTTTCAGAGGGGCTAAACTTACTTCGTGACATGGGTCATAATGTCAGTGGATGAGAAACTTGCAACATATATTTCGCAATATGAGCCGTTTGCATGTATATCTCTTCGAGTATGTGCCGTTGATAAAAATGTATCACTCCAACATAACATGCAACAGAGCCATAACTACTTGCAGGAAGCTTCGGCCAAGGTTTCGTCTTCGTCAGGCAATTTTCAATTCATTTGTTTCAATGCAGACCTAATTAATCAACGGTGATAACGAGCCAACTACTTCGCCTCTCGTTATGAGACTGAAACAAATGTACACCCGCTCCTCAAATTAATTCTGCTTCAGTTACTTGCAGTTCCCACGACCGTTCTATCTGATCAGTTTCTTGCAGATCACTGCCAATTTCGATTTGCCGTACGGTCTTCTCTGTTTGTAATGCATAGTTGACGCTCAACCGCTTGTGCGCGCCTTAGTCAGCACATCGTGTCACAAGGCGCCAGAGGAAAGCGCCGGTGCCTTCATGTCGGTCGTCTATCTGCAACTTTCATCTGCCGCATGCAGTTGTGGAACAGCAACGGCGGACCATTAATTGCGGACGCCGCGCGGGGTGAGGTGTCTGGCGGACTCGGCTGGCTGTGTGGTCGGGTGCGTGACCGAGCCCGCACGGGCCCGGTGCCCTGCCGCGCCCCGGAGCGAGGGCGCAGGCGCGGTGGCCCGTCCCCTCTCACCGCCCGCGGCCGCAGCAGAGGCGAGCCACTCCAAGTGTCCTCGAAATTCCGCGGGGAACGAGGGCCTAATGAGATCCAGGCTTCTTTTAGAAAGTGAGTGACGAACCCAACAGCGAGGCACGCTGTCTGTCTTTGTCAGCTGGGGGCGACCGTGTTGTTTTCGGCAACGGGTCTCGTGCCTCCCGCTGGCTTTTTACGAGCATTGATTGGCCGCAATCAACGGAAATGTTCGCACGATTTGGTTCCATGATGATTAAGAAAAATGGATCCGTGTGGAGATAATTGCGTGGTGGAGAACACTAATTATGTAATACCGTTACATAGCCAATGTCCACACGTGAACGAGGGGGTGTTAAATCTAGGCCTAGAATCTAGACCTACCTTCCTCACTTGTCCCTGCCTTCCTGAGTTCCTAACCAGTCGAAGCCGTTTATTGCACTGCGCTATAAATGCTTATTATCTCAGCTGCCCGGATGAAATAGTACAGCTGCCTTAGAGGAGATGTTGAACAACAACCCTGATTAAGTCCGATGCACTGTCTCAATGAGACAATGCGTCGTCCAGCCACACAAACAATAGAGACATGCCATAGGTACTCACAGTACATTCGCTCGGGCGAGAGCGTTTTGAACAGGTGGGGACTGGGCTTGTTCATGATGGGTACGCGCTCTTTGTTGCGTGGCGGCATGCCATTCTCGTCGGTGCGCAGCGTGCCGTTGCTGAAGGACCTCATGGTGTTGACCCAGGCCTCGCTGGTACTGTAGACGAAGCTGCCATCAATCCAGCTGGTCTTCGAGTTGATCTGTCGGGAGTGAGATCACAGGTAAGCCACCGGCCGGCCTAGCTGGAGAGTCGTTCTTTGCCCAACTGCTTATCCGCGCTGCCACACTCGCCTGTTGTAAGCCTGTGGCTTAGGGAGGGGGAGGGGAGGGGCTACTTACCTTACGCGCCTTAAGCGTCTTACCAGGCGTAGGGTTGGGAGGGAGCTTTGTCTCCCGTGTTCAAATCAAAACCAAGGAAGGTGGAGCGTTGCAAGAAAGCTTAACGTTGGATTAACCTGTTTTCTACAAACAGACTGTTCTTTAAAGCCCCTCTCCACCCACATTTTGTCATAAAAAACGAAAAATTAATTTCTGTTCATCACTTATCTAAATATGGAAGGACTGCTCTAGACTGCACAATTCTCTGTTTAGTAAATATACTCCCCAATGCGTCATGGCTTGATTACGTACTTGATCGCACCTTGCACAACAATGATTGAGAGCCAATTGACGGCCGTTATATCTGGAAATCACACCATAAACGCCAGATATGAACGCCTCCACAATCATATTTTTTGGCCTTGATCGCCGCATGGCTTATGAAATGGCAGGATTTGAATGACATTATTATGACGTCGTGAATGCTAAGTTGACTTAGAAACAGTCTCCCCGATATACCTAGTCCCATTTTCGCGTGTAGCCGTGTATAGACGTGTAGACGTGTAGCTCAGAAACTAGAGGGACTTCGGTCTTAAGAGGGGCATGGTTGTAAACACCACCGAAGGTTTTTCAAGATTTTTAAATGTCAATTCCACCAATTCAGCTCAAGACCCCATATAAATGTGAAGCACTCGTTTAATGATCAAGTGTGGAGCATGCTAGTAAGGCGTCTGTGACATCCATAGCCTACGTTATCAGTAACATGGTAGCTGGCCGTGTGGAGACTCGAGGGAAAGCAAATACATTGAAGATATCGCTCTTACGCACGCCAAAATCGTACAACACACAGTAGAGCGACATAGGGAGACGTCACCTCCACTGGATCTCTGCTCTCCCACTCAAAACGGACGGCTCAATCCACCACTGACTAACCACGCGCTGACAGCGCCATTTCACCTGATCTGGCTCATATCGGAGGGTATCATGACCTCGTTATTACCCACTTCGTTCTTGACACCGAGTTGGCAGAGGTCACGTGACCTCAAAGGCCAGCGATCTCCATTATCGCAGCGCGGTGCGCGTCTGCTCTCTCGCCTCGCGCCTCGCCAATGAGCTAAGCTGCGGTGGGACAGCTGTACCGCACCCAAAAGTGGCTCGATAAGGGCAAGCGTTCTATTAGGAGAGCGCTTCCCAAAAGATGCATGCATTTTCATTATTGCCATTAACGTAAGTGTTTCACTAACACCCAGTTTAAGCATCACCTCTGCCAACGCATGACGGGCAACGTCTTGAGCGCGACGAAAACAAGCTTCGTTACGTGAAGCGTCTGAAACCCAAACGCTCACCGTTCCCTGGGCATGTTTGGACTCTGGCCAGTCGTTGCGTCATAGCCGGCCCGGTAGAAGGGCATGTACTTCTCTCCACTGCAGTCGGCGTCATACATCTCGTCACACTTTTCTACGTTGATCTTGTGCATTTCTATCGGACAGCCCATCTCTGACGCCATCAAGATTTCAGACGACACCATTTGTCCTGCGGAACATAAACTCCGTGACAAAAGAGGCATACAGGTGTAAGGTTCGGTGCCGGTGTTCGTGTTACATGCTGGGGTCACTCGTGCCGGCCACTAATCACGCTGGGGGGTTAATTAGCAGAGTTCACATCGCCGGGGGTCGCAGTTTGCATGATGAGTGGGCATGACCATGAGGGATTTGCACCTCGATTTCAAGAGCAAAACTGGTTTTGCGTGATCCCGTTCACGGCCCAAGCATGTGGACATGAGCTGTTTGCATGCTCGGAGAGACTATGCCATTACGAGCGCCTGCAAAACACGGCTTTAACTCGCTAGTGCCTTGTTCATATGAGGCCATACCTTTCCGATTGAATAAAGACGTTTCAGTCATCTGTTTAGGAGCATTACCATTCTGCTCTATCGCAGTGATGGACATCCTGTCCGCCGTGTAGACAGCTTCGCCCTATTTTATGCACTTACATCCTTTTACACCAGCAACCGCTGCAAGGTAACCGCCCGGTTTGCAAATACACTGACCTGCTTATTCCACTGCCTCCAAAGCCAGCCAAACTCTGCGGCCCAGCACCACGGGACCGCGCACCGGCGCTGCAGAAATGTATTGGAACGCCCGGCCCACGTGCCGTTTTCCCTCACACCCCAGCCGAAAAGCACGTTAGACAAGTCGCCGGCAGGCGGTCGCCGGGCTCACCGAAGAAGACCAGCAACGCCGTGCGGTTCTTGCGCGACGGCATGCCGTCCTTGCCCTTCATCAGGATCCTGCTGAGCTTGCGGGGGCTGGGCCGGTCCTGGCCGGCCATCATGTACACGCCGTCTGCGTAGGACGGCGGCGCGTCTTCCGCGTCAGTCGCTGCTCTGCGAAAGGTCAAGGTCAGGGTCAGGCCTAGGCAACCGGACCGGGCTGCGTGCGGCAGTCCTGCTTGTACGGCAAAATGTCAGAGATGTGAAGGCACGTCTAGGCTTATCAGGAACGGAACGCTTTGGCCTTCCCGAACCACGTTGTGTACAAAGCAAGGCTTGTGGTAAACTGGCATCGGGTCTAGTAGACCATGTGTTCAGGCCATGAGACATCATATTGGGGTATGTTGATACCTCATGTATCGAGAATATATGAAATCGCCGAGCCGGTGGATATACGGCACGTGCCATGTGATTCAGAAGCGGTGCCACACCTCAGTGTCGCCATATCCCGCACAGCTCACCGGAAACCCGTCTGCACGTCACTCAGAGTGCAGCAGCAGGGGACAGCGGGAGGGATGGGGGGGGGGGGGGGGGCGGGGGGCAGTGCTCCGGGACTTAGAAAAATCTTCATTAATCCTTCACCATTCCATGGAAAAACGAGAACACAACACTCCCTTGCCTACCCAGAACTTGTGGAAAGTGCGTTCATCTCCCATTGTTTTGCAGGGACCAGAGCAGACGTAAACATGACCGAAGGTTTAGCGGGACTCCGCATCAAGCGGTCACCCAGGTACGCTGTCATTTCCACGTGTTTACTGGCCTACGCCTATAAAACAACTTTTTACATCGCAATGCCAACTACGATAATTCAAGGATAAATATCAAGCGATGTGGCCACTCCCTACCACGGTCATGCACGTATCCGTTACGCAACACCCACATCCTTGAAGCGCAGCTCCCTGTTCATGCCAGGCCGCATTCTTCACCAGCAGCGCCTCAGTGGGAGTCGCCTTGTCAACGCTGCCAGGTAGTGAGGTCTGTCAAATTAGCAGCGTTTCGCACGCTTAGGCGCCTGGGCGTTCCAGCGCCGCCCACTTAGACAAGCGACGGAGTAAACAGCTCCGGCCGCGGCGGGAGAAACCATTGCCTGGCGCGTTAATGGGTCACGATCTGTCAAAACATTTCTATTGATCTCTCTCCCTCCCGCTTGTGCCGATCTATGCTTCGTCTTGTTCCCTCTTCTCCGCCTTTCTCCCTCTCTCTCTCTCTCTCTCTCTCTCTCTCTCTCTCTCTCTCCCCTCTCTTTTTCTCTCCCTCTCTCTCTTTCCCCCTCTCTTTTTCCCCTCTCTCTCCCCCTCTCGCTCTCCTCCTCTCTTTCTCTCCCCCCTCTCTCCTCTTTTTCTCTCCCTCTCTTCTCTCTCTCCCCCTCTTTCTCTTTCTCTTCTCCCTTTTTTCTTTCCCTCCTTCCTATCCCTCCTTTAGAATCTCTCTACCTTCTATCACGATGTGATAACGTGACCTTGAGCCTCCGTCATACCTCATTATGTCATGTCATGGTGGGCGTGTCTGCAGACTTCCACTGTCAAGCAAGAAAGCAGAAAA
>NW_023596461.1:1302169-1319669 GCF_011947565.3 Pollicipes pollicipes
AAACCGTAAACACCTTCGTTTGCACGCCGTCAAACTGGAATAGTTTAAACATCACAGAGGTGCGCGCGTGGCGTGGCGGTCACAGGCCACGTGCGCGTGGCGGTCGTGTGTGACCGATAGCGGTCACAACTGTGCGTACGGCGGACAGCTGAGACCGCACACAGACATACGCTGGGCGGGGCTCGTCTCATCGTTGGTGTATTTGGCAATGAGCCCCTCATGGACTGCGACGGAAGGTCTGCAGCGTGGCAGGACATGAGAAAAGATGCAAATTCTCAATGCAGCGTGGGCCAGCCGATTATGTGGGGTACCATGACGCCTCTAATGACCTGAGCGGGCCGACCGTTCGCTTCCCAACTATGTCTGAAAGGGCTGCACATGGAGAGGTCAGCTCAAAATCCCAACGTCACCAGGCGTGACCTGGCCGCCTGACCCCTGCCAGCTCTCCGAGAGACGTGATGTGAAAAGCGGGACAGGAGCTGAGAACCCGGAAGAACATGATTGTGCACATGCTGTTGGTAAGATGATTGGCATTGCTAGTTCGTGAGCTAAACACGATGGTGGAAGGGATGAGGATCAACGGACACCGCGAAAAATACCGCAAACTGCTCCACTGCACTTCACTGCCCTCTACCTCCGTCGTATGAGGCGAAACAAACGTTGCTCCTTCGCACCATTGCGTTTGGGAAGTACGAATGATATGGCATTCGGCACCATGTGATGCGAATGCGCAGTACAAAACCACCAGTAATGCTACTAAGCTATGCTAGTGCAGTCTGATTCGTAGATGACTTGCAGGTTAGGGAAATACCCCGATAGTCAAACGTGTCGGCACGTGCAGATGTCAGTTGCATTGCTCAACTCCTGAAGGGCTGGCTGGCATTGTTTTGAGGCCGTTTGTTGGCCAAACGAATTATGCATCAGGGACAATGCGACTCGGAAGTTGTTTCATTCAATTAATGCAGAGTTGTTCATGTGGAGTCAGATCAATAACAAGATATGTTTGCTTCTTCGTTTTTAGTCACGTAATGAACATTGGGTCATTTTAGGGGTCGCTTAGGTATGACAAAAGAAAAATGTGTCATGAGAATTGAGCGTTTACGCATCCATTTTCTTTCTCTGTCGCCACCGTTACTTCCAAATGCCCAGTGACCGTTGCTTTTTTCATCAGACAGCCTCCTCACTGCTTTCAGCCACTCCGCTTTACGTAATTGAACCACCATTCAGATTCTTATAGCTGCATCGCTGACCTTTCAAAGTTATGGTAATGCTGCTGCAGGGGTTCTCAAACTTGTTAACGGCCCCTGCTCCTCGTCATGCTACGTTGAGCGATACCTTTAAGATGGATTGCACATCCATCATACGCATTGCCAACAATGGACGCGGCACCACTGAGTCTAAAAATGCCTATGCATTTTCGCGGTACGTTTATCTTTGGTTTGGTTTCGCTTGCATTGGTAGTTGTTTATGAAGTTGAACCAATCAGAATGGAATCCAGCAGAATCGCCGCAAGCGTGAAAAGAGTTTTTGGTGACATGTTTAAACTCCAATCAAATTTTACATTCCATTGCACTTTAATCAAATTCCAGCTGAGGGGTGTTGAAGTTGTTGTTTTTTTAAGAAGAGCTGTGGAGTCACTTTCCGACACCTCTTTTGTATGTATGTGCCCCCGCAGATGTACGCTCCTCAGGTTTCTGCCTGAAGCCTGTCAGAAACATGGCCTTCCGTTAGATGCCGACAAAGTAACGCTTACACAGAAGTGTGGGGGGGGGGGGGGATTACGCCCATTACTGGGGAGATTTGTTGCTCCCTTGGAGAATTTCTCTCCCTCCTCAGTTAGCATGTTAAAATTTTCCATACCCGATGACAGGAGCTATATATCCTGTGACTGGAGCGCACGTGTTCTACAGAATTTTGAACCTAGTTTTGGGACATTTTTTGAACGTCGGTGGCGCTCTTTGAGCGCTCAGGTTACCCTCCAGTATTGGAAACTTTTGCTCCATTAGCCAATCTCCTTCCCCGCGGAAACGGTTCTGTCAGGGGCACCCTGCGTACCATCGGGACTTCTCTCCAGCTGTTGGGACACCCTTCTGTTAGAGAGAATTTCGTTCTCGTTCTCGGGACATGGACTACAGGCATTAAATAAATTTTCGGGGGGGGGCTTTCCTCTAGTTGGGGGCTCGGGATGTACTTTTATGCTTTAGGACATTTCTAGACTTCAGTAAGTATTTCAAGCCACATGAGTGCCCATTCAGCACACAGGGGCACCTTCTCCTCCCTTGTCCGCAAAATTTATGACACCCTTGGGTTGCGTCATATTATACACCTGTTCTGTTCTGGTCCGTGCCGAGCGCCCGTTCAGGGACGCCTCTATAAAAAAGTGTCTTCGAAGTCCTAACATCTAGGAGGCCGCACTAACTTTCCGATCAGGGGAGTGGAACACGTGTCCTAGCAGCCCCACGGACCGTTCCCGGCTTTGCCCGTGGGAAGCTGCAGGACCGCAGTCGGATGTGCTAGTGTGACCTAGATAAGGAAGCTGCTCGGCTGGCGTTTTCTTTACTGAATCCTGCGCCAATGCAACCAACTCACCTGTGCGGTTTGTATCGAAATGCTTTGAGCTACTAATTTTTGGTCAGCTATGCTTTTGCAATGTGTCATCACGTTGGATGCGTGATAAAAATGATGACTATGCTAGTGGGACCTAAAGCATCTGACAAAACAAAAAAATTGTGGCATGGTTAGCACTGTTGTCGGAAAATAAAAATGTAGATTTTCAACAAGCTTTGAATAATGCGTGTCCATTTCCGAATTTTGCGCAACATATTTCGCTAATAATGCATAATGAATGTTAAAGTGTGACACTATATATATATATATATATATATATATATATATATATATATATATATATATATGTATATGACATGTTGTTAATCCAGGCGGGTCATGACCTTGTTTTTTAATTGTGTCAATGGATCATAAAAGCATTACACCCAGCTTATTCTTGGAGGCGCGCGAATGCTTACATGGACATCGCGTTTACCTATACAGGGCATTATGCAGCCCAGTTACAATTAAAAGCGATAAGCCAATTGGCATGTGGTGGTGAATTTGTCAGTGTCCCGGGAACAGGCAAGAGTGTTACAGGTTCATGCTTGCGGGCCCAGGAGCATCCAGGGAGGGTATTGGCGAAAGTGATTAATACCTTAGTAAGACATGCACCCCGTGCAAACCGATATTAATTTTGTAAGAAGATAAGTGGCAACGCAGTGTGGAAAGTGGTAGGAAACACAGTTTTGCCCTTAACGATATGACCTGCGGGCGGTGGCAGCGGTCACGAACAATGCAGTTAGCGTGAATCTAGGCAACTTGCGTAGCTTATCTGCTGATGTATTGTCTGGAAAGCGCTAAGTGCTCTTAAAGGGAGTGCGCACTTTGTGTCTTACTTTTCACGTCTTGCAATGACCAAGCGCGTAATATTTGGTCATCAATACCAGTTTTCTGGAAATAATTCTTCCAGTCCACAATTTCGATCTGAAGTAGTCGCCCCTGCGGGAGAAAATTAAAGGACTCCTTGCTCACTATGATGAAGGTAACACATTTAATTTTCCTCGCTTTCTGTAACGTGTGTGTTTTGCAATGTTCGCAGCACACTAACCCGACAACATGTTTGTGCAATAGATGTTGCACAAAGCTCGAAACGCTCTTTTTTGACAAAAATATATGCGAACAAGAAGCTATTATCTCACAAATTTAACGAAACGGTATGCTACGGCCTTTATTTTTCCCTTATGCTCACCTAAGCTATGACGTTTGCTACAGTGGCTCTTTTCAGAGCTCACTTTAGCTTTGGAAGACGGAGTATCACATGGTCCATAGTGACACACTGGTTCGATCTTCAACCAACGCGCTTCTCGGTAATTGGCCTTTGCAGCCCGCTGTGCGAATCACGAACGTTCGTTTGTACTGACGTCATGCAGTAACAGCTGACGACGGCCCCCAACAGATTCTGCCGCCGTCATGACGACGGCTGTCGCGACTGCAGAGAAGAAGCATAGTGCCGTTGCAAAACGTTGACAGCGTAACTAGAAAATAACCTGATTTATATCCTTGTTATTTCTTAATGGTGTTGCAGTGGTACTACCCAGTGCACTTTTTAGACGTAACTAGTCAGAGGTTTCACTAGAGCATGCTTTTGAAATATGCCCCAAGGGCGGGACACTCCTTTATACGCCCCCCCCCCCCCGACCCGACCTACGCCGCTGGATCATCAAGCGATAGGCAGCGCCCAATGTCACCTCTTTTGAAACCGCGGTTTCCAGTGCAACACATTGTGGTCTGAACCAAGCGAGATTGACCCAGGAGGCCTGCATGATGCAATTCCAAAGTCGAATTACAGAGTCCAATATCCACCCAAAATATTTGCGCATCAGCGTATATCACTGCAGTTGCATTCACTTCGTCGACTGTGTTTACCGGACCAACAAGACCCAAAGTGTCATAGTTGTGAATCATGACTGTGGCGAATACGTGTCCAAACACTGCATTAAACTGTCTTGAAAAATGAAATTTTCAATAAACAGTTTGAAACCATTTCTACTGGCTGCTAAATATTAACAGCTTGGTATGGTCTCATTAGCCTAGACGCATTCACACTACTATCAATCAATCGTATATTTCAAACACGTCCAGAGCGGGGTTTTTCAGCGCATCATCATCGGCACCTGTCAAGACTGTCATCACATCGCACGCCCCTCGTGACACGAGGTGGCTTACTTAGTTCTTGTAGCTCAAACGTGCATGCATTACCTTTACAAAGGATCTCTGTTGCTTTATGAACCTGGATTCAAGGAATCTAACAGCCACGGATAAGTATTTGCCGGCATTGTCAGCCGTGCTGCTAGTGTGAAATATATCGGTAGGTGCTGTGGCCAGGCTCCATGATCATTCCCTGCTTCGGCGTATGCTCCCCGCACATGCAGCGTTCGCTCACACATTATCCTCGATGCCATTTGGGCTGAGGTGTCAGCTGGAGGTCATTAAATAGCGTGCATGTCAAAATCGGCAGAGATACGACAAAGTTTCTTAACGTCAATTCTAAGTGCTCTCTCAACAAGCAAAATGCACACTTTCCAACGACAAAGCAGAGCTTTCGTGCTCCACTTGTTCACGCGAGGGTCCCAAGCAGTGCCGGCCATAACCGTGTAAACAAGTCGTCTATAGCGGACACGAATGGTCGGACAGACAGAACACCGCGACAGGCGGTAAACGCTGGATGACCGCAAAAACTGTTCATTGTGAGGAACCGCCTGGTGTTGTGGAGGGTTTACGCGGGCCATGGCGCAGCGCTCAAACCAACCAGTCTCCATGGCCATGTTGTGCTTCGGCATATGCTTCCCGCGTATGCTCACACATTATCCCTGATGTCATTTGGGCGGACGTGTCAGTTGGAGGTCATTAAATCGAACGTTTGCTGTCAGCTGATGACTGATGTATAGTGCGCCTCGGTCCGAACCTGCGGGGCCCACTCATGTGAACAGGCTAGGCTGATCTAGGGTGTGCTTGCAGCGTACCTGGCACTCTTTCACGTTTAATCGACGCGCTCGAAGCTGGGCACAAATTCTTCTCATTTTTGGTCATTTTTGTGACAGTAATTGGCCATGTCAGCCATCAGCATTTTTGCTCGCACGTATCAGATACGCACAATGACAACTGTGGATAACACTATTCATGACGCATGACACGTTTGCTTGTTTCTGTTTTATTTGTCTTCCATCGTCGGCTGTAGGCCGACAAACGTACTTGTTTATAGATGGACACGCTACGCCGTTACTCCATCTGTCCATCTTCTCACCTTGATCAGGTGACGGAAGCGTATTTTGGGCGGCTGGCAAAGAGCCTACATAGCTTATACGATAAATAGCAAATAGCCTACATAGCCTACATAGACGACATAGACTATACCACCTAAAGTCTATGTCGTCCGGGTCGCGCTAACGCCAAACGGAGATGGATCTCGAGCATATGTTCTGAGCGACGTCGGCGGAATCGGTTCGTTGTCATCCGGGTCACTGCGAGCTCACCCCTCCTGTTTACCTCCTGACGCTGTGTACCTGGTCTTGCCCCTGGCTTTGTCCCGGGCGTGAACCGAATAAGCTTGGCCTGGAGGGATTCAGATGCGCGTTTGTCGTGTAATTGGGCGTGTTTGTGCGCTAAATCGCATGTGGTTCTCAAAGTGCGATAAACGTGCACATGTGAAGTGGCGCAGTCTACGCGCATCGCTCGCGATTTGAGAGCCACACATGATTTTCACGCTAACTCGCGCACTCTTCACCTTGCGCGCATCTGGAGCCCCACACGCTCAGGCAGCACGTCGCCTTACCCGTGGAGAGGGCTCGGTCACTGAACGGGTGTGTGTCTGTGACCTTTAAGCGCGGTTGGATTTCCAGAGCCGATGATGCAATCGAGTCACGCGCTCGGCTGAGGGTGAGCCATTCTATCGGGTCACGAAACGTGCAGTGTACAGTGGGGCCACACCTTGGGCCTGTCTGGTTATCCCCCACCAACCGGCAATGTGCTTCAAACCGGTCAAACTCCCGGTCTGGCCCGGTATGGTGCTAATACCCTGAGCAGGTAAGCACTTGAGCGCAAGGTAGCATTACAACCGATGTGCCCGGACCCGGCTCGGCCACTTTATTCCCCAGCTGACGCGCTGCAGCATAGCGGCACCCCGCCCCGCCTGCACCGCCCTGTCTCCCAACACCCGGCACCCGTCCGGCAGCGGCATGGCCACACCCCCGGCTGGCCCTGCCGGCTCGGGCGCCGCGCCGCCCGGCCGCAGTCGACTCTGCGCCGCCTGCGCGAGCACGTGTGACCACCGCCGCGACGAGAGCTGCTCGTGTGTCCGCCGCCGGGACGGGAGCTGCACGTGTGGCACGCCGCCGGGACGGGAGCTGCTCGTGTGTCCGCCGCCGGTACAAACGCCGCGTGTGACTGCCGCCGTCACCATGCTGGCGGCCGGCCGGCTCACCGGACTCTGCCTGCTCGCCGTGCTGGCGGCCTGGCCCCAATCTGCCGGAGGTGAGTGTCGCGCTACGGCGCAGACGGCGGGCCGTGTTCGGGGTGAAACTCGGTCCGGATACGTTCCGCTGTAGCGGGGGGAGGGGTGTCACTGGGGTCATGTTGCGTTCATGCGCCCGATGCAGTCTGGGTTGCGGATGTGCTGCGTCCGCAGCGTTGTCAGCAGGTCTTGCGTCAAACCCGGCGACCGTGAATAGAACCAGGAGAGCATACTTGCTTCCGCGAGCGCCTGGAACCTGCAGCGCAGCAGATAAAACTTACCGCGATTGCTTGTGCTTGTTAACGCATCAATTTCTATAGTAAAGTAAATACGCAACAGATGCGTAGATTGCATGGCATAATATTTTTTGGTAAGCAATACGCTGGAAGGCACGTCAAGGCGTGCCAGTTGGGAACATGTGCTCTCAGAATGAATCACACTCGCAGAATTTTGCACCAAAACTTTTGTGACAAGAGGCATTGTCGACGCTCACAGCCTACTAAATACCACGATATCCTTACCCTGGCTATCAGCCGGAACACACGCGCCGCCAACGCCCACACCAGCTTCGTGTCGGTCCGCGGGCCAATTCTGCACCAGCTCGTGCCGGAGCCCACTGAGCCTGCCCGCCCACACCCGGCATGCCGCACGTGCCTGTTTGGCTGGCGTAGGCGGCCGCGCTCCCGTTCAGTGGTGCGTCCAGCACGGCCAGGTGTCCCGTTCAGTGGGGTGTCCAGGATGGCCAGACCTCCAGTTCAGAGGTGCGTCCAGCACAGCCAGATCTCCCGTTCAGTGGTGCGTCCAGCACAGCCAGATCTCCCGTTCAGTGGTGCGTCCAGCACGGCCAGATCTCCCGTTCAGAGGTGCGTCCAGCATGGCCAGGTGTCCCGTTCAGAGGTGCGTCCAGCACGGCCAGGTCTCCCCTTCAGAGGTGCGTCCAGCATGGCCAGATCTCCCGCCCAGTGGTGCGTCCAACACAGCCAGGTCTCCCGTTTTGAGGTGCGTCCAGCGTTATCAGGTGTCCCGTTCTGTGTTGCGTCCAGCGCGGCCAGATCTCCCGTTCAGTGGTGCGTCCAAGACGGCCAGATCTCTCACTCAGTGGTGCGTCCAGCAGCCAGGTGTTCCGTTCGCTGGTGCATCCAGCGCGTCCAAGTGTCCCGCTCAGTGGTGCGTCCAGCGCGGCCAGGTCACCCGGTCTCACGGCCGGGCCAAGTGGCGGGTCTGTTCCGCGTCCGTGACGGCCCAGTGGCCGCTGCACCGCCAGACCGCGCGCGTTTTTCTAGCAGGCGTGGGAAGGGATCGGCTCATGGTGGGCCCGAGCCTGTGGATCGGCGCCGGTAAAAATTCTGTATGTCGCCGGATTTACTTGCAGGGCGGCTCATGGCTGCCTTGACAGTTGCACGTGGTGGTTGTGACGTATTTTCCGCGATCTACCGTCAAAATGTTGGATTTCAAACGTTGCTGGAAAATTTAAAGGAGTAGCGTAAGTGTATGCATTCTAGATACGGTGGAGAAATGCATTAAACTACTGTTTTCTTTGACATTCCTTTTGATGACGTTATACACGAACAGTGATGATAATCGGCCTTCAGTGTACTATGAGATAGCGGTGAATAGAGAAGGTATCAAACAGTTATCATCATACAAGGATTCGATGTTTCAATCAAAAAAGCATGATAGAAAAAGATCGAATTTTGTTGAGAGTCGGTTAGATACAATGATATGGTCTCACGATAATATGTCAGAGTCGAATAATCTTGCTGTACCTTGCCTGTTTGTCAGTCTCTCCTCGCGCATTGAAGTCATTTTGTTGTCACCATGCATCTAGAACACCAGCATTAACTTTAAACCAGTAAGCTTATGAACAAGTTTATAAATATAGGATATGCTAACAGTTTAAGATTATAAATTCAATAATAAGCTTATTAATAAAACACATTTACTGCGCAAGAATGCTGCTGTTTTGCTCGTGCGTTTTGTTTTGCACGTGTGTTTTGCACGTGAGAGCAACTCAACCTTCTCAAAAATATCGGTTCTTTGCAAGAAGACGGTTTTGAAATAAAACTTTGCGATTTTCGTAGAAACGCAGCTGTGGTTTTCTCGGTAGAAGTGATTTCTAGGTCTCTTGACGCAGAAGCCCCACAGATATTTAGCCGTCAAAAGATACCGTCAAACCACTCTGGAGACGTCAGAAACCAGGACAATGCGATGCTATCCTCACCTGACCCACAACGGACCACAGCTCGGAAGCGCAACTACCTATTCAGCAAGGCCCCATGCTGTCAAGACACCGCTCACACCTGCCGCACCGGCAGCCCTCCCCCTCCCGTGACCCGGCGGTGACCCAGCGCGACCCAGCCGTGACCCGGGCCGGGCCGGTCGGCGCGGGACGCTCCCTGGTGGCGGCGTTCGTGCCGCAGCGCCGTTGACGCCGGTGGAGCAGGGCCAGCGGCCTTCGGGATCTCCCGGCGGTCTGTGCCTGACCCCGAATCACTGCAAGCCGGCTGAGCCGCCGCTGAGCCGGACACCGCCGGCCGTGGCCGGCCCCGGTCGCGCCGGCCTCCGGTGTTGGGAGAGGCCCCAGCCGCCCACGGGGCTTGTCCAGGCCTGTTGACAGCCCGCGCCACGCCGGCCTCTGGCGTCAGGAGAGGCCCCAGCTGCCCTCGGGACCTCTCCCGGCCTGTTGACGGCCCGTGCCGCGCCGGCCTCTGGCGCCGGGAGAGGCCTCAGCCGCCCACGGGGCTTGTCCAGGCCTGTTGACAGCCCGCGCCACGCCGGCCTCCGGCGTCAGGAGAGGCCCGAGCTGCCCTCGGGGCCTTTCCCGGACTGTTGACGGCACCCGGCCGGGCTGTTGACTTCGCATGCCGTGCGGCAGCTACCGTTGTTTGTCCGCGCTGGCAGATGTTATTGTTCTCGGCAGGGCGGTTAGGTTGACAGCGGTGCAGTTTACGATTGCTGATAATATCGGTTGCGTGCTGCGCTACAGCTGATAGGTCGTGCCACACGCTCGCGCTTACGGTTAAGTGCTCCGTGTCAGACGTGGTGGCAACTATCGAAAACCGGACAGTTATGCAGTGTAGAAATGAAAAACGGCTGTTTGGTGTTAAACCATCCCAACTGCTGCTGATTGTTGGTCAGAACGCATTAGTTTGGCTGCAGCCATGCTCTTTTGTCACAGGCGTGAGATGTGACGGTTGCTGGTCTCGAGAGCCCGCCATTACTCGGCCCGGTATTTCTTGTGTCGGCTGGTACAATCCATCTGTAGCTGCATGATCTATGCCCATTTGCCCGAGCAATCAGCTATTAGCAGCGCTGCCTGGAACCACCGTCCCAAATACCAATGCTGCTAATACATGACGCGGGACGCGGCAGCACAAGGCGTTTTCCGCGAGATGGCGTCGGCCGCGATCCCCGCTGCACCGGCAGGCGCCCACACTGCTGACGACACCCAGACTGCTTGCATCAGCCCACAGCACCGGCGACAGGGCGCGACACCGTTAACAGCCGGCAGCGCCATCGACAGTTCCTGGCGCCGGTGACGGCCCTCGGTGCCACAGAGGCGGACTCCACCGCCGGTCGACCGCGCGGACCCCGGCAGCAGCTCAGAGCCGGATGCAGGCCGCCGCGCGAGCGACAGGCAGCAGCTGTCGGCGGCAGCGGCCCGCGGCGCCCTCCTTTCGTCTCGCGAAGAGCGCCCGCGCCGCCGCCGCCAACAATGGCTGTTTACTCGGCCGGCTGCAGTCACGGTCGGCGGGCGGCGGCGGCGGCGGCGGCGGTGGTACGGGACCGATTCGTTATCTCCGAGCGTCGGAGGTGGCCGCTGGACGCCCGGCGAGCGCCCCGCAGTCAGCCTTGCTCTGGGACGCCGACTGGTTTCCTGCCCGCATGCATTATTCATTGTGTAACGTTCCGACCGGTGCGCCGCGCAGGTGGGGGGTGGGGCAACGGAGGGGGGGGGGGGGCGGAACGATTCATTGCCGGCGTTCGTGGTCTATTTAAACGTCGCATGGACTGATCTGACGGCCAACTGGGCACGCGTGACGTTGCCATCGTGATGACCTTGCCAGTGGGCTTGGATTTGGGCGGTGTCGTGCGGACCTTGTTGGAAACACAGACCTTGTTGAGGCTTGTAACGCGCCTTCTATGGTAGGGAAATACGAGGCTCGAAACATGCGTAAGTATTCTAGCTTCGGTGTCACTGGTAGTCGCTGTTCAACGATATGTTCCTTGCGTGTGGAGCACAAGTTAAAAGTTGATGTTCACAGGTTAGCTGTTTGTTGGTTCAGAGCTTGAGCGACCGCACTTCTGGGTAAATCCTATCTTTATGTTATGTACCACATGGGGTGGTTTTGTCCCCACAACCCTGTAACATGCAACTTTTTCACGAAATAGTGTCATCAAACCTACTCTCTCCCAATCTTGATGCACGATCATTTAACCCACATTCAGTGAATTACTTTCAGGTGAAGATCACCGAGCGCATAATTTTACCTCCGGTCATGATTTTCTCAGTCATTCACCAGCGCTCCCTGCCCAGCACGGGCCCGCTACCCGACACCCGTGACCTGGCTGACCCGGGGTCGGGTCGGATGGGCCGCGCCGACCTCGACTGATTTACCGGGGCGACCTGCACAGTGCAGCGGGCGCCGCTGCCGCCGCAGCCGCCGCCCGCCCTGGCTCTGTTTGTCTCGGCGGGTGATGCAACAGCGTGCGCCGCTTTCCAGCAGCGGCAGCGGCCGGCCACGCTCGGGTTACGGGTGGAGGTGCGGCGGTCGGCGCAGCGGGGAGTGGCTGGGGCGAGGCCGCCACACGTGGAGCGCCGCCGACCGGCTGCGGCACCGGCCGTGTCGGGCATGCAGGTGCAGGGATGACTGGGACTGGTGACACATGCGCGTGTTGAGACTCCTACAAGGACATGGCTGTCGCTGAGGGTGGTGGAAATTCTCAGTTCTCGAGGCAGAACTCTATCATCGACCTTGGAGCCAACCATCAAGGATCACGTAGTCGAAATCTCACACCTGATGAATGTATGCCTGGGAAAGTTCGCTAATCCAATTGAAGGCTGCATCCGCAGGGACTAGGCAATCGAGGCCAACTAGACTTACAGAATCAGGGCAGTTCCCTACTGATGCAACACATGCAGCCACCTTTGGTGCTTCGCTCTATGTTGCACCGCATCAACAGGTGGCTGGTAAGTCGTGACCCAGTAGCTTTTACGCATGCCAGATGCCTATACAGCAATGCAGAGAGGGAGAGAGAGGACGCATAGAGTGAAATAACGAGAGATGAGAGAGATAGCACAGAGAGAGAGAGAGAGAGAGAGAGAGAGAGAGAGAGAGAGAGAGAGATGAGAGAGAGAGAGAGAGAGAGAGAGAGAGAGAGAGAGAGAGAGAGGAGAGAGAGAGAGAGAGAGAGAGAGAAGAAGAGAGAGAGAGAGGAGAGCGAGAGAGAGAGGGAGAGAGAGGAGAGAGAGAGAGGAGAGAGAGAGAGATAGAGAGAGAGGAGAGAGGAGAGAGAGAGAAGAGACGCTTTAAACCGGATGGAAACCATGTATTAGATGCTTTAATGTAACGAATGACCTGTAGACGGACTCACGACACCCCCATCGGGGTGGCTACGTCCGTGTTCTCTATCCAAGTTTCCAATTGCTAAGGATAGCCCAGAGCGGGCGTTGAAGTCACGTTGTGCATCTCCATTACCCTTGCAGCCGCCTGTGGATGGTACTATGTGATTGAACACAATAGTTTTCACTCGCCAACAAAGACGTAGAAACGTCAGAAAAGCAGGCTCAAGACACTCCTTTCAGGGCGAAGTTGGATGATTACCTTTGGGTTCATCATGCACCGCACTGGAATGAGAGAGCTTTCAGAGGTAGAAAAACGTATACAAGAAGTGAGAACGGTGGTCTCCTCGATACCCTTCTGAGCATCGCTATCCAAATATGCCGGGCTTATAAACTTGAGTAAAAACTATATTTACCTCAACCTACAAAGTCCCAGGAGGCTCATCTGCAACACCGCTTGCAACCATACACCCATATATCACCATGTACCAATCCTTTCAAATACAACCGGCCATATCAAAATGCGGGCACCGTAGGACCTTACCATTAATGCATATCAGATGCCATTAATCACCAGCCCGTTATTAAATTGCCTCATTGAATCACTCATCGGCCGCGTTCTAATCACCCGTCAGGCCCGGGGTGGCCCTCGTGTTAGTCGAGTTTCCACTGGCCGGGGGCCGCGGCCCAGTTCACAGCAGCTCACCGAAGGGCTCTACAGAACGCCGCCGGGGCCGTGCTGGCCACGACTGCGCTTTGGCTGATGTGGACTGGGAGCAATAGCTGGAGGATAAGGTGTGCTAACAGTGGCAACGAGAAGCATGGTGACGGCATGAGCCAGGCGTTGAGGGACTGGTGAACATGGGAACAGTGTTTAGCCGCTGATGGAGCTGAAACGGCGTCATTCGAGGGTAGATTCTAGCGGCGTTTCGATCACTTCAGCACGCTCAAATCAGTCGTGACCATCATCATCATCGGACCATCAGCACAACACCGATCCACCGTCGGATCCAGTCGTAACGCGGACCCTTCACACGCCGCTCCGGCCCGGCCGTCAGCACCCGTGCCACACTCGTGACCGCCGGCTCGTCCCGATGACTCGGCGCAGCCGGCGCCGACTCGTGACTCGGAGTCGGCCGCTGCGGGCGTCTGCCGAGAGGCGGTCTGACCAATCGCTAAACATGCCGTCCTATTCAGGCGGCCGGCCGCGCTGCCGCCCGAGCGAGGCGGGGGCGCCGCGGCGGGCGGCGCCGCCCAGAGCCGTGCGCCCCCGCTCCGCGGCGAAAGTCACGCACCGCCGGCAGTCGAGAACGCCTCAACGCCTCGGCGTCCGCAACACGACACGGCGTCCGCTACGAAACTGGACCGGGACGGGCACTCGGCGACCTGTTCGGAGCACATAATGCGTTCGTAATGCGGGTCGAAATCCGGGCTACTGCTGCCATTATGTATTAAACGCACTGGCATGACCACGTGATGTAACAAAACAGCGCTTGTGTGCTGCGGTTATGCAAATTATTCCGGTGAATTTTACTATTTATCTGGTGAATGCTCGATGTGTGCGTGGACGTTACCGCCGGCGCACGTGAAGTATATGGAAAATACGCCCTATATAAACATATTTACCTACCTAATTGAATTAAGTTCATCAATACACCGCAGCACAAAAGGCCGGCATGCGCTATTGGCACACCACCGTGGCCAACTTCGTCTCGGGACGATCGCACATCACGAGCGTATCCAACTCATGATCGCTGCCACGCTGAACCGACGGGTCAAACACCCTGACCCGCACGCCCTGACGGCCGTGTGGCGGCGCCGGGTCAGAGGTCAGCGCAGACCGCCGGCGGGCACGGCCGGGCGCACGCCTCGCTTCAGCGGCGGGAGGTCGAGCCGCGCCCGCAGACGCCGCCTCACCGCACCACGGCCGCGTTTCGGCGCGCGCAGCTCGCGCCGACCGCCACTGGGAGTTTCTCACCGTAATTGGGAGATCGGCAGCCCGAGGGCCGCGGCCCTCGCGGTAGCGGCGCGTCAAAATGTTTGATTTGGGTGGAAACGGCACGTTTGACGGAAGGTGGCGGGTTTTGCTTTGGTTTCTAGTCGATATTTTGGTGTACCACGATCCCGTGAAGTGCGTCATGTCAGAAGCAGTGCCGGGATGAACAGCGACACAAGCGGCGCTCCGACGAGAGAAAGCGCTGAAGCGACCTTTGCTGCGGCTGAAATGGGACGACATGACATAAGTCAGCTGTCATCGCTGGTGTGGATATTTTCTAAGTACAGAGTTCCGCTGTTCACCATCTAATTGTAGTGACAGCCAGAACTTGCAGTCTGCGTGCCGAGTGACGTCAAGAGTCGGCGCGCTCTGCAACGCCAATCAGCAGGGGCTAACGATCAGCATTTGGAGCATTTCACCCTGGCCGGAAATCTGCGAATCTCCCGCGATAGGGCTCTGCTAGTGACACTATGACGGCTTTGTGTAACCAATTTCTTGCTCACAAATGGAGAGACACGGGTGCTCGAAATGGCGCCTGAAGAACTTGCCGGGTTGTGAATGAATGAGGATAATTTACGCTTGGAGTAAATACCTACCGGTGAGTGTCCGGCTTCTCAGTTCTCTGACGCGGGACGTCAGAGGCGTGCTTTGAATGACAAATATTAGAAAATTAGCATCTTGGGCGATTACAAAGGATCCACTTCTCTAGTTATGACACACCGATCATTCAAGTATTTGGAGTGCTGTCGGGAGCCACCTGGGAGACCACAGGAGCTCGTAATGGCGCCCCGCTGTTCCAGTTCGCCGTGGCTGGTCCGAACAATGGTGTACGCAAATTAAATGCTTTCGCGTCATACAACAATCTTTTGTGTTCCATTGGGTTGATTATTGACCCATTATCTCCGAAATAAGGGTAATTACGACTAGATTTGCTTTTTGCTTTACGTCATGGAGCTTCGGGAAGACCAAAATGGCTCCAATACTGATCTATCGCATATCTGGTAGCGGCATGGTACTTGCCATTCAAACGTGAATATTTGCTAACGCCATGACATGTATTTATGTATTTACTGCTCATATCAATTGGTGCAATGCAGTGAGTACACCCTCTACTTCCCACAAGACAGCGAAAGCTAGTTTTACGTACCACGATAATTCAAAACTCGATGACGATATCGTTAAATATGCATTTTCTACGCGGTATTGCAACATATTCTACACGGACGGCATGATTGTTCATTTAGTGCACAAACATGATCCTGCTAGATTTGTATACAGATGGGACTTCTGCCACTCTCCCTTTAGTTCAAATGCGACTCCTTCGATGTCCACTAGTCGTCACAGATGATGATGACGATGATTTAAGGTTTTAGGGCGCGTCGACATTGATGTCATTGACACCAGTCGTCATTAACCAGTTGGCCGATGTTTGCTTTTGAGACATGTCAGAGGAGCTTCAGTTCCTGTTGTGGAGATGATGCACTCATCGGACATCCATCCGCATCGCTGTGTGCATGGTTCTAGTCGAGTTGATTGATGCGCGTCCATTTCATGATAGCATGGTGACATGACCATAATGTCCTTCCCTGAAAAATATGTGGCGTGGCGCTGCGTGACATCAACCCGTGAGCATTTTGTCGCTTTTTGCCCTATTTTTATAAATGGTGAACATTTCACCTCTACTCAGCTTCTGAAGTACACGCACGTTCCGCGCACCCGCCCGAACTGAGCTAGTGGCACGGCAGCCTCAGACCTAGCATCCGCCCGAACTGAGCTAGTGGCACGGCAGCCTCAGACCTAGCACCCGCCCGAACTGCGCTAGTGGCGCGGGCAGCCTCAGACCTAGCACCCGCCCAAACCGAGCTAGTGGCACGGCAGCCTCAGACCTAGCACCCGCCCGAACTGAGCTAGTGGCGCGGCAGCCTCAGACCTAGCACCCCCCGAACTGAGCTAGTGGCGCGCAGCCTCAGACCCAGCACCCGCCCGAACTGAGCTCCGCGGAGCCGTGCAGTCGCCATCCGGCCTGGTGATCTGCATAAACCCCGCCGCGCACGGGGTGAATCATGCCGCGGACGGGGGCGCAGGACAAGTCGCGCCGCACATGGAGACGAGTCACGCGCGCATGTGACGAGTCGCGCCGTACATGAGAACGAGTTGCGCACGCAGAGGACAAGTCGCGCCGCACATGGGGACGATCACGACGCCGCGCATGATGACAAGTCGTGCCGCACACGGGTCGCGCCGCGCCGCGCACGGGGATCAGTCGCGGCGCACACGGGGCCGAGTCGCGCCGCAACCACGGGTGGAGTCGCGCCAGCCGCACGGGATCAGTCGCGCCGCACACGGGGCCGAGTCGCGCCGCACACGGGGCCGAGTCGCGCCGCGCACGGGATCAGTCGGCTGCCGCACACGCGGGCCGAGTCGTGCCCGCACACGGGGGTCGCGCCGCGCCGCCGCACACCGGGGATCGTTCGCGCCCGCCACGGGGCGAGTCGCGCCGCGCTCGTCACCATGACGCGGCTCGGTGAGCGCCGCCAGCGTGAGAGCCCATGGGCCCGCCCGGGGGCAGAAACACGCGGGCAGTCTCACACGAGTCGCCCAGCACGGCGCCGCGGGTTACGGCACGAGGCAACGCGAGACTGCGCCGGGGGCCGATGCCGCCGCGCCGGCGGGGAGTCTGCGCCGTGTCCCGCCGTTTATCCTGCCACGGCGAATGAGGCGCCGGCCACGGCGTGGCGGGCGAGCGGCGTGTCGGGGGCGTGGCGGGCCAGCGTTGTGGCGGAGTGTGACTCGAGCTAGGCGGCGCGCAGGCGGCACTCGGCGCCACTCGCGAGGAGGGGCGGGAAGTCGGTCAGGCGCGGCCCTGGTGCAGGCGCGGAAT